>NC_090935.1:1380816883-1381129853 GCF_040938575.1 Ambystoma mexicanum
TAAGGAGGAGCAAGACCATGGAGGGATTTGAAGACAAGGCAGAGAAAGTAAAATTTAAGCTGTAAGTGGAAAGGTAGCCAACCAAGGTGAGAGAGCGAGGAAGAGATGGAGTCACGGGATGTAAGGAGACAAAGGGTACGAACAGCAGAGTGTTATATGGATTTAAGAGGGGCAAGCTGAGATGCAAGAAGTCCAAGGATTAGAGAGGAGAAGTAGAAGAGGTGGGAAAAGATGAGAGAGGAGATTAGGAGTTTGGTGGTGTGGAATGTGAGGGAGGGATGGATTTTGTGAATATTGTAGAGGTGGTATCGGCAGGTGCGAGAGTGAAATGTGTTGCGAGAAGGTGAGAGAGGAGTCATAGAGAACCCATAGATTGCGAGCATGAAGGAAGATAGGGAGATTGGAGGGAGGAAAGTGGATGAAAGGGGGAGGAGAGGAAGAGGGAAGACTATTAGAGGGGAAGAAAAGGACTTCGGTTTTATCAGTGTTAAGAGAGAGAAAGCGGGAGGACATCCAGTTCTTGATAGCTGTGAGACAAGAGGAGAGTTTAAGGTGGAGGTCAGGTGTGAAGGAGGAGAAAGAGAGAAAGAGCTGAGTATCATCCGCATAAAAATGGTGGGAGATGCCAAACAAGGAGATAACAGGGGCAATGAGGGAGGTGTAAAGAGAGAAGAGGAAAGGACCAAGTACAGAGCCTTGAGGAACACCGTAAATAAGAGGGAAGGCAGGAGAGGTCTGGCCTCCCCATGATACAGCAAAGGGACGGATGAGAGGTAAGAGGATAGCCATTTCAGAACAGGGCCTTTAAACCCAAAGGAGGAAAGAGTGTGGAGCAGGAGTGGATGATCGACAGTGTCAAAGGCTGCGGAGAGATCAGGGAGAATAAGGATAGAGGATTGCTTGGCATGTCGAGCAGAGAGGAGTGATTTGAGGATAGAGGTGAGAGCAGTTTCAGAGGAATGTTTGGGACGGAAGCCAGATTTGAAGGGAGGAAGGAGAGAGGAAGTAGTGACAAAGGATGAGAGTTGAGAGTAGGCAAGGTGCTCAAGGAGCTTAGAGAGGAACGGTAGAAGAGAGATAGGTCTGTAGTTAGCATTGAGAAGTGGATCAGCAGAGGGTTTCTTTAGAATAGCAATAATCGTTGCATGTTTGAAAGCAGAGGGAAAGGTTGATGAAGAGAGGCAGGAGTTAAAGAAAGTGGTAAGATACGGGATAAGAAGAGGGTAGATCTTGGGGATGAGAACAGAGTGGAGAGGGTCAGAGGGGGCGGACGTGGTGTGGGCTTTGGATAGAAGGGAGGAGACATCCGAAGGGGAAACAGATGAAAAGACAGACATAATGGAAGAGGGAATGGGAATAGGAGAGGAGGAGTCAGAGAGGGAGTTAATTTTTTGCCAGAGTGTGAGGATTTTGGAGGAAAAGAAGTTGGCAAATTCCGACGGAGAAAGTGTGGAATTGGATGAGGGATCAGGAGTAGGAGGAGAGAGAAGACGGGAGAGAGTTTGAAAAATCCGACGAGGATGGGAGGCTTGAGACTGGAGAAGGTTAGAGTAGTAGGAGGACCTGGCCGCTGCAAGACAGGAGTTGTAAAGTGCGTGGTAAGAGAAATAAGAGGTTTCATTAGAGAGCGAGGGAGTTTTGAGCCAGAGTCTCTCTAACTGCCAGAGAAGGCGCCGCATAGACCGGAGATGGGAAGTAATCCAGGGTTGAGAAGGCTTCCGAGTAGGACGGAAGAGAGAAAGGGGGTAAAGTTGGTCTAGGGCAGTGGAGATAGAAGATGAAAGGGAAGAGAGAGCATCGTCCGCAGAGAGTAAAACAAAGTGTTGTGGAGATGGGAGAGAAGATGAGCAAGTGTCAGAAAAGAGGGTAGTGTCAAAGTCCCGAAGGTCACAACGTGAGTAGATTGGAGGGGAGGGATTAGTAGTAGTGGAGAGTGAGAGAGGAGAAAGGGAGAATGAGAGTAAGGCCTGGTCCGAGAGGTAGACAGGAAGAGAAGAGACAGGGGAAGAGGGATAGGATGAATTGAAGATGAGGTCAAGAGTGGAACCAGAGGAGTGAGTAGGGGATGAGGGAAGGGGGAGAGGAGGTAGGAGTCAAGGATGGAGAGGAGGGGAGAAGATTGAGGGGGAGAAGGAAGATGGATATTAAAGTCGCCAAGTACAGTTAGGGGAGAGGGGAGGGAGAAATAAGTGAGAGGAGGTGATCCAGGTCTTCATAGAAGGAAGAGAGAGGGCCAGGGGGACAATAGATGACAAGGAAGGAAATAGGGTGGGGAGAGAAGAAGGACTTGTAGAGGAATTCAAAGGTAGGGAAAGACGGAAGAGTTGGAGAGGAAGAGGAAGAGATGTATTTGGGGTGGAACAGGAGACTGACGCCTCCACCACGGCCAGAGGGGCGGGGGAGTGGATGAAGGAGGAAGAAGAGGTTGTCAAGGAAGTAGGGACAGAGGTGTTATGAGGGGGAATCCAGGTTTCAGTTAGGCAGAGGAAATGAATGCTAAGGCGAAAGAATAAATCAAGGGTAGCTGCGGTTTTGTTACAGATGGATCTGGCGTTCCAGGGAGCAGTGTTCATGAGGGCAGAATGGTTGGCAGTGGGGGGTAAAGAAGGTTAGGGCGGTGAGAGAAGGAAGGAGGGTAACTGGAGGAGTGGGGGTGATAGGTAAGAGGACTAAGCATAATGAGGAAAGAGGAGAGTAGAAGGGAAAGGAGAAGGTCGAAGGGTGGAGGGAGGGGGGAGAGTGAGGTGGAAGGGAGTAATGGAAGATCGCATACCAAAGGACTTAGAGAAGGGCAAGTAGAGAAGGGTGGTAACTGTAGGAGTTAGGAATGTAGAGGGTAGAGACCAGTGTGATAGTTACAGAAAGGGGGAGGCAGTGGACAATGTAGGACCAAGTTTGACGAGAGATGGCAGGTAGAAACAAATGAGTCAGAGGGAGCAAGCACTCGAAATTCTAGTTGGAGGAGTCCAGGTACAGGATGGCGTCAAAGGTGGACTCGAGCCGGTGATGAGAGATAGCCGGAAGGAACCAAAAGAGTCAGAGGGAGTAGGTTCTCGAGACAGCGGTTGGAGGACTCCAGGTGCTTGAGGCAGGAAAATGAGGTGGCAATTTTGGACTGTTGCAAGGTGGTCACCGGTCCAGTGTCGAGAGATGACCGGTAGGAGCCAATAGGGTCAGAGGAAATAGGCACTCGAAGCAGTGGTTGGAGGAGACCAGGTGTCTGAGGCAAGAAAGTGAGGTAGCAGTTTTGGGCTGCTGCCCCTGGGTGTGAGCAAACGGGCTCAGGTTGGCCGGACCTCTGTAGGTGGCACCAGGGTAGATGGAGGTAGCTTCCACTACACAGGGACTGCAAGTTCACTAGTTATCAAGGTGGCCTAAAGTAGGAGGAAAAGCAAGGGAGAAGCGACGTTCAGACCACAGTCAGTGCGGGGTGAACCAAGGACTGTAGGAGCAGAGTTGGAGCCAGAGAATGAGGCAGGCTGGATCCACACTTGCATGAGTCTTTTAAACTGTCTTAGCTTACGATGACGTTCAACAAGGATTGTGTTGTAGACGTGAGGGCCTTTTATTTAGTTGGGTTTAGTTGGCAAGCGATGCTTCTGGAGTAGAGGTTGATAGTAAACTATTAGTTATTTTCCTTTGTCTGTATTAGCTTCGGACTGCCACTTATGTTTTTTCGCCAGATCAATGATGTTAGATGATGATAGCTTGAGCCTTGTTTGTTGCCGATTTGGTTTCAATGCTAAAGTGCCATGTAGGGTTTTGAATGCACCTGGCAGACCAGGGTATGGTCACAAGGTTGTGGTCACTTTCGTCTGACCTCAGCACTTTAAACGAATCAAGTTTGGCCAACAAGGATGTATAAACAAATATATAATCCAAAGTTGCAGAAGATGATGCTCATTCCCATGTAGGAATCAGTTGGTCAGCTCGGGAAATAGACGAGGCGTTGTGTAAGGATCTTTAGATCATAAGCACCTGCCATTCAGCGCTTCTTTCATCTGAAGCTGACCTTGGTAGTTTTGGTGTTGGTCTAATACTCAGGTTGGAGCAAGTAGCGTTTAGGTCGCCCCAGCTGAGGATATTAGATAGTTGGTGGTCAGCCAAGAATTCATCAATCACTTCTCCAACAGCTGCGCAGAATTCTTCAGTTGTTGTTCTCTGGGGGTTCCAATAAATGGTGATTATCCCCCGTTTTATTTTCCTAGGTGCCATTTTCAGATTGTCCCAGGCGTCCCAGGTTAAGAGGGCAGCTAGATGGCCATAGGATTCTGACGTTTTCTCGATAAGGGTTATCCCCAAACTGTTATGAATAGCTAGAAGCAGGCCATATGAGTGTCTGCCAAGAAGGCCTCTGCTTGTGTGGGAGGTGTTTACCGTAATGCCGTCGAGGAGTGGGATCCATTCCAGCCAAGTTTCTTGGAGGCATATCACGTCGAAGGCACTGAGATCAATTCCTCCTTGTTGTGTGAGGTGCTGGTGTCCTCTTGTGTTCCATGATCCCAACTATAGTCTTAGCTGTTTTAATTGGTCCTTAGGTTTACCAACATTTTTGGAGAGTATTTGTAGAAGCTGCAGTGACTGCTATCTCTTGGTTGTTGGGTCAAGTGATTTCAGCAGCCATGCCCATATTCCTTTCCTAGTACTTGCTTCTTGATGATTTTCTGGTGACTTGGATTCCAAAACTTTCAGGTCAAGGGACCTATCTGATCTTCTACGAAGGTATGGGTTCCTGTTCTGACATGCTTGTATGTGTTTTGACAGTTGGTCAAAGACCTCAGATTTTCTGTGAGGAAGAGGAGGAACCTGCAGCTCATGGCAGTCTACATCACCGTGAGAGGTCTCTGTTGGCTTTAGAATGTATTGTTGGTTAGTAGAAGACACAAAATCCTTTGTGGTTCTGGGGGGGCCTCTTGGAAATCTTCCCCATCTTGAATTTTTGTATAGCTCTTCTGTCTTTGAGACAAACCGGATGTATGCTCCACTTTTAGTGGCAGCATCTCTACCGAAAGTCATGGTCAATCTGCTGATTTGTAGTTCAGTGAGTCGGAAACCTCGGGATTCAAGATCATGGTAGGCATTCCACTGTGTACTTGCAAGAGACAAAGCTTTAATGTACAGGTATGCTTTGGCCAAACCTTCTCTGTGGTATGTTTCAATGAGAAGGAAATCCTCCGTTTTCAAAGTCTTCAACTTGGCTGTTTTGGCGAGGAGGCGTAACATAGTCCCCCTATTGAGGATCAGATTCTCCTTTATCTTTGGAGTTTGTTCCAACTTGAAGAGTTGAGTCACTGGGTTCATTGTTGAACCATGATTAAAGTTCTCATATGATTTTGAACTCTCAGAGACTTTTGTGGGACGATGGTCATAGTTTGATCTTCTTTCCAGGAATCTTCATATGTTGATATTTTTTTTCCATATCGGTCTCTCGTGGGCGATCTTTGTTATTCCACCTTCAGAGAGTTCTCTGAAGTGAGGGGATGATGTCCACAATGAGCAGCTGAAGTGTGGTCAGATGGTCTCAGAGGAGTTTCGCCATTATGCTTCTCGGAAAGCGCCGAGGTTGTGCCTTTGAGAGTTGTACCCGGGGGAAAGGAGCCCCATGTTGCTCACAGTCTTTACCCTAGGAGTTAGTCCGAAGTTCAGAGATTGGCACTTTCTGTGCTGCTTTCGGACTTTCATCAAGATCTAGATGGGTGGTTAAATTCATTGAGTCTTTATCCCGCAAAAAATTGTTTATTGTTACAGGGGAAGATGACGGTAAACCTCTGTTGGGGCCAGAGGCTGTGGACTTTGAAGGGTCTTGTCGAATAGTGGTTGAAAAATCCAGGTTCGATGTTGAGGGCTCTTGGCCACGAGAGGTCCTTTCCGGGGGTGGCAGAGGTTTTGTAGGAAGTTGCAAAACCACTTGCCTCGTATTTTCGCTTGGTTTTTTCAAGTTGGTTTTTGCCTTTTCAAAGATGGAGTAGCCTGAAGAAAGGCCACTAGATAGCACCAAGCCAGAGGGTTGGGGCCTCGGAAATCCATCGTCAAGAAATTCCATAGGGGGACAGGAAATCGTTGGTGTATTGGTTAGATCAATTGTTGTGGCAGACTGATGTTGAGTTTCTGAGAACTTTGGTAGAGTGGGGCCAGCACCTGCCTTCTCCTCTAGGGACAGGTTGCATTGCGTGCCTTTAGAAGACTGGCTGTGATGGATAGGGGGATTGCAGGACTTCTTTAAGTTGGCCCTTTGAAGATCGAAGATGGCCAGATGTTCCTTCGACCTTGACTCCATAGCAGTAATGTAGCCCTCCAGGTAAATCATCTTTGAATGGGTCATTACAAGAAGAGTTGTCTGGTCTTTGAGTCAGTCATTTAATGCTTCCTACAGCTTAATGAACGGTGCTAAGGATACTGTTACCGTAGCCATTATGGACATGAGGTCCGGTTTCTTGTTTGGAGTGGAGCTTGGAGTGGCAGAGTTGAAATTGCTTGCTCGTCTGATGGATTTTGGGCTGGAGCCATGAGAAATCGATTAGGCGGTGAAGAGAAGGGAAAATCTACGTGTCCTTTTCTCATTAATCGCCCTTGAGTCGACAATCTATTGGTCGTTGGTTCATGGTTTATATGCTGCGGGGTAACAGAGTCTCGTTGTTGAGGGTCCAAAATCTCTAGCAACATCCAAACTTCCTCTCTTGCTGAGGGGTACGTTGAATCTGAAGGCCTTTGCAGTCCTGGACTTAGTGAGGAGACAGGAGATCTAGGCCGAGGGGACCCCCCTCACTGTTAGCCACTGGGGTCCTCATCATAGGAGAGGGGGACTCATGGATAGGTGGAGCCAGGGTTTGCATGCCCCCATAAGATGCTTTGGGGGCGAGAGAAGAGTTGCCAGGGCTGGACTCGGCCAGCGCTTCCAAGATAGAGTCTTTGGTGCTCTGACCAATTGTTTGGTGGTTAACTTCCAACAGACATGCAGTACATAGTGGTGGAGAAAGTTGGACAGTTATAAGCGAGGAGCTGGTCATTCTTATAGGAAATGGCTCTACTCTACGCTCTTTGGGAGGTGGTAAATCTTGAATAGCGTCCAATATTTCGCTTTCTGAGAGTTCCGAGGAAGAATCTAATTTCCTCTTGCATTGTTTTTGAATTACATTTTTCAAAGCCTTTGACAGTAGTGGAGTCGGTAGGAGTTTTACTTTAGGGCCACCTGTTTTTCTTTGCTGCAGGTTAGGTCCTTTAGTGGAAATGTTCCCTCCATCCGGAACTTATCGAGTTCCCACTAATTGGTCCGTAGTCTTTGGATTTCTGATGGCCCTTGTCTTTGTTTTACTCTGGACAGTCAGCCCTTGTGGTCTCAGAGAGGGTAGATCTTGCAGTTTGTTTGGTGGCATACTTAAGGAGGTGTTGAAAGGTACTGCCAAGTTCGAAATTAGGGAGGACTGCAGATCAATAGTAGGCTGGGGCTGTGGATCTGTGCTGCCACAAGGCGTATGCTCTTTATCCAGAGAACCTGTACACTGGACATGTGAAGGTGTAGGTTCAGGCATGGCATGAATCATTGCTGTTGGCTTGAAGGTGTTTGTCCCCCCTGCTCCAGCGGGAGAGTTGATTCAGCCGCACTGAGACGGCACAGGGGGCAGAGCAGGGGGCGGAGTCACACAGCTCTGCGTTTCACTTTCCCTTTCACCTTGAAGTGGTGGATGGAGAGCCTGGTGGACAGCGTCGTCCCAGATGGGCAGACCACGCTCTCACGATGCGAGGATGCCCCCTCCCACATCCGCTGGGCCCGGGGGGACCGCAAGAACCTCACCACCACTTGGGGAGAGCAGGGCACCCGGACTACCCCGGAGGAGCTTCCCCGAAACCCCAGCGGCGATGGGCAAGACGGCCACGCCCAACCCCGCCTCCAACTCCCGGGCGGGCACACCAATGCTAATCCCTGCACCAGCCGGGCACAGGGGCTGGAGCGCCACCGCCCCGCTGCAGAGAGACGCAAATTCCCTCTCTGGAGGTGAGTTCGGTGTGGAGATGCAAAAATCCTCTGAGAGAAGTCTGATGGGGGGACGGTGGCTTCTTAAACGCTGCCCTTCCCCCTTGTCAGAGGATTTGTTAACTTTGCGAGCGTGAGAGTCCATGTCCTCAAGTTGTGTTACGGGGCACAGTGTAGCATTGCAAAGGTCCAGAACTTTTCTGGTGTTGTCCGGTGTTGTTTGCTGTTGTTTGCTAATCGCTGGTTAGTTAGGAGAAGGGAGAAAGTGGCTAGCGGCTCTCGGCTCCCTCGAGTCCTGAGATCACTGCAGATCCCTTTCCTCCCACTTCCTGCTCCGCGTTCCACAGAGAAATGAGGCTTAAAAGTCCTTCTGCTGGGCTCAGAGGCCCCTCCTTCAAGTTCAATGAAAAAAAACTGAGGAAATACTGCAGGGTAAGGCTCAGGCACCGCAGATCACTTTCCTCCCACTTTCCGCTCCGCGTTCTGCGTAGAAATGAGGCTTAAAAGTCCTTCTTCTGGGCTCAGGGCTCAGAGGCCCCTCCTTCAAGTTCAATGAAAATAAAAGTGGGGAAATACTGCAGGGCAAGGCGCAGGCACCGCAGATCACTTTCCTCCCACTTTCCGCTGTATTTCGTGAATTGAGAAATAACTTTAAGTTATAAACTTTAAGAAACATTCCCCTCTCACTTTAGTTTGAGTTCTTAGCGTAAGGGCTGGAAATAGGTTCTTGGCACGACAGTGGACTTATATTCATTTGACATCAAGACATACACCTAGTTTATTTTGAGGTAGGGAAACCCTTCTTAGACTTAGGGAAAGATAGTTGTTTTCCCAACCCCATTTTCCTTAAATAAAGGTTTTTGGCAAGAAGCATACCACCTGTGTCTATCTCCTAACTTCTGCACCCTTACAGTTCACACTACAAAGTCCTCTGGCTCATAGTTTCAATACTTTAAGCTCAGTCCAGGTGAGCCCCTCTAATTTAGACAATAATGTCATTTGTGATATGGGCATGGAGTTCCTTGTCGTACCAGATGAAATAAAACCATGTAGCCCAACAGGAAAGTAGACATATCAATAATCTGACTAGAGGGCTTTGTGCATCTTGAGAAAAAGGATGCATTATTTTTAGTCAGATGTGTTTTCTTGGAAGCAGAAATGGTTAGATCAACTAATTTAGGGGCTATGAGTTGTTGTCACTGTAAGAGCCGGTGTCTCCTTAGTGCTAATAAGCCAAACATGTCTAATTCACTGCTGCATCTGCTTTAGCCTTCGACATGTAAATAAGTGCTCACACCAAAAATACAGCAAAAATACGGTTTCAGACTATCAGTCTATCGCAAAGGCATTCTTTGGGTGCAGTGCCTATCACCTCATGATGGGACTGAGGATGATGCAGGTGGCTCTGTCACATACAACATGTTAAAGAAGGTTTGAGGGGTGGTAAATAGAAATATCAGACTCCCGCAGGGTTTGTTCTAATGCTTAAAATGAATCAGAGAATCTTGCTTACAAATTCCAAAAGTCATATGATCAAATCATTTTTGTGAATGCACTTTTTACAGAATGCAAACACCACTTTTAGATGCATGCCACTGAGGTGCATCACACGCAGACCCGATTCGCACAGAGAGATGCTGAAGCATACATTGCCCCTGTGGCAGCCTTCTGTTGTACCCAGAGGCATAGTCAGGGTAGGTCATTTGCCACTGGAGTTGTCACCACCTCTCTCAAGCATTCTCTTGTGCACCCTCTGCTTAAAAAAACCCTCTGCCAACTCCGGCAAACGACTTGCCTATTTCCATCACTCCTTTCCTGGGCAAACTCCTGGAGAAGTTGTCTATTTCTCAGCTTACCCTCCACACCAAATCAGTTGGTTGTCTCCATGACCATCAGTCTGGCTTTAGAGCATCCAGAGGCACGGAAACTGCTCTTCTCAACACCCATCCAGACCTCCTCTCAAACCTTGACTCAAACTCTCCCTCTGTCCTCATTCTCCTTGACCTCTCCTCTGCTTTCGATACAGTAAAGAACAACATCCTGATCTCCCGTCTCCATGATACCCTGGGCATCACAGATCAGGCCCTGGCGTGGCTAGCGTCCTTTCTCTCTGACCGTCCTTCCCAGGTGGAACTCAGGTCCTTTCTCTCCACTATCACTCTCTCTACTTGAGATTTGGGGGTAGATCCTTATCCTCTGCAGGTGCCTCACTCTGGAACAACCTTCTTGTCTCTGACTTGAGCCAGACCTCCTTAAATTCCCCGAAACAACTCAAGACCTTCCTCTTCTCATCCTCTTTCTCTCTCCATCTCCCCTGCTTACCTCCTTTCTCTTCTCTCCTGCTTCCCTCCTTCCTTCTCCTCCCCAACCTGCTCAGTTCGCTAACTGGTTACCCGGTGCACCCCCAGAGCCTCACAGGTCACAGGCAACCCCGCTAGTCCTGAACTTGCCATTGGACCTCTGCACTCTGCTTAGCACTACTGCACTTGGAATATGCTCCAAGAGAGGGGCAACCACTCTGCACTTAACCCAGGCCCCTGCTGGATTGGGCGCACTTGTCCCACTCCCTTACACTTTCTGTTCTATGCACTTGCACATTCTGAATGTACTAGGCCTAGCAAGTTTGTCTGTCCTGTCCTCCCTCTTCCTCCCCTCTCTAGTTGGGTTGTGCCTGGATACTCATGCATAGGCGCATTAGATGTCCAACCACCAATCAATTTAAATGTCACCAGGCCTAGTACGGTTGTTCATTGTTCTGTATGTCCTTTCCCTCTATGCCCCCCTCTCCTCACTCCTTGTCACGCACTAACATTAGTAGATTTGCCTCTGGCCTAGTATGCTAGTTATTCTTAGATCATTCGTAATCTTCAAGGCCATAAATGACGACTGCATTCCCTTGTTCCCTTCCAGCCTTGAAGCGATTTGAAGCACCTCACCTGTATATAAGTGCTTTATAAATAAACAATTACAATTACCAGGTCAGGCCCACTGGAAATCTGTAAAATCCCACTCTGCAGCTCTGTGTGGGCATTTACAGATGTTAATGTCACTGCAGTGGGGCCAACTACATTAGCTTCAGGTCCCATATGTTAGACAATCCTAGCTACACCTCTGGCTGTGCCTGCTCTACTTTGGAGAAGGCCCTTCATGGGAGAATGTAATTGGAAGAGAGATCTATTTCAAGAAAAATGACTGCCCTGCTGTACCTCAAATAGAAATTCCCATGCAAAGCAAAATAATTATGCATTCAGTTTTACATGTAAAATTGCTCTTTCAGATGCCAGAAACTTCACAGATTCTGAGTACCAATGCCAGCAGATGCCCGGTCCGCCAACCACATGAGACGTGGGGAGAGAGTCTATATAATTATCAGATACATGCCCAACAGAGATTCATTTAGGACCTTGCCATTATACACCCACATTCTCAGTCCATATGGCCAAGTATAGGTTGGTACCCAGTGAACCTGCATGTAGGGATGTCAAGTCAACAAATGTGAAGTGCACTATGCATACAGCACTGTATGACATGGCAGCTTGGTCAATTTGGTACACTCTCTTTGTCTCCTGGGGCTGCCCTTTGTTACCCTTTGATGCCTTCAGCTTTGTCCAGGAACCCAATTGTCGTGTGTTAGGCTCTTTCCCTCTCCCAACCCGCTTCTGTGTGTGTTTGTCTCCTGTTACTTCCTTCTCTGTTTTTCCCTCCAATCCCACTCCTTGTGCCCTCTTCCACCCGCCTCCCGTCCCGTCCAGTACTTCCCCATTGGCCCATGGGCCCTGTATCTTCTTTAATAGGGTCAGCGACCCTCATTGCTACTCGATCGCATTTCATGCTTGCAGAGTGCTGCCCTCCAACTCCTAGGGCTGCCTTTTGTTACCCCTTGGCGCCTTCAGCTTTGTCCAGGCACCCAATTGTGGTTTATTAGGCCTTTTCCCTCCCCCAACACGCTTCTGTGTGTGTTTGTCTCCTGTTACTTCCTTCTCGGTTTTCCCCTCCAATTTCCACTCCTTATTCCCTCTTCCACCGGCCTCCCATCCTGCCCAGCACCTCTCCATTGGCCTGTAGTTCCCTCTTAAGTAGACCTACCTGGGCAGCCCTCTGCCCGGCAACCCCTGCGGCTAAGGGCCCCCTAGGCAAAGGGCGGCTCCTATGGAGGCAGCTCTGGCTAGTGTCTGCAGGTGTCAGCAGGGGAAGCCAGCTGCCATTCATCAACCAGCAGTGAATAAGGCAGGTTGGAGTGGCCTGGGTTTGTTTAGAACCTCACTCTTCCCTGCAAATTTGACCATATAGCAAACTCTCAAACTTAGGTGTGTTTTTCTCCTGTGTTTTTAAAATTGAACTGTGAAAGTATTTAAAATTGCATTGTGAAACCTGGGCCTTTTCGCCACTATTCAGGATTCTCAAACTTAGGTATTGTTTTCTCCTGTGTTTTTTAAAATTGAATTGTGAAAGTATTTAAAATTGCATTGTGAAACCTAGGCCTTTTCCCCACTATTCAGGATTCTCAAACTTAGGTGTTGTTTTCTCCTATTTTTAAATTACATTGTGAAAGTAGTGCTGCTCTGTGGCTTCGCCTCCTAGCAAAAGCACTCATCTAGCAAACCTTTCTACCACTATCTAAGCGCCTGTCATTTTGTCCAACTGTCTACTTGTCTCGTCTCTCTCCCGTCTGCTCGCACCCTGCCCAGTGTCCTTCCCTCGTATTTCCCACCTACCCCTTCCCACTCCCGTTCTCCCATCCCCTCACCTGACCTACTCTATGGTGCTCTCTGTCTCTCCTGTGTTTTCTAACTGTTTCTCTATCAACTACCCTGCTTTCCTCAATAAATCTGGGAGGAAGAAGTTTGAAAAGGGCATCCTGGTCTCAACCCAGGCCTCCCTATCATTGACACCTATACCAGTGCCTCCTCCAGGCAAACCTTCACCGACATCCTCTTTGTCATTCCCTGGCCAGACCTATGGACTCTACATATGGTCTCTGTACTCTCTCCTTTTTCTTCTTCTTCCATCAATGGTGGCACCCAGTGGGAGGCCCTCCTGGACTCCTTCCACTCCTCTAAGGTCATCATTAATGTTTACCGTCTTGGTCCTAGGTCCTCAGGCCAGTCTTGTCCTCTTTGATAGACGCTTCCCGTGCCTCATCAATTTCCTTTCTTCTCCTGCTGCCCCCTCTCTCCCCTCCACGGCTTTGTCGCCTCCCCCTGCTGCCTCCTCCTTGGCTACCTTGTCCTCTCCTGCTTCTTCTTCTGCCCACCCTCGGTCTGCTTCTACACCTCCGCAGAGCGTACCTCTAATTTGTACCCCTCCCAGGAAGTCTTTCAAGGATAGCAACCTTCTCCATATTGCCATTCTCAACTCTCGCTCTGCTGTCAAACACTCCTCTGACATCTGCCGTATTCTGGAGAAACTTGACCTTGATGTCCTCGATGTCCTAGATGTCCTCGGTCTCACTGAGACTTGGTTCACAGCCAGCTCTGTGACAATCTTTTACACTCTCCTCCCTGATGGCTACAAGATCATCTCCGCATCCAGGTCCTGGAGGGGGGTGTAGCCCTGATCTTCCCTGAGTGGATACCTGCTTCTGTCATTCCTACACAGGTCTCCTCTTCTTTCAAATGCCTCATCTGTAGGCTCTCTCTCTCTTCTGGCCATTCCCTTACTGTCAGCCACCTGGTCAGATCTCCACCTTCCTCTCTGAGTGGGCAGACCTCTCCTCTTCCCTCCTGGTCTCAACCACTCAACTCCTCCATCTTGGACCAGGAGGGAAGAGGGGAGTCTCTTTCTTGGAGACTTCATCAACCTGGATGCTTCCTGTCCTTCGACTGGACTCTTTCGTGACCTTTGCAACTCCCTCTAACTCTCTATTCTCCCCTCTGGCCCTACTCACTCTGCAGGGCACACTCTGGATGTTCTTATCTCTTCATAATTTCCCCCTTCTTTCCCTATGAGCACTCCTCTCTCCTGGAGTGATCACTGTCTCCTTTATTCCCAGCTCACCCTCTCTACCCCCCAGGCCAAGTCAACTCCAGCACTGCCACCGACCTTCTCGGATATCCGACCCATGAAGCGTGTGTCAGTAGAGGCTTTTGCTGCCACTTTCTCACTCCCTCATCCCCCTTAGCTAACTCATTCTATAGATGACTCACACCCTGACACATTGCCAGTAAGACCGAGATTCTCCTCATCGGCACACCTTTTCCCTCCTTCATATCTCTCTGGCCGGCCGCTCTTGGCCTCTTCCTGCTTCCACCTGTGAGGCCAAAAACCTTGGGGTCATCTTCGATCCACACTTTCCTTCTCTCCTCACATCTCTGATGTCTCTAAGAAGTCGCACTATCAGCTGTACCTCCTCAGAGGTATTCTTCCTTTCCTCTCCTTCCTCCGTAAGCTCACTGTCTCCAGAGCACTGGTTTTCTCTAGGCTGGACTACTGCAACAGCCTCTTTCTAAATCTGCCTGCCTCTACTCTCCGCCATCTGCAACTCATCCAAAACAGGACTGCAAGACTGCAAGACTTGTTCTTGGTCTCAAGCCCAGGGATCGCATCTCTCCAGGACTGAAATCTATGTACTGGCGCCCAGTGGCAGCGACGATTAAGTTCAAAACGCTCTGCATTGTCCACACGGCCTTCTGGGGCCTGGGACCGCAATACCTTTAACTCTCTCTCCCTAAATATCTTCCTTCTCGAGCACTTCGCTCATCAGCCTCCAACTCCCTCAAGGTTAGTTGCTTCTCCAAGCAGGGAGTTGGAGGTAGATCTCTTTCTTATGCTGGGGGCTCCCTCTGGAACAGCCTCCCTCTTTGAAACTTGAGGAGAACCATCTCCGGTTCCGGAAGCACCTCAAGACATTCCTCTTTGCTTCTGCGTTCTCTCTCCCTCTCCCTTGCTGATCTCCTGGCAAAATCTGAAACTGCACTGGTTTACCTGGCTACCCTCTGATCTCGGCCCCAGGTCCCCCCCTGCCGGTTGCACACCTGCACTGCCCCCCTGGCAACTCTTGCACTCTGGGACTGTTTCTGTATCCCTACAGCCCCTCCTAGCACTTGAGACCTGATGTCTGCACTTACCCTTGTACTTGCCACCAGCTGACTGCACTTCTTTTTATTCTATTTATTTATTTATTTAATTCACTGACATCCTATGTACTGCACTGCCCCCTCCCCCTTGCACTTTTCCCCTTGCCCCCCTCCACTGCACTTGCACGATCCCAATGTCACCTGGCATAGTAGAATCAGTGTCTCTATCTTCCCTCTGTTTCCCCTCTCTTGCCTCGTTGCTCCTTGAAACACTTGTGTATAGGCACGTTATAAATGCCATATCATATCATATCATATCATATCATATCATATCATATCATACTATGTGTTTGTTTCTCAGTTCTTTGTGCTTGAAGCTACTGCTGGTTGAATATGTTCAGAGATTTGTAGAATTCTGGGTGTGTTTTTTTCCCACAAGCATTTGGAGCTTTTCCAGATTTTCGCTTTGGGAAGTTGAGTTGGTCATTTAGGAGTTACAATGAGAGATCTGTAAGTGAGGGCAGGCTGTTACCATCCCCACAAGGCCCTATACCATGTTCCACCACCTTACAGGACCTTCTAGAAAAACGAAGTTACATTATTTTTGGTGTGCTTTTGGGGAGGGAGGTGATTTCGACCAACACAGACTAAGGGGGGTATAGATCTACTTTTAGAATGTGGGTTATGGCTGGTTTGCATCCCCTTATATGATCTGTAAATATGTGTGGGAAATAAAATGTTTGCCCCAGTATCCTGTGAATACTTCAGGAAACTTTTTCAGAACGTTCACCCAGAATTACTTTAGGCTTAGGTTGAAAAGAATAAATAGTCTAAGCAAAACCTTAATATATAAGAGTGCATAGTGTGTAGATTAACATACCTTCTGGAATCTGTAACTGCCATTACATATATATTTTGACATTATATCTCTATTCATGCATTACCTGGCCAAAACAATTTTCCACTGTTTAGGGTGAGCAGGAAGCCAACTGGGCATCCAGGTCAAAGGGCAATAGTGAATTGTTCACTGGAACATTTAATTTGATTTGGTTTTGGTCCAAGTATGCATGCACTATGTTCAAATGCTAATGCTAATTTCTTTAATAATGTTGATCCTCAGGCATGCCCTTGTGACTTAATTAGTACATTCCAAAACAACAATCTTTTGCAGATAAATGTGCTCTTTTTAGACACTGGGCCTCATTACGAGTGAGGCGGAACGGGTTAACGGGCTCCGCTAAAGGAAGCAGACACATTAAACCCTTTCCGCCTCATTACAAGCTCCCCTCGCGTGACCCGGTAAGTAACGTCTGGTCAAACCAGGCATCCACCTGGTCCCGCGAGGGGAAGAGGGGGGAGCAAAAAACGGGTCGCTCGTTATCGGCCCGTTGTTTGCACCCTCTCCCATTCCCATTGATCCCTATGAGGGCTTAGATGGGAATGGGGAAGGTCCGGGCCTGGGTTCCTGAAGGGAGGAATTACCGGGCCCTCCAAACTTGGAATGGCGCGGTAATCCCCCATTCTGAGAACCCGGCATCGATTTCAGCGGCAGCCATGCCGTCAATAGCAGCATGGCTACCGCCAAAGTCGTAATGAGGCCCACTACCTTTAGGTTACTGAATTATCCCAGGGTGGTTGCTGGTACATTAAAGCTTACAATGTATGATTTGCACTGAAAATTCACTTACCCACAGACTCTGATAGTGCCGTCATTATTTGGTTAACTCCCTCAATATGGAATGGCATAGGTACTGGCATATCTAGAGATTAGTATCCTTGCCATCACTGAGACATGGTTCACTTCGAACTTCACCAACTTCTTAGATTTCCTGATGCACACATATTTCAAAATCCTTGTCAAAAACAAAACCATGTGCCCAATAGGATGAGTGGCTCCTTTATTCAACAAACCTATTTCCCAATTGCTCAGATACTCACCAATACTATGGCCACCTTTGAACATCTGCTTTGTAGATGATCTCTGAAACATAACACAACACTATTTATAGTGGTTATCTACAGGCAACTGGGCAACATGTCATCTTTCCTCAAACATTGGGTGGATTTTATCTGTATCAGTTTCTCCATTCATTTGGTTAGATTTCTTCTCACATTCCCTGATGTCCTCCTTCCTGAAATACATTGTCCCTGGTCCTAGTATGATAGCATCAAAAGTTTGTCTCCCCCCTCTCCTCCCTTTACTTGTTTCTCCACCCCCAGCACTATCTGAAATGTTGTGAGGCCTAGTACGATAGTCGCTGGTTTTGTTCCTCTCCCTCCTTTATCCTCCCCGCTCCCTCACCTCTTGTTAATCTCCGGCTCTAACAGAAATGTCATCAGGCCTAGTACGGTAGTCGCCTGTCTGTTTCCAAATTTCCTTCCTATCTGTGTTTTAGCTCTTGCACTATCTGAAATGTCGTCAGGCCGAGTATGATAGTTCATTTCACATCCTTGTTGTTCATGGCCTATAAGAATGTCATTGTATTTTCCCTTGTTCCCTCCCTTGCGTGAAGCGCTTTGAAACACATTCTGTATAGGCGCTATATAAATAAACTATCATACCATATCATATCATTGATAACCCCAACCTCTCTAGTCTACCTACACCATCTATGCATATTGGGAGAGCGTGGGGCACACACTGGATGTCAACCACACTTCCAACCTCACCCTCTCACACATGAATGTGACAGTGCTTCAGTTGTCAGATCACCTCCTGATCTTGACAAATCTGCTCAGAATCAAAGTGGAAGTCAAATCTCCCAGGCCATCCTTTCAGTCTCACTGATAAATAGTTCACACCCTTTAACTTTAAATGGAACAACTTTCTCATCCACGTTTTCCCAATGAAATCCAATGTAGCATTAAAGAGGATAACTACAGAGTTCTGGACATCTTGGCACCCTCTGCCAAACCTAAACAACACAGAAATGAGAATCGCCTACCAAATATAACAACAAGTAGTTTGACAGTGAGCTGGGCATCCCGAAGTGTCAACTGAAAACTTGAACACACACAGTGGAATACTAAAGACAATTAAAGGCAAAGTTGCTTGAATGTAGAACCAAAGAAGATACCACCACCATATTACTAGCAAGAAGAAAGGCATACCCCTGGAAATGCATTTTACACCTCAGAAATAAATCTAGTGAGATCTTCAGGAGCATACAACTGTGACACACACCAATGGAATACAGCTCAACCACGCAATCCTGCTGAAGAATTAGTTATAGTCTCCCAAAACAAGGTTAAAGCAGTTGCCAAAGGTATTGTTACTCTCTCTATGACTGACTGACCAATGGGTAGCAGAAATGACTAAAGAAGTGTCTTTAGCTCATTTAGATTGATCTCTGACAACGACCTCAGCAAACCTGAGGCAAATGTGAAAGCATCTTCAGAGCAGGCCTGCCCCTGTCTACTTATCATTTACAAAGTAAATATCACCACATTATCCCTGGCATTCGTGCACTGATCAGCAGCTGCCTCACTCACATGGAGGTGGCTAGAGAGCGTAAGACTTCCATCTATGTGCTGCTCTTGAAATGCTTTTCAAATCCCTTGAGTTTGCAAATGTTCAACCGAAGAAAAATACCACTTCAAGGGAAAATGTCTAGACAAAGTAGCGCTGCAACAACTCCTGGAATATACTGAATCCAAAAATGTTCAACATGGTGACCCATCAGTTTTTCGGCCCTCACACAGTACTGAAATAATGCAATTCATTCCGTCAACTCTGTTTGAAAACATCCAAGCTGTCTTGTTTGTGCTTAACCTATTGGCTTCATTTGACACAGCTTACCACCAAAGGTTGCAGAGTATGCATCACATCAAAAGAAGTCTGCTAGCAAATTGATGAGCAAAAAGAAGGAAATGACATGCAGAGAGTGTTTGATATACAGTGCACAGGACATGGGTGGGGCTAACACTGCTGGGAAGCTCTGGCAAAAGCAGAATTATCCCTGCCATATTGGATATTTCCCTGAATACCTTTCTCTACCCTATTGTGACTTCCTGGGGGTTAAGGACCCTGGGAACTGCCAGTGAAGAGGGTGGACATTTCCATATGAAGTGGTTCCCTCAGATTCTAGAAGTTTGGGAATGCAACAATGACTTGCTAGGAGTTTATTATATTTGCTGTGACATTGCAAGGTAGTCGGGTATGAGAGCAAACAGAGCAATAACATCTATGACTAGATGTAAATCCAGCACAACTTTAGCGAGTGGTGCTTCATGTAATCCGGCTCGATATTTTTTTAATTCATTGCATATTTAAGGATATGGCCAGAATTAACGCTGGTGTTCCAAATTGGAGAGCGCTATGTTACAACACTCAAACCAAGGGATGTTGCATGATCTGACTGACTTAATGACTCCTTCTCCTACATCAGGCCACGGATTTTAATACAGGCTGGATTCTTTTGCCCTTTGAGTAACGCTCTTCACACTGACGAAGTTCACCACCGGCCTGGTCCTTTTTGTTTCACCCACTATTGTTTTGGGGGTGCATTCGCCCTGAGGAAGGCACTCTATTTCAAGCCCAGCAGGTGACTTGCCGAAACGCAGTTGGTTCTTAGTCTGGATTTTCAACAAATTGTCTTGTAATATTACTAGAATTGTTAATGAATATGATGCTTTGTCACATGCGTAGGCAGACCTGTAACAAGTGAATTGTTATTGTTGTTTTTGATTCTCTTGACTTGATTTAATTTTGTGTTCATCAATTTTCTGTGATGTTGATTGACTTCTAAACACCAATGAATTTATAATGTTTTCATCGTTATGATTTGCAAAAATTGTTTTTTTATGGAAAATGAGACCTTCGTGCTTGCAATGAATTTAGATCTATATTTATATCAAATAAATTCTGGTTATAATAATTATGTTTACACTTTTTTCATGTTTGTATAAGCAAACTGTGTATTATTGGCAAATTTATGTTAACATTTGGACTCTTTAAGGGACTCCATTTAAGGGATAACACCAGTAGGAAAATTAAGATTTAACTTAGCTACACAAACTAGTCTTTTGCAGCTCTTGGAAATGTTTGCTTTGTGTTTTTACTCAACCCCCACCTTAGTTGCACCACAAATAGGGTACCCCTATTGTTGTTTGTGTGTGACATTGCCCTCTGCCATAGATTCAGGTTAGAGATGTTGACAGAGCCAAGTAGTCTCCACCAGTTGTGAAAATATTATTTTAAGAAGGGAGCAAGAGCAATGCCAAAATTTACTTTGGGATGCTGATGCTTCTGACATATGATTGCCTCCTGTGCACAGAGACCTGGCTTCTCCTCATCGAGCTCATTCATCAAGCTGCCTCAGGCCTTACTGAGGCAACTTAACACATCAATGATGTGTGAACTTAATCCGTTACTTCTGCTGCTTATAGGAGCACCCAGAACCCTTCTTGACGCAGTTTAGAATGGTTGATAGACAAAGGTGATGACCTTGAGGACTAGCTGCCTTTTTCCAAGCATTCCGATGTACCATGACATCATTGCCTAAGAGGCCCTAGCGATTGGTTAGGAACTCGCTCCCTGCCATATCCATGACAAGTTAAAAGTAACCAAATGTGTTTTCCTGTTGGCAATAGAGCAGAAAAAACAAAAGAGAAACATTGAATGTGGACAGATAATACATGCAACATGAATTAAATGCACTATTTACTGGAAGAAAAATATGTGAAGTGAGATGGATTAATGGAGAGCCTTCATGATTGAGCAGTTGAACTGTGGGCTTTCAGAGAGATGATGTGGTGCTTTAGAGATGGTTTATATGTGGGGGTATTCACAGTATTTTGGAAAACAATTGGATGAATTTGCATGTCCATTTTGAGGGTGGCATGTAGGGCATATATGCAGAAGATGGAGATGCAGCGGGAGCTAAATAATAATTGTGAGTGAAGGAGAAGTCGGTGAAAGGGTTGGATATGTAGGGAGCCAGATGGTTTATAGATATCTAGACAAGTAGTAGGAATTTACAGTGGAGTAATTGATGCACCCAGATAAAGACAGCATGGAGTCTGGGACAGAATTGGGAGCGGCAGTGTTGTAGCAAAAGCAAGTAGCACATTTCAGAATTTTGTTGAGTGTTAAAGGGGTACACACTGTGATCAACAAGTAGCCTGGAACACTACTCAAGGTGACTGCGATGAAATGGCATCTGCCCCACAAGACTACAAGGATGAGTAGTTGCTAAAATGGTTTCTAAGACTTAACACTTGTACAAAATAATTGTGATCACAATCACAAAGATGAAGCAGACACCAGTAAGAGATATACCTCCTTCTCCTTTTGTGGTAAAGTAGGACGATCGAAGGCTATACACTTAAGAGGGGTGTCGAACTGAAAAAGTAGTAAACCGCACAGCAATAGTAAACTACAAAATAAAGAAATGTCCAATTAAGGCTCTATACAAATATAAACACTTTAATAAAACACACCATATGTAAACATAATTAAAGTAGAATAACACTACACAAAACCACACCAATGAAGAGAACACAGAATATGCAAGAGATAGAAGGATGCAGCATTGTGGGTTATGAAACAGGGGGTAAAGGCAGTCAATAACCACACTGTTTGTAAAAGGAAAAGTATTGTGTGAGGAAAAGGGATCAAAGGTGATTTGACCAGTCCCAAGGGCCCAAGACTGGACCAGGGGGGCAGTTAGGAGTCAATAATACTTTCTTGATGTTCTTGGTGGTATCTCAGTGTCGCACCAGGCTACTCATTGCCCAAACGGTTTGAATCAGGTTCAGATGAGGTGAGTCGCTGTAATCCAGGTGGGGAGCAAGCATCGATTTGAGTTCGAAAAGGGGCTTGTTGCTTTGATGCACTGTTCAAACGAAGAACATCACTGGGGCCACGAGGGTCAGTTCTATGTTTGAGCTTGGGTCGAAGACAAAGATGCAGGCAACTCAAGGTGCTTGGTCGAGATGCAGTGATTTTAAGTCTTCTCGCAGTGCAGTGTGTCTGGTTCAAGCTGAGGCAATGATGCATTCAGCTAGCACAGTGCAGCGGCGGACTGGTTTTAAGATGCAGCAACAGCGTTTTGGGGATCAGGATATGCCAAAGGCAGCACTGGTGGGTTTTGTTTGTTCGACGATTGTCGAACAGTTTTTGAAGTTGCTTCTAAGAAGTTTGACAGAGACAAACAGGGAGAATGGCTGGTATAACGCTATAAGGATGCTGTGAATGCCAATCGAGAGGGCACTAGGACAAGATGAATACTTATTCCCATGTCATCAAAGACTGGGGAGGCTGGCTTACACCTGCAGGAGTCCATCACCTCCAGTGAGTGATGTCCTAAGAACCTTTGTGGCTGGCAAAGAGGCAGGTCTTGCTCTAGTAGAAGCAGGTCACCCCAATGTGCCTTGGGAGCTTGCCTCTGCTGGGCACACAATCTTCACCTCACTAGCAGCGGGCTCTGGATAGATCACTTCTCCGAAAAGAGGTACACATTGATTCCTCTTGAAGGTGCAATGTGCATCATAAAATGAATACAAGACGGAATGGGAGACCCCCTCTTTTATAGGCAAAAATCCACAGGTGATTGGACAAAAGCCAGATTGTTTTGAAATTGTATGTATTACCTTAAACCACCCTTGCTGAGATAACATTTCTGCATCATTTCATTTTTTAACACAAATTAAAAAGTCAGGGCTTCCACATTGTTGCCGGATGGCAATTACGCACAGTGAGAGCAATTGTCAGAGGTAAGGCAGAAAACAATATAAAACACACATTTGGTTCCAGTTCAAAGGTTTTTCACTTCTTATTTCTTTGCAATTTGAAATGTTGTGCAGAGTTGGGAAAGCACAGAGCGGCAGCTGCACAGTACTTATACAAGCATCTTCACTAGAGTGTCTCCAGTCTCTTCGCTTAATAATGCCATCTGCAGATGCTCTTGAATCGGCTGTGTAAACAAGACCCTGCACTCAAGGGACTCCTATTGTAGACATTAACCACATCTTTACAAGTGTAAGTAACTAAACTAGCACCTCCCCACCTTACTACTGACACACGCCTCTTGTGATCCCACAGCACAGCTTGACTGTAGATGAGAACTTTGATGGAGCTCTTCTTAATTAAAGAAGATCATTATTTGGTGAGACTCCTGTATCGATTGCAACCATGAAGGTGACGACGGAAAGACAGAACAAGATGGAGGAGGCACCCCGATAACCGGGGCAGGGTCCTCCTCCTCCCTGGGTTAGGGGGAGGGAAAATTCCAAGCGCTCCAAAGCGCTTGGAAAGCCCGCGAAGGGCTACAAAAGAAAGGGGCGTGCCAAGCCCCTTATAAGCGGCGGTTGCTGGCTGCACGGAACTTACAGCACGCAGCAGAAGGACGCCCGCAGATGATAAGAAGGATTTCGTTTTTTGTTCCAGCTAAGAAGGTCGTTCCAGTCCAGAAGCATGATCGAGCCAAGGGGTAGGATGGAATTTTCCGGCTGGAGGTTGTCACAGAGCGTGTTTCCTACCTGGGGTCGCAGCTTGGAGCTGTCTGGTGTGAAGAAGGAGGATTGGCGAGATGAGGCGGAGACAGGTGCAGTTCCCGGAGCCACTACGGGCAGGGGAACGGAGCCTGGGTCTACGTCTGGCAAAGCTGGGGGTCAGCTTGTGTAAAGTGGGATAATGCGATGTTATCGAGCGCATTCTCAGATAGAATAATTAAACGGGCAGACAGGAGGAACCTGGCCCGCTTTCGGGGTTATGTTATTTTCGAGGAGCTTGCTGCAGCATGTAAGGTGATCACAGCGTCTGAACTATTTTCATAGTCATTGGCACAGGCATGAGACCCATTTCTCAAAGTTCGGTGGGGATCTCCATAGATTTAATAATGCTTGGAGCCTAGGTCAAATGGCCAGCTTTTGATAGTAGCAGGACACTATTTAAGGGAGGGTTCAGTGAGTGGCCGGAGGTGGCCATTTGTTTTTAAATTGTAAAGTTGCAAATACAGAGACGACGCACAGTCTCACAAAGTACTGTTTAGACACGATAACGAGGTAGCAGTGCATGGCACTCAGTTCACTCTTGAGTATGGTCGCATATGCTACCGAAGTTATGGGGGTGCCTCAGAGCCTTTTTAATTACACATAATTAAAAAATGGAGACTTTCGCCAGGAGGCCAGTTAGCGTAACAAAGGGCCTAGCAAACATTGTACACGCACTGCAGTTCCAAGCCTGTAACACTAACTATAGCGCAGCCTCGAGCAGGTTAGCGACTGCCAGGCACTTCTGCATAGCCCAGCTCTACTAGTGAGTGCAGCAAATGTTACATCACTTATTTTATGTGCAAAAGCTCAGTAGGGGCTTAACGGAAATATAACCCTTCTGCAATATGTCATGCGATATTGGGGTGCGGGAGGGGGAGAGTTAATTAATGGACCTGAACACCATATTCCAAGGCCCAGGCATTCAATGTACCCGACAAGTCCAGTTGGTGGGAGCAGTGACTGATTACTCTAGGATCCAGCAGGCTTTGTTGTCATCCCAGCACCACCATAAGATCGAAGAGGAAGTGCGGGGGGGACACGCAGGCGAGCATGGGATTAGCTGCCAACAAGGGCCTGTTTCGAGGAAGTGGCCACCGAAGGCAAGGTGGAGCAGTTGTTTGGCAGGTCGCTGCCCTAGGACTCGTTAGGCGGTAGGCCAGGAAGAGAGTTTGAATTCGGTTTATAAAGCGGCTGACAGGCAGCAAACAGTACATTTAGCATAAGAGCAGTCATATGGTCTCTGGTCAGCTGTGCCGTGAGCACAATACGCAGGGTTGCTCTTAAGTGTGAAGTGGTTCACGTGTTACAATGTTGACTACCACATGGTTGTGGCGAGTGGTATGGAATTTTCCAGGTTGCAACCATGTGAGAGGTACTGTTTATTGCACGCAGCGCTGAGCGAGAGGCCAATTAAACACAGAGGTAGTAAGAGAGGTTAGAGCGGACAGCAATTAACAGGCTTGGTAAACAATTCTGGTAAAGTAATATGGTTGTATGGTTTATTGCTCCGTTGTTGTGTTCATGGGAAATGTATTAATAATAGGGGCAGGAGTTGGTTAATGGTTTAGAAGGTATCGCTGCCTAAGATTGGTTTACAGTTGGGCTCGCTTAGCTGGTTCTTAAGACACAGAGTGGCATGCAACTCCTCCCGAGAGGCCATGGAAAGGAAGGGGTAGCGAAAGAGGTCAAAGTGAACGAGCAGGTATCGGGGCTTACATATCGTCCTCTCTGGATGAGATAGGCCTGGGGTAAGCAAAAATGAAGGGGCATGCATAGTTTACAGGTACAGGTTAGTAGAGTACTCATGGGGAGTAGCTGAGCTCAGGTTGGACCCTCAGCGGGGCCTAAAGTATGCATGGCCTGGTGATGGTCGGCTGGTGGAGAACATGGTGGGTCCAAGTGCGGCTAGGGAGACTCAGCATGGCTATGGACCGTCGTTGCAGGTGGAAGTCCGGCTTTATAGCTCAAGGTTTAATTGGGTCACGGTGGTCGTCGAATGACCGAACCAGATAATGGAGGGAAGCTGCTTATGTGCGCACTGATTAAGTCTAGGTGGATTAATAAACAGTGAAGTCTTAATGGAAGAAGATGTTACTTTCTTCCCATCTACAATGGATCGGATGGCACAGTTGGTTCTCAGCATCCCCCATCGCACATCCCAGACCGATGCCAGGTGAGCCTTTGTTTTGCCTCCTAGTTTTTGGTAAGGCAGGAGTCACGACTGTTTATGCGTGACTCCTTCCGGGGTGCGAGTATTCGACACACCACTGGCGGTGTGCATTAGCGGGTACACTACAAACTCTGCTCCCTTATACATCACTCGTGTTTGGACTAACAGGGTACC
This sequence comes from Ambystoma mexicanum, assembly GCF_040938575.1. Taxonomy (NCBI): domain Eukaryota; kingdom Metazoa; phylum Chordata; class Amphibia; order Caudata; family Ambystomatidae; genus Ambystoma; species Ambystoma mexicanum. The sequence continues at coordinate 1,380,842,712 of NC_090935.1, forward strand.
ATTACTCATAATATCTTACCATGTAGAATGAAGGTAGATCCTCCCATTGCATCGCCGCTGAGCCATGGGGCGCCATAGACCATAGGAGAGCAAGACGACACAGAGCAGCACAGGTTTGAGCTCCTGGTCCGCTTGTAGAAACTTCTGGGCATTAAGCACGTTATGAATAACCAATCATAGCATATAGCAATGGAATTAATTTAGGGATTAATAAGGGCTCGAATGTAGATGGATACCCTTGAAAACTGCTGTATCTGTACAGGGAACCCGTGTCAAGTTACAGGGTATATCTTTTTCGGGCAGGGGTGGAGGTTCTGGAGGTGCTCAAGTCAGATGCTGAACCACTGAGGTGGATGCACAAGAGGGTATACCCTACGAAGAAGGTTGTCCAGGTTTGGGACATGGTGGGCGTACCATGTCACTGCAAGGTCTTGTAGTTGCAATGGCACTGAAGCAGAGGTTAGGGCCTTGTGCTACCCCTTGAGCTTCTGAGGCGGCCAGGAAGGATACAAATACACAACTCAACTTACTATTGATTGTGCGCTGGGGTCAGTTAAATTGGAACAATACAACGTCAGGGATATGAAGCAAAAGGGGGGATATGTTTTCATCGATGGGGGTTAAGTGGGAGCTAAGGAACAGGAGTAGAAATGATGTAATCAGGATGTAGTGGTTTAGATAGTGTTGTCAGTACTAGATTAAGATAACAGTGTGATATTCTGACTTCCAAATAAAGACAAACAGGATTCTTTTAACGTGGCGGCTGACCCAGGGGGCAGCTAGATTTCTGAAGGTATGACTGGGGGCCATGTGTCAGGCGTTACTAAGCTACAAGGTGAATTAAAAAGGTTAATTCTCTAAAATAACGTGTTTAGCAATGCGTGGGGGTACAGTATTGACATTAGGACCTGGGTTTGGATTAACAGGTCAGCAAGGCCAACTCAGCCTTCCATCCTTCCGGGGTCGAGAAACAAGTAACAGTGGTGGTGTTGTATCTGATTGGTAACAGTATAGAGGCTGATGGGATGATGGCGGGGGAGCTTTGGCCTACAGAATGAATAGAGGAGGGGAAGGAGGTCTATTTATGAAGAGACAGGTTCAGCTCCTCCCAGTCATGAGCGGCACTCCTCCAGCCCGGTAAAACTCCTACAAGGGCAGGCAATCCGCAGAGGATTAGGGGGGTGGGATATTGGGCCTACATGACAAATAAAATGGAAGTGGGGAGTTTCCCTTTGGAAGCTCAATGGTGAGAGGGCTTTACTAAAGGAATTAGAAGGTCAGCTTTCCATGTCGGAAGCGGCTCTCTGCCAGCAGAAAATCTCCGCCAAGGGCTGTCAGCCCAAGAATTATTGAGCGGTGCAAGTTTAGCCTGATAAGAAAGGGAGAGGACTGAGACAAGGGGCAAGGAAGGCAAAGTTGGTTTGTGAAATTCTAGCAAAGCAATAAAGCCCAAACTTCACCCTTCAGGCACGGTACTCTCCCATCATGTTAACTCCTGCAAGGGCAGGCAGAGGAAGTATAAGTTGGTTTGGGAGCTTTAGCCTGATAGAATATGGAGAGGAACTTACTGTGGGCGAAGTATGACGTACGAGTTAACTCACAGCTGGGGTAAACCAGGAGCCGATGGTCTGAGATCAGGCAAAGGCAAGAAAGAAATGTTGAAGGGGCAGAAATGTTCCCCAGGTCAGGCATAAACTGGTCAAAGGCGGAGTCCCTGGTTAAATAGACCAGAGAGGGAGTGCACTGGCCAGCATGGGGCATGGAGGTTACAATAAATTGTGCACAAAGGGCACCAAGCTCCTGCAACTATGAAAGAGGAAATGGGGGAGCCGCGGTGGGCAGTAACCCACCTTTGGCGTGGCAGTGTTTTGCCGACCAGTGACAAGAGACAGACTCTGAATGAGCCATTGCAAAGCCGGAAGCGTCTTCGCTCTTCTCGGACCAGCGCCTCTTGGGAGCCTAAGTGGCGGAGGCACCTGGTGGTAGCAATGAGGGCTCAGCTTCCCCCGAAGAAACAATGCTCTCTCAGCCCAGGAACACATGCAGGGGCAAGCTGGTCTCAGGCAAGAAGGATTGGGGGAGTGGTGCCTACTGTGGACTTTGCTGGGAAAAAGGGGAAGCAGGTTTTGGACACGGAGCAGTCACTGCACCTTTGGAGCGATTTTCACAATTGTTTGCTGTGTTTTCTATTATGTGTGAAAATAAATCTGCAGCCTTTTTATGCCAAAAAGAAGACATTTCTCATTCTGCACTTTACTGGTGGGAAAAGAAAGGGGATAAGATGAATGAGCAAGGTTGATGTATGCTGCACAGTAATGGACAAATGCCCAGGTTATGAAGGTGACGACGGAAAGACAGAACAAGATGGAGGAGGCACCCTGATAACCGGGGCAGGGTCCTCATCCTCCCTCCTCACTGCGTTAGGGGGAGGGATAAGTCCAAGTGCGCCAAAGTGCTTGGAAAGCCTGCGAAGGGCAACAAAAGAAAGGGGTGGGCGAAGCCCCATATAAGCGGCGGGTGCTGGCTACACGGAACTTACAGCACGCAACAGAAGGACGCCGGCCGATGATAAGAAATATTTAATTTAAAACCCACCCACCCTGCATAAAGGACAGCTACGGCGAGGCCTGGCCGTTGATGTCGCGGGGAGGCGAGGCAGTGTTTTGGCGACCAGTGACAAGAGACAGACTCCGAATGAGCCATTGCAAAGCCTGAAGGGTCTTCACTCTTCTCGGACCAGCGCCTCTTGGGAGCCTAAGCGGCATGGGCACCTGGCGGTAGCAATGAGGGCTCAGCTTCCCCCGAAGAATTGGCGCTGTCTCTGCCCAGGAACACCTGCAGGGGCAGGCTGGTCTCAGGCACAAAGGGTTGGGGAGTTCTGCCTACTGTGGACATTGTTGGGACAAGGGGGAAGCAGATTTTGGACACGGAACAGTCGCTGCACCTTCGGAGCGATTTTCACAATTGTTTGCTGTGTTTTCTATTATGTGTGAAAATAATTCTGCTGCCTTTTTATGCGAAAAAGAAGACGTCTCATTGGGCACCTTACTGGTGGGAAAAGAAAGGGGCTAAGATGAATGTGCAAGGGTGATGTATGTTGGCACAGTAATGGACAAATGCCCAGGTTATTGACATGACGCTTTTGTTAATGAACGGGATGCATAACGTTGCGTTGTTCTGTGCATTTACGAATGCTGTATTTTTGCCCAGACCTTTGCTGGCTAATTTTTACGTTTCAGTTTCTATTAAAGGCTCACGTTCATGGGCTGCATTGATCCAGATTGTGGTGGATTCCGACTGGCCTTTATGGAGTCACTTGCTGCATTGATATTTTGGAAGGCAGATGGCACTGCCGGCAGGTGCTAGTGGGAAGTGTACATGCACTTATAACTCACTATCTCTTTGGCTCGTTCGTTGTCTCTGGAATATGCTAGCTTTATGGTTACCCCTGAGGCATGTTCCGGGCTGCCTTGCGTTATGGCCGTGCCAGATCCTCTGTACACTCGGCAGCAGTTATTAGAGAGAACCCAGGCAGGATCAAAGTGAATGTCCATTTGTTAGAGTGAACGGATATCCCAGTTTTGCCGGGACTGTGCGGGTAAAGCCGCTCGGTCCAAGGATCCTTAGACTTTTTTATGTGTAAAAACCCTGTGCCAGAATTTGGGGATTGGGTGGACACCATCTGGGTTTTTGGCCTGGTATCAAGATTTTTCTATTGGTTTGGCCAAAAACCAGGATGGTATCCACCCGATCCCCAAATCCAGGACTTTACAGAATCAGATACTGAAGTAAGATAAGTACAATGTGGGATTTATGCGCCGTGAAAGTAGGCCATTGTGCCGCTCTTCTGCCTGGAGCTTGCATGTCACCCACACCACCTTTTGGAAACCTAGCTCAGTATATTTTGCTTGATGGTGCTGCACTGACTTTATATTGCCAAGTGCACCTGGTTAGGAGACAGTATAAAGGCACATTACAAAAAATTACTATAATGTGTGTTTTCCTTCTATGTCATCTACAGCTCCAGTATACACGGAGATACTTGTCTAACAAGAACACACTCCATTTCTGAATAAAATACAGATCTATTTGTGAGGAGTTTCCATGTGGCAAGCGTGCTAAGTCCTTGCTTTTTTAGATTTGTAGAACATAAAATTATGTTGGTGACTCCTTTTCGAAAGGGGTAATCTGCTAGCCAGATCCATTTTACTGCAACTCCCTGACAAAAGCATAGTACACTTGTTCCCTGGTGCATCAGTAGCCTCATCCACAACACCCGTTCTGGAAGTGGCGCAGCATGGGTTCAAAGGTCACAAGAGGTGCACTCGACAGTCACAGTAACAGCAAAGTCAATGCAGCACATAGGTGACATTTAAGATATACGCGGGGTTACAAACACAGCGCGGCGCAGCTAGCCCAAGAACCTCTACCTCATCAACTGTACATCGATGCACCCTCTATCACCATTTCAATGTCCGTCGCCCCATCTCAAACTGCTAGAGTGTCATCGGCCAACCCCTCCCAGCGGAGAAAGCACAATTTAGCATGGCTAACTGTGAATGGTTCTTGGGACCGCCCTGACCTTCATCATTGTACCACAGCTAGCCTACCTTACAGAGCACCAGCATTCGACTCGACTCAACACCCGCTTGCAGCCAGGGTCTCCATGATCCTACCTTCTCAACTGAGACTGATCTGCTTAAATCAGTGTTCTATCCTGGGTCTGATGCGTCGGACCACCAAGAACTGAATGCATGTACTGTGACAATTCACTTCCCCTAAGGTCCAATTTGGCCCTTGAGACTGGTTAGGTCACGATCATCCCTGTTTTCAGCCCAATAACCCTTTTATGGTTTCTTACCTACCACTCCTGGAACTACCCTCAGAGGGCTAGTTTCTCTTGCATCTTCTCTGTTCCTTCCTTTTGGGTGGGTTTTTGTATAGTAATCTATTTTCGCTCTAAGTGCAGATGGTGTGTCATATTAAAGTTTTTATATTTTTATAGAACCTTGATTGGACATTCCCGTTATTTCTGACTGTGCACTGTGTTGTTTGGGTCACCACTGGTACACCTTCACACCACTCTTGAGAGTATAGCCTTTTCTCGGGCCACTTTACCACAAAAGGCGAAGGAAGTATATCTCTTCATTGTCCCTGTTTTACCTTTATGATTGCATTGTGTTTTGTTTTGTAGAAGTGTGAGTGCTAAGCGGGCCATTTTACCTCTACTCATACTTATACTCCTGCGAAGTGCAATCCAATTCGTCACATTATTGTGTTGAGTTGATCACCATGTTTTGGGAATGTCTTATTTCCATGAGTGTGCAGTCACGTAACGTCCATTAGCACCCGGACACGGGGTGTATCCAATCAGGTTCCATGAAACATGGGCTGAAACCGCTAATCTCAGAAACGGGGGTAATTTCCTGGATACCTGCGTTCCAGCCCTTGGAAAGGGGTGCTAACGCCACCTTACTGTAAAACGTGTGTTTTTTTTATACTTTCTAGTGTATGTACAAACAAGCATATGGAGGATCACATTTATAAAGTTTAGACTACCAGCAATGACTAGCATTAATGAAGAAATTTGGGCTCTATCCAGTCAAAAAACAGTATTTGGGAATAAGGCCTAAGAATTGCCTAGCACTGCGTAAGAAGCACAAGAAGCTGAGGATCGCTTGAAACGCATGTGGCTATGGAACCAAAGGAGAGGCCTAAAATATACATCAAGATGGTACCTGGCAGAAAAGGGACCAAGAATTAAATTAAAAAAGGTGTGTTAAATATAATATATTTAATGAGCAGGCAAAATATTGACTACAATAAAAATATGGAAACATAAAATCAAGTCAAAATAGGTCAATACAGGTTCCAATGCCTCACTTCTTTGGGAGGAAATCTATGATTCTTCGTTATTATTAATTTTGTTGTGTCATTCTAGTGCAAGACTTTGGCATGATGCTGAGTTGTAAAAACCAATGCCTTCTCTACATTATATCCAGTCTCTATAGTGTTACAAAAAAAGTATGTAACAACAAATGCAGCAAACTGATGATGTGATTATAATCATGGGGTGATAGAAAAATCGTTTGGGCAAGAGCCATTTTTTAACATTGCCTGTCTCAGCCTAGGAGAGCCCCAACCTACGCAATGAAGTGCGTCTTTCAGTAACAAAGCGACAAATACAGTTGGACAGTAACGTAATCCCCACACTGCACTCTGCCTGGAACTAGTTACAAGGACCATTGGCAAGATACATCCAGGTCGATGAGAGGAGTGACATCAAACTTCAGGCTCTAAGGATTTACCTAATGATGCTGCTTAAAAACAAACCAAAATGAAAGAATCCCTAAACTCACACAAAACACTACAGCTACAAAAAACAAAGAACAAAAAAATCAGAACTTAGAAAAACATTCTAAATGTGACATGAAGGCCTATTTAAAGATTGTACAACAGGCTTCAGTACTTCGATGCCAGTTAGTCAACAAGACATGCGTCCAGCACTAAGGGATTACATGTATGCACAACCAATCATGCACACTCTCCCTCTCCCTCCTGTGCGGGATATACTTGGGGACACTGTTGGCCAGTTTATTCATGGTTAGTCTGCAATGCTTTCTAGAAAGAAGCAGCTTCAACTTGCTTTAGCCTCCTGCTTTGTAGGTGCTGTAGGGGGTCCATCGAGAAGTGTTGACTGTAAACACAGCAATGGTATCATGTCACCTTCCCTTGGCTTCAGCTTGTGTAGCTCGTGTTGGGTATAGAAATAGTATTAGAGCCTCCACTAACGTGTCAACCGCATATTGCTGTTGTTGCAATATGCCCACAAGGCTTCATAATCTCCCTGGCATGTAAAAATGCTGACTCTTCACAAGACCATGCCGTGTACAGCCACATGCTCTATTCAAGTCTCCAGAAGCCTGGCCGACGCTGTACACTATATTTATTAATGCCTGTTTGCTACTGGGAGCACTCTGATGGTAATACAAGTGGCCTTCGTTGTAAACTGTGCTCCCCTTACAGACTCTTATGGGTGCTCCTATTATAGGTTTTTAGCTTTCAGCTGTTTAAACGCGTTCTTGGGAGCGTTCAAAAACAATTTCACGATGAACAATTATTTTATAGAAAGAAGACTGAGACTTATCAATAATTAAAAAACAATAGGAGGGACCAAGGGTTAAACCGGACTAATAATCAACATACAAATGAGACCCTGTTTACCTTGTGGCTTGTCAAAGTAACAATCAAGGGAAACTCTTTTTGTTTGTTATGTTTTATTTGAATCTCAGATACATTCACAAATAGGACATCCTATTTCAACGCAGAATGGGCTTAACCATTCAACATCAAACGTAGTTATTTATGCAATGCATAGATTAAAGAATGTATGACGTTTGTAATAAACAAACATACAATAAAAAGATACATTTTTTAAAATCATTATAAAACAGATATATCTCAGAATTTTGTGTAATATATAAAACATATAAGAGGTAGAACTGTATTTTAAACATGTTTTGTCTCATTCCTTCACTTTGATTTCATTTGTGTTATGTTATGGCCATTTGTATAGCCCAACATACACATGGAGGCATCTTGGCTATTAGGACCAAATCCCAGTCACCTTTCAGTCCTAATCACGAGGACCTTCTTCTGGAGGATGTACAAACCTGGGGCCAAAATCTTGCTAACGGAGGAGAAAGAGATGGGCTCTGCCACTTATAAGGGAAACTTATCTTTCTCAAATAATATCTACACATGCCATATGCATAGTGATATGATCTCCTTTCTCGATCAGGCATAAATCCAATATTTCCTTTGCTGTTTTGAAAGTCTCTCAACCCATTATTGTTAAGGGGGGGCATGGAAATGAGAGAAAATAAACTAAATATTAACTGTCCATTGCTGAACAAACAATTTCCTTCCCCATCACTGGTTCTCTTTTTCTGGATTGGCAAACGACTGGTCAGAAAGCTGTCGTGGCTACCATAATCTGTTACTCATATTCTCTTACTTAGTGTGCCACTATACAATCAGCCATACCTCATGCCACCTTCCTCTGTCCATTACTCCCCTCCAGGGTCAGTCTGGGGCATAAACTTGTCTCGGGCAGCAATGAAAAAGTGGCCAAAATTTGGACATGGCAATTCATTCCTTTTGTGGCAGACTGTTTGAGTAGTACCCAACGGTTTGGTTTTTGATACAATGTGATGGAAAGTGCACATTTTAAAGAATATGTATTCAGAAACACTTGTCAAAACTACTAGCAGCATGGTGAAGTAAATCAACAAACGGGCCCACACTAGAACTTTGCGTTTTTGGTTTGGCACTGGCCAATTGCCCTATAGGCCAGTCTGAGTCTGCTTCCCTCACTATAAATATATTGTTTGGGGATGTTTCCCATAGTGCACCCCATGTTTTATTCTGATATGCCTTGATTGTTTGGGAGAGTCTTTGCCGTGTTAACCTGGCTCTCAATTCATCATCTACCAAGTGCTATGTAAATGAAGCACAACTTCCAAAATATGTTGATAAACTCTGACCGTTGATAAACTTCAAACTTCCTAAACTGTGTGGGAGGAAAAAGTTCCTTCTTCGTTTATAAACAACCTTGAAATGAGCAAACAGCCATATTAGAATGATGGAGAATTGGAATCCTCATTTAGAAAACCCCAATGATAATCACTGTTTGACCACCCTACGGCTATACAGCTACATTCAATAAAGTAGAAGGGACCACTCGTGCAATACATGCTTATAAAAGGTGAATCAATGTAATACAATGCACCAATATTAATCTATAAATACACTTGTACACATTGTTGAGGAGATGGTAACCTGAATGGTGGTGACAATCTGTTTTTTGTAATGCACTCCCTCAGGTCTCTCTATCAATACCTCTCTCAACTAACAGCTGCTCTATTCCAGTTTAAAAACATAAGAGATGCCAAGATCATGAAGGATATTGGTAATCCGGGCTAATACAAAACACATTTATAAGACTCCTCTTCCCTTGCAGCTTTCCTCCGTAGCAATCAAGGGACACTCCTCTCTTGGGTAATGGTTTATATGTTAAACAAAGCTACGAGAAGTCTCACAGATTTTGGATATATGTGTTCCCTTTTTTAGAAACTGATCTGAGGTTTAAATATAACCATCACACCATAGAAGAATTTTTTTTATTGTCCCTGAGGAAAGGTCGAGAAGCAAAAGGGGTTTTATGAATATGTCAGACTTATTAAGCCCTGTTTTTTACTATTGTCTCTACTGAAGCCTGCTCGTGCACCTTGGCATCGGTAGGAACCGCTGATGAGCATTGCTTTCATTAAGTAGATTTTTGGTTTTGGGGAGTTTTTGTGGCAAAATTGCTGAAACCATTGCTTCATAAGAGAGTACGAGGGAATGCGGGTTCTGAACTGCGAATACCTGCTTGGCATGGCAACGGGTAATGGCGGCATGAAACCCCAAAATCACTGAAATCTCTTTTTCCAAACTCCTCCGCCGTACTACCCAATGAGAAGTTTCCTAATAATATTTGCTCTATTATTCAGCTTTGTAAGAAGCGAGTTGGGTGCAGGGCTTTCCATTTCCCAGCTGCACATGTATCTCACATTCGGTTCCGCTGTGGCCATTTGGGCTACTTTTGACTGCAAATCTGTTTTTTGTCCTTCTGATGATGCCTTTCTACACCCATCAACCCACCCCACGACAATTCATGCCCTAACCTACTCAATACCATGTACCTTTCTGTAATAAAGGGACAAATACATTAGGATAGTGACATATTCCCCCCACTGCACTCTCCCTGGATGCATTTTCAAGGACTATTGACAAGATCGATCCAGGCCGATGCGAGGAGTGACATCAAACTTCAGGTCCTAAGGTTTAACCTAATGATGCTGGTTAAAAACAAACCAAAATTAAACAACCCTCAAAGTCATATAAAACACTACAGCTTCAAACAACAAAGAACTAAAAACTGAACTTAGAAAAACATTCCAAATGTGACAAGAAGGCCTATTTAAAGATTGCACAATAGGATCCATTACCTTTATACTTGTTAGTCAAAAAGACATGCTGGCAGCAGTAAGGGGTTGAATGTGTGCACACGCAATCATGTACACCCTCTCTCTCCCCCTCCTGTGCAGGGACATCCTTGAGGACACTCTTGGCCAGTTTATCCATGCTTATTCTGCAATACTGTCTAGAAAGAAGCAGCTGGAAATTACTTTAGAATCCTGCTTGGTAGGTTTTGTAGGGGATCTACGGAGAAGTGTTGACTGTAAACGCAGCAATGTTATCACGCCGCCTTCTCTGGGCTGCATCTCATGTAGCTCTTGCTGAGTATACCACTACGAACAGAGCCTCCACTAATATGTCTTCCGCATACTGTTGTTGTTGTTATACGCACAAAAGGCTTATCAATCTTCCTGGAATGTTAAAATGCTGACTCTTCACAAGATCATGTCTTGTGCAGCCACATGCTCTATTACAGTCTCCACTAACATGGCTGACGCTGTACACTATATTTATCAAAGACTGTTGCTACTGGGAACGCTCTGATGGGGATACAAGTGGCCTTCTTTGTAGACTGTGCTCCCCTTACAGCCTCTTATGGAGGCTGAGGTACTGCTATTATAGGTGTTCAGCGTTCAGCTGCTTAGACACGTTCTTGGGAGCTTTCAAAAACAGTTTCACAATCAACAATTATTTTAAAGAAAGAAGACTGAGACTTATCAATAATTCAAAAACAATGAGAGGACCAAGGGGTAAACCGGACTAATACACAACCTAGACATGAAGCCCTGTTTACCTTGTGGCTTGTCAAAGTAGCAATCAAGGGAAACTCTTTTTGTCTTTTGTGTTTTATATAAATCTCAGATCAATTCACAAATAGGACATCCTATCTGAACGCAGAATGGCCTTAACCATTCAACATGAAATGCAATTATTGAATCTGTGGATATATCGGAACGGTCATTGGATGCAATGCCACATTAAAACATGTATGACGTTTGTAATAAACCAAAATACAATAAAAATATATTTAAAAACGATCATTATGAAACCTGAGATATATCTCTGAGCTTTGGACAACATATAAAATATATAAGTAATAAAACTGTATTTTAAACTTATGTTGATCATTCCTTTACTTTGATTTATTTTATGTTATCATTATATGTATAGCACGACATACACACAGAGACATCTTGGCTAGTAGGACCAAATGCTGGTCACCTTTCGGTCCTAATGATGTTGACCTTCTTCTGGGGGATGTACCAACCTGGGGCCAAAATCTTGCTAACGGAGGAGAAAGAGATGGGTTCTGCCACTTATAAGGGAAAGTGATCTTTCACAAATAATATCTATGCATGTCACATGTATAGTGATATGATCACCTGTCTCGATCAGGCATGAATTCAAAAATTCCTTTGATTTGTTGAGCCTCTTTTCCTGTTACCTTTAAGTGGGACATGGAAATGAGAGAAAATAAAATTACCAAATATTCACTAATTGTCCATTGCTGAAAAAACAATTTCCTACCCCCTTACTGGTTCTCTTGTTCCTGATTGGCAACAGAGTGGTCAGAAAGCTGCTGTGGCAACCATAATCTGTTGTTGATACTCTCTTATTTAAAGTGCCACTATACAATATGCCATACCTCATGCTGCCATCGTCTGTCCATTACTTCCCTCCAGGGTCAGTCTGGGGCATAAACGTGTCTCGGGGCAGCAATGAAAAAGTGACCCAAAGTTGGACATGGCAATTCATTCCTTTTGTGACAGATACTTGAGTAGTACCCAAGGGGTTGGTTTTTGATAAAAATGTGATGCAAATTGTGCATTTTAAAGAATATGTATTCATTAATACTTGTCAAAACTACTAACAGCATGGTGAAGGAACTCATCAAACTGCATCAAATTGGGCAAAACGTGACACACTTTGATCCAAAAAACGGGCCCACACTAGCATTTTGTGTTTTTGGTTCAGGCCTTGGCCTTTTGCCCTTTAGGGCAATACAAGTCTGCTTCCATCACTATAAATATGTTGTTTGGGGATCTTTCCCATGGTGCACCCCACGTTTTATACTGGCATGCATCAAGTGTTTGGGGGCATGTTTGCCGTGTTCACCTGGCTCCCAATTCGCGATCTAAAAAGTGCTGTGTAAATGTAGCGCCCCTTCCTCCATATGTTGATAAACTTTGACCGTTGATAAACTTCAAACTTTATAAACCGTGTGGGAGGAAAAAGTTCCTTCTTCGTTTATAACCAACCCTGAGATGAGCAAACAGCCATTTTAGAATGATTGAGAATTGTAATCTTCACATACAGCCACATTCAATAAAGTAAAAGGAAGGGGATGCCCTTGCAACACGTGCATAAAAAGGAGAATCAATGCTATAAAATGCAGCAATATTAATATATAAATATACTTTGGCAAATGTTTCAGGGGATGGAAACCTGAATGGTGGTGACAGTCTTTTTTCGTAATGCACTCACTCAAGTCTCTATATGTATGCCCCTCTCAACCCAGCAGGTACAAAGATTATGAAGGCTATTGGTAATCCGGTCTAATACTAAACACATGTATACAACTCCTCCTCCCTTGCAGCTTTCCTAAATAGCAATCAAGGGACACTCCTCTCTTGTGTGATGGCTTATCTGTTAAACAAATATTATAGTTGTTGCACAAATTGTGGATATATGTGTGCCCTTTTTTATAAACTGATCTGAGGTTTAAATAAAACCATCACACCATAGAAGAGTTTCCTTTATTGTCACTCAGGAGAGTCAGAAGGCAAAGGGCTTTTATTGAATACGTGACGCGTATTAAGCATTGTTTTTTTTTTCTCTTGTCTCTCCTGAAGCCTGCTCGTGCTGCTTGCCATTGGTAGGAACAGCTGATGAGCATTGATTTCCTTCAGTAGATGTTTGGTTTTGGCGAATTTTAGTGGAACAATTGCTGAAACCATTTCTACAGAAGAGAGAGCGAGGGAATGGGGGTTTCTGAACTGAGAATACCTGCTTGGCATAGCAACGGGTAATGACATGGCATGAAACTACCAAATCACTGAAATCTCTTTTTCAAAACTCCTCCACCTACTACCCAATGAGAAGTTTCCTAACAATATGTGGCCCAATCTGCAGCTTTGTAAGAAGAGAGTCGGGTGCCAAGCTTTCCATTTCCCAGCTGCACAGTGATCTGAAATTGGGTTATTTTGTGGCCAATCAGGCTACTTTTGACTGCAAATCTGTGTTTTGTCCTCCTGAGGAAGCCTTTCTACACCCAGCCACCCACCCCATGACCACTCATGCCCCAACCTACTTAATACCATGTGCCTTTATTTAGGACAGTAACATAACACCCCCACCCCCCACTGCACTCTCCCTTGATGCATTTACAAGGACCATTGACAAGATCCATCTAGGCCATGCGAGGAGTGACATCAAACTTCAGGCCATAAGAATTTACCTAATGCTGCTGGTTAAAAACAAACCAAAATTAAACAACCGTCAAAGTCAAACAAAACACTACAGCTTCAAACAACAAAGAACTACAAACTGAACTTCGAAAAATATTCTAATTGTGACAAGAAGTCCTATTTAAAGATTGTACAACAGGCTCCAGTCCCTAGATGCTAGTTAGTCAAAAATACATGCTGGCATCATTAAGGGGTTGAATGTGTGCACACGCAATCATGTACACCCTCTCTCTCCCTCCTGTGCAGGGACATCCTTGAGGACACTCTTGGCCAGTGTATTCATGCTTAGTCTGCAATACTGTCTAGAAAGAAGCAGCTGCAACTTGCTGTAGCCTCCCGCTTGGTAGGTGGTGCGGGTCGTCTATCGAGAAGTGTTGACTGTAAACACAGCAATGGTATCATGTCACCTTCTCTGGGCTGCAGCTCGTGTAGCTCTTGTTGAGTACACAACTACGATCAGAGCCTCCACTAATGTGTCTCCCTCGTACTGCTGTTGTTGCAATACACCAAAAAGCTTCACAATCTTCCTGGCATGTTAAAATGCTGTCTCTTCACAAGATCGTGTATTGTGCAGCCACATGCTCTATTCAAGTCTCCACTAACCTAGCTGACGTTGTACACTATATTTAGCAAAGTCTGTTTGCTACTGGGGACGCTCTACTGGTGATACAAGTGGCCTTCTTTGTAAACTCTGCCCACTTACAGTCTCTTATGGTTGCTGAGGTACTGCTATTATAGGTTTTCAGAGTTCAGCTGTTTCGACGCGTTCTTGGGAGCTTTCAAAAACTATTTCACCATGAACATTTATTTTAAAGAAAGAAGACTGAGACTTTTCAATAATTCAAAATCAATGAGAGGAATCAATGGCTAAACCGGACTAATACACAACCTAGACATGAAGCCCTGTTCGCCTTGTGGCGTGTCAAAGTTGCAATGAAGGGGCACTCTTTTTGTTTGTAATGTTGTATTTAAATCCAGATCAATGCACAAATAGGACATCCTATCTCAACTCAGAATGGCCTTAACCATTCAAAATCAAATGCAGTTATTGGTTCTGTACACATACCTCTGAGCTTTGCGCAACATATAAAACTTATAAGAAATAAAACGGTATTTTAAACTTGTGTTGATCATTCCTTTACTTTCATTTCCTATATGTTTTGTCATGGTTATTTGTATAGCACAACATGCAAGTGTAGGCGTCTTGGCTAGTAGGACCACACCCTGGTTATCTTCCGGCCCTAATCATGTGGACCTTCTTCTGGGGGATATACCAACCTGGGGACCAAACCTTGCTAAGGGAGGAGAAAGAGATGGGTTCTGTCACTGATAAAGAAAACGGATCTTTCTCAAATAATATCTGCACATACCATATGTATAGTGATATGATCACATGTCTCCATCAGGTATGAATCCTAACATTTCTTTAATTTGTTCAAAGTCTCTTAACCCATTATCATCAAGGGGGACATGGACATGAGAGAACATTAAATGACTAACTTTTCACTAACTGTCCATTGCTGTACAAACTATTTCCTTCCTCTTTACTGGTTCTCTGGTTCCTGATTGGCAACAGAGTGGTCAGAAAGCTTCAGTGGCAACCATAATCTGCTGTTGATACTCACTTATTTGCTTTTTTGACAGATTGGTTGAGTAGTACCCAATAGGTTGTTTTTTATCAAATGTGATGAACATTGTGTATATTAGAGAATATGAATTCAGTAATACTTGTCAAAACTACTAGCAGCATGGTGAAGTAACTCATCAATCTGGCCCACATTGACCACAACATTGGCCCACTATGATATAAAAAAAAGGGTCCACACTAGAACTTTGCGTTTTTGGTTCGGGCACTGCCCAATGCCCTATAGGCCAGTCTGAGTCTGCTTCCCTCACTATAAATATATTGTTTGGGGATGTTTCCCATAGTGCACCCCATGTTTTATACTGGCATGCATCGATTGTTTGGGAGAGTCTTTGCCGTGTTAACCTGGCTCTCAATTCATCATCTACCAAGTGCTATGTAAATGAAGCGCAACTTCCAAAATATGTTGATAAACTGTGACCGTTGATAAACTTCAAACTTCCTAAACTGTGTGGGGGGAAAAAGTTCCTTCTTCGTTTTTAACCAACCCTGAGATGAGCAGCCATTTTAGAATGCTGGAGAATTGTAATCTTCATTTAGAAAACTCTAATGATAAACACTGATTGACCACCCTACAGTTATCCAGCCACATTCAATAAAGTAGAAGGGAACAGTCTTGCAACACATGCTTATAAAGGTGAATGAATGTAATACAATGCACCAATATTAATCTATAAATAAACGTTTACACTCCTGCTGTGTCTACCACCAAAACCTGGTTTGGTTTTGTGAAGGCTATTTTGGGCAACCTTTGCAAAGTCCTCTCGAGCCTGCTTTGTTCTTCGTGTTTTTGGCCCCAACCAACGTCCATCACCCACCCACCCCACCTGCTGTCTCTAACCCCGACCCACCCCTATCCACCCTACCCCATTCTCTATACCGACCCTGCCACCACTCTATCTAACCCCAATTACACACCTATATCTCCTCTCTCTTTTCCAATCCACCCACATTACCCAAAGCCCTCTCTATCCTCATGGACCCCACCCACACTCTATCAAACCCCCACCCTCTCTACCCCCACCCACTCAACCCCACTCTCTCTACCCCAACTCACACACCCTAATCCCACTATCTCTACCAACACCACATACCCAATCCCCACCCCTCTACCCTCACCCACTATTTCTACTCCAATCCCACTCTGTATCCAACACCCAGCTACCCTACGGCAGCCTTCCCTACCCTAACCCACGCTACACCACACCCATGTTCTCTACATCCACCAACCCACCCTACTCCCACTCTCTCTGCCTCTACTCACCCACTCTACCACCACTCTCTCTACTTCCACCCAGCTTACCCCCACTCGCTCTATCCCAACCACTCTACTCCCACTACCTCTAACTCCATCGACAATACCTCTAACCTCTCTACCCCCACTTCCCCGACCGCAATCTCTCTATCCACTAATCCTACCCCTATCCCTCAATACCCCCAAGCCACCCTGCAACCATTGTCTCTATCCCCACCACCCACCATACCCTCACTCTATATCCCCACACACCCACCCTACCCCACTTTCTCTATCCCCACCCACCCTACCCCCTCTCTCTTCCCCACCCATACTACCACGACCCTCTCTGAGACACCCACACACCCTATCCCCAACCCACACACCCAATCTATCCCCATCACCTACCATAATCCCACTTCCTGCACCAACCCTCACCCACCCATTCCCCACTCTCTCTACAACCAAACACACCCACCCTACCCCCACCATGTCTACCACCACCCAGCACCCTACTACCACCCTCTCTAAACCCACCCTACACCACCTCCACATTATCTACCTCCATCCACCATCCGTACTCCAACTCGTTCTACCCCTACCCAGTAACTCTGTCCCCACTCTCTCTATCCCCACCCACACTAGCTCCTCTCTCTACCCCTATCCACCCTACCACGACCCTCTCTGACCAACCCACACACCCAAAATACCCAACCCACCCACCCCAATATATCCCCACCACCGACCATAACCGAACTTTCTGCACCAACACTCACCCTCCCAGTCCCCACCCTCTCTATCCTCACCCACCCATTCCCCACTCTATCTACAACCAAACACACCCACCCTACCCCCACCCTGTCTACTGCCACACAGCACCCTACCACCACCCTCTCTCCCCCACCTAACCACCACCTCCACATTCTCTACCTCCACCCACCATCCCTATCCCAACTCTTTCTACCCCTACCCACCAACTCTACCTCCACCCACCATACCTCCACCCACCAGACCACCACTCTCTCTACCCCAACCACTCTACTACTACTATCTCTAACTCACCCACACTACCCTCACCCTCTGTACACCCACTCACCCTAACCCCACTCTCACTACCGACTAATCCTACCCATTGTCTGTATACCCCAACCAACCCTATCCCATATATATATATATCCCCAAGCAACCATACCTCATTCTGTCTATCCCCCCCACCCACCATACACCCACTCTACATCACCATAGACCCACCCTACCCCACTGTCTGTATTCTTCCACCCTGTCTCCACTTTCTCTATCAGAACCCAAACCCCTCACCACTCTTCTTACCACCAACCCCCACTCTACTGCCACTCTCTCCACCCTCACTGCCCCACCATACCTCCACTCTCTCCTCCCTACATACCCTACCTCCAATCTCTCTACCATCACCCACCCTACCTCCACTCTTTCCATCCTAACCCACCTACCCTACCTCCTCTCCTCCTACCCCACCCACCCATTCTACCCCCATTAGCGCTAGTGCTGCTCACCCTAACATACCCATTCTACCCCTAACCACTCACTCTACCACCAATCACTCTACTCACACCCTCCCACCCTACCTCGGCTCTCTTCACTTTCACTCACCCTACCGCCACTCCTCCTAGCCCCATTTACCTTAACTTCTCTCTCTCTACCCCCACTCACCAACCAACTCTACATCCACTCTCTCAATAAATACCGCCACTCTCCCTGCTGCCCTAAGCACCCACACTACCTCTACTCTCTCTAGATCCAATCACCCACCATATCTCTGCTGTCTCTACCCCCACCCAGCCCCTCTCTCTAACACCAACTACCCACCCTACCCCCACTCTCTATACCCCAAACCACCTACCCTATCTGCATTATCTCTACCAACTCCCACCCATCCCCACTCTCTCTAACCCAAACATCCCATCCTATCCCCATTCTCTCAACCAACTCCCACCCACCCTCCATCCCTCCCTCCACATTCTCTAACCCCACCCACCCATCCTATTCCCACTCTCCCTTTCCACAATCACCCACCCTTCCACCAAACACCCTACCTTCACTCTTTCTACTGCACCCAGTCTACACCAGTCTCTCAAACCCCACTCACCCGACCCCACTCTCTCTACCCCCGACCAGGTACGCTTCCACAAGCTTCTGTACACCCACTCACCCTACTATCACTCTTTTTCCCCCACCCATCCTGTATCTACTCACTTTACCCCACCCACATTACTGCTACTCTCTCTACCTCCACCACCCCCTACTTCCACTCTCTCTCTACCCCATCTACCCACACTATCTTCACTCTCCCTACCCTGATCCACCTGACCTACATCTACTCTCTCTACTACATCCACCCCTGTACTTCTGCTCTCTTCTTCCCATACACCCCCCTACCCCCACTACTCTAAAAACACCCACCCTACCCCTACTCTCTCTAGCCCCACCTACCAACCCTGCCTTACTCTCTCTACCCCCACCCTACCTCCATCCTATAAGCATCTGCCCACACACATCTGCCCTCTCAACCACCAACTGCCCACCCACCCTACCTGTACTCTCTCTTCCCCCAGACACCTACAAACCCTACCTACACTCTATCTACCCCCATCCACCATACTTCCACTCTCTCTACTGCTAACCTACTCCACTCTCTATACCTCCACCCACCCACCATACCTCAGCACTCTAACCCCGCCAACCCATCCTCCCCCCACTCTCTCTAACCCATCCATCCACCCTTCTCCTATTCTCTCTACCATACCCACCCAACCTACCTCCATTTTCTATACCCCCACTCACCCAATCCCCATGCTGTGTACCTCCACCCACCCACCCTACCCCAATTCTCTGTAACTACACATAACCTCCCCCACGCACTCTCCCAAACCCACCCAACCATCCGAACCCCACTCTCTGTAACCCCACCTAATCTCCCTCACTCTCTCTCCCATACCACCCACCCTTCACCCACTCTCTGTACTCCCACCCACCTCTCTCTGCACCCCAGCCACCCACCCCACCCCCACTCTCTACCTCATCCTCACTCTCACACTTGCTCATTATTTCTTACCCTCTTGTCTCAAACTTTCTCGCTCACATTTCCTCTTGCTCATCATCAATTGAACCCTCTCTCAAGTGTTTCCTCCCTTGCTCTAAATCTTCTTCTCATTCTCGTGCACACCCAGGCCCCGTTATCACAGCCTCCTATCAAACTCTTGCTCTGATGCAAAGTCTCTGCAAAATAGCTTTAAGGATTTAACATCCACTCAAACATGCATTATAAGCTTTGCATTTGGTAGACTTAACAGTAGTTCTCAGGGAGGTGTATTGAATTCTACATACAATTTTACACCCTGTCTAAAGTTATACATTGCACAAAATGTGATCATTTCCTGACCAGAGTAATTAAATGTAAGGTGATGCAAATGGAGGTTTGAAAATGCAAAATGGAAATTAAGTTACTAGAGTGACTAATTAATACTGAACAAAAATGAAACAGACAGTCTGTGCCTTCATAGCAGCACACAGATGAAGGCACTTTCTTAGAAGAGATTTCAGCATGCCATTTCCTCCTGGGATACTGCAGTGAATAATGAAAATGAGTGCTTTGTTATAAATTAAAGCAAGCTCACGAGACACATATGATTTTAATATTGGATTTAGAACAATCTAGGGAAAGACCTGCTTCATATGTCTTTAACTGGGCAGAATATGTTACTCTTAATTGTGCTTAAATAAAAAGTCTAAGCAGTACTTGGGCCAGGTAAGACAATGAGAAACTCTACCTAAATGAAAAGTGTTCTTCCCATATTCTGTGAAAAACATATATTTTGACAACACATTACAATGACCAAAGGATGCAAACACAGATTGTGTTAAACAAGTGGATGGTTTCGCAGGACAATGCATGATGAATGTAATAATCTGTTTTCCCCACAAGAGAAAGAAGTAACATACACACTCCTAGAGTGGATATGAAATTCAGCAACTGTGTTCCTTCATGGCACCTGCATGGTTTGTGTCAGCAGTGCAACGACACTTTGAACTGTGCAAAAAATCCACGAATAGGGCGCTGTGTTGCCTAATCTGGCAAGGCCGCATCGGCTGCCCCTCAAGATGGCTGGTCTGACTCGCTGTCATGACTGGTCAGCCTCCAGCTCTGCCCAATCGATGGCCAATATCCCAGAAGTGTTTGAGGCACACGGAGCGAAACCTGTCTTTGTCTCATGACCCCCTAAAGCAAACTGAAAGTGTACGTTGTGACAGAGGCTCATGATTGCCCTGGCACGCCTCTGACATTCTCTGCCCACGGCTCGCCACTTGGCCCCTTCATTGCCTCCGTTTCCAAAAGTGGTCAAGACTCTTAATCATATGTTCACACTTCTTGATTCTCACGTCTTTGGCTGTGAATTATTTTTATATTTTTTGACTCCCCATACTATGATCCATTGTCTGAGGAGGATAGCTCAGGGGCCACGTGCCTTGGAAGCAAAACAACATGAAACAACACAGGTTCGATCCCTGGGTCCGTGATTAGAAACCTCTGGGTATTAAGCGCGTTATAAATAACCTATCATATCATATCCTATCATTGCTGATGCCCTAGGTGTGTGCATTATTATTATTATTATTATTATTATTATTATTATTATTATTGCTATAATAATAATAAGTATAATAATTACAATAATTATAATTATTAATACTCATGCATAAACGCAATAGCGTCCTGTTCCTTCTTACCTGAAAAGGCTCGTTTCCCCTTACATTCCTGGGAGGGAACTTTGCCCTACTTCAGAAGATTACAAACATTATTTCCATATTCAAAGGAAATCGCAAGAGATGGGAAATGCTTACTAGAACTGTGAGGGCACTTCTAGATTTGTCTGCCTCAGATCGTCACCTCAGTAGAGATTGGAATTAAATTGCCCTAATTTCTAAGGACTGAAGAAGCCGCAGAGCAGCGCTATTACAGTTACAATAGTATACATTTGTGTTGCCTAAAAATTTCAAAGCTCCACCTGGCGCTAGGTAGATTGTGTGTCAGCACTGCGCGTCAAGCAGTGTGTGGGCCAACAAGGTAGTTCGTGAGCAAATGTAAGCAGTCCGAGGACTAGATATTGTATTGCGGTCCATTTTTATTTTTACTGAGCATGCGCGTTTTGGCAATGTATAAGTATGACCCATGTGACGCAATGGAATATTTAGAGCACTATTTATTAAAGGGATATAGTTTAGTTCTCATATGCTCATGGATAATGTTCTCCATATTATTAGGCTGGTATTATGTAATGTTACCGTGCGATTTATTTTCCGCACGATAATTGCTGCGGCGCATGAATGGGAACGCGCTCTCGGAGACGTCAGAGTCATAGTTGCTTTAGATGCGCGTGCTCTTCCTTCAGACTGGGTGCCTGTCTGCGGGTGCACATCTCTGCTAAGAACTCCATTCCCTTTTTCTGGTATAAAAAGTCGTTCATTTTGTCAGCTAACATTTCCTTTAGAAATCTGCAGCTGGCACACCCCATTTCCTTCTCCCCCAGGCCCCCCATTAGCCCCCACAGTGATTCATCGTGTGCCATTCTTGTTGTGTCTGTGTGTGCACTGGGAGGAGTGTGATATCATGCGCTGTCCAAGGCCACTCATCACTTATGCTTTTTGTTTTCCCTACGATAAAAGGCACATGTAAAGTAAAGCAAACGCAGTTGTTTCTAAAGGCCTCGACTGCTTGGATTCTGTGAGGGGTGCTGTGGCGCACTTGTCTGATGAGAGGCAGGCCTTTCAAAGCTCTAGTACCTGACTTGATTATTAAGGGGAGCGACCAGAGGTTCAAGGCAATCACAACAATATGCAAGCATCAGGCGGCCTGAGTGAAGTGTCCTTGCGAAAGAGCTATGGCATGTGTCACTCTGAAGGGATGCATGCATGGAAGGGGGTGCAAAGTTCAATCATTATATTGCTGTCATGAGAGATGCATTAGCTGCGTCAGTTCAGAGTTCAGAAAACGCATGACTCATCTCACCCTAAGGACATGGACGTGGCCAATCGGACTTTTGGAAATGCCACTGTAATCTGAGTGCTGATTGTGGTGACTGGTTTCTGTTCTCGTATCTATAAAACGGAATAGTTGTGTGCTCGCCACGAGTGGCATGTTTAAAACAAGGACATTGGCAGCACGTGACTGTGAGGAACTCAATGTCTTTGACATGCGAAGCGATATGAATGTGTTATATGTTCGCGGCCTTTACATAAAGCCATAGGGACTGGTTTCCATACGTTTTTCAATGGGGTTTTCCCACTTAACAGCGCTTTTGTAAATCAGGCCCACAGACTACTCACAGAAAGAGATGAAGTGAGCCTGTCTATCACATCCCTGGCTCACAGGCCAGGAGCTCAGCTAAACTCAAGGCTTGAATCCTGCAGGAAGTGATACAGGTTTGCAAGACAAATAATAACACAACTCATAGGTTTTAGCAAACAATGGCTCAAATGACACAGGCAGGTATGACACATTGAACGCGGAATCCCAGTGTAATGTTTCCACCAGGTGCACACTTGATAGGCCACACGCCTGTACCATCTTGGTAAATAATCGGGAACACGTTTTGTTAAATTAATTGAATAATTGAATGTATATTTTTTGGCATATATTCAACAAAAAAAGGCATACAAGTTAGCCGGTCCAGATATAATGGTGCCGGTAAAACCGTACCAGCTAACTACGAGTTATGTGGCTGTGTGGTGTTACACCCGCCAGGTCTGATCAGGCGTAACGCCACCGGCCGCAGACTGACGCGGAAACACCAGCACCATTACTGCATGGTGCCGGTGTTTCTGCGGCCTCCATTCCCGCGGAGTCCTATGGTCCTATGGAACTCCACGGGAATGGGGAGTAAGGGAAGGCCGGCTCCGGAATTACAGGATCACCGGGGCTGTAATGCCCCTGTGATTCCGGCAAGTCTGGTGCTGCAAAGTCCCCACGGGTCCGGCGGCAGCCTGCCGGTTTTACCGGCACGGCTACCGCCCGACTCATAATGAGGGCCAATGTCTATCTTTAATGGTAGGAAATAAAAGAGAGTAGCAGTGCTTTTCTAAACTAGCCTCTTAAACAAAAAAGGCATTTCATGCAGAGATTGAAACCTCACAGATCTCCCAGAGGACATACTGGTCTTCACGGCAGTGCAGCCATTTGTAAAAGATTCGAAATTTAGCTCAGTGCTCACTGAGGTCTATAATAGAGCTAACGCATTCCAATCTGTCCAGCTCTCAATTGCAAACTTGCTGGCAGCAGTGCACCCCAAAATACATAATGAATATCCTCAACGTGATAGTTGCAATCCTTTCACAGTCACAAAGTCCCCAGAATTGAGGCTAAAATCATGATGAGGAATTATGCAATAAGGCTGAGTTTGTTCAGGACAGAACTCATTAATGGGCCTCATTACACGGACGGCGGTGGACCAAAGTGCTATTAGCACCTTGGTCCATGCCGGTAAAATACCGGCACCGCCTTGGTGGAAAGGGGAATTACCGCCCTATTCCAAGGTTGGTGGGGCGGTAATTCCCCCTTCCCCCATTGCCCTTCCCCATTCCCATTTTTGCCCCATAGGGCATAATGGGAATGGGGAGGGTGCTAATTACGGCACCACAAATTGCGGTACCGTAATTAGCTCCAAGGTCCCTTTGCGGGTTGGTTTTTAACGCCTGCAAAAAGCAGGCGTTAAATTCTCCAACCCACAAAGGGACCTCGTAGTAAGGCGGTAAGGGTTAACGGTCACCAGTACCATTAACGGTGACCGTTAACCCTTACCGCCGTCCGTGTAATGAGGCCCATTGTCGCCGATCAAGTGTTTTTTTTTTCTTTTTAAGAGTACCAAAAACAAACGTTGCATCACAAACATCGGGGGCAGGATCATATTCTATGAGTCCAGACATTGCAAAGCCGTTTATTATCATGTTTATTTTCAGTATGCATTTATAGTTTTAAGATTTATTTGAGGAGTCTTTTTTGTAATAGCATGTACGTTCGCTGCTCTGATCTGATTCTATAGCATGGTCAAACAAATGATTTTCCTTTTTAGTGATGGGAGTATTTACAAAGGTTATACAATCATTGTCCTTTTCTGCATCTCTCTTTAATCGAGCCCCAGTGCTAAATTTAGGATAGGCTTTGCTTATGCTAAGCGCTTTGAAACACATTGTGTATAGGCGCTATACAAATAAACAATCAATTCTATTCAATTATGCGGTGGGACACATTCAGTGATTCGAAGTGGATGAACAAAACAACTGACCTCTACAGAGTTAGTGAAAGGGAATCCCTGAGAATGAGATAAGCTTTGAGTGACAGCAACAGGGTGGCATAAAACACCACTGAATGCTAAGCACGCTGCGGCTTCAAGTGACTGTAAGGTAAATAAGTGAGACAAGGAAAATAAACCTGTGTCCAGCTTGTGCTTCACACTTGGGGGTGTAGGGAGGAGTACGGAGTAAATGAGGGCAGCCTGTGCAAGACGCATGCTTGGGTGATTCTTGTGGGAGAAAGTCACAAAGCTTCAGGGAGGTAGAGCTATAATTCAATGTCAGTATATTGAAGAGAGTGAAGAACACACCTGTTTTTGAGTGACACTTTGGAAAGGAGCACAGTATCCCTGGGAGCACGTTATAAAAAAAACGATTATAAAATGATAATTATAAACACTATTATCCCTGTTGGTAAGTCAAAGCACTGCCACACCAAGGACCATGACAAGGAGAGGAGTTGTCTGCCTGGTACACGTGTGCCTGCCCTGCCCACTATGCAAGGACAGGCACAGTGCATCGATTCCTTCTCAGATAAGTTCACTGCCTCATACTGCACCACCAAGGCCTGGTCATCTCCTGAAGGTCCTCATTAAGGATTGCCCCTTGCTTGCACCCTCATCCTGCTGGTAAAGACCACTTCCTCCTCTGTAATGGCCTTCACCCAGACAGAAACCATCTTGTGTATAGGCGCGTTATAAATGCCATATCATATCATATCATATCTAAGTGTTCTCCTCCAGGATGCTTGCAATAACTGACCCCCGCTGCCACCTGAGGAACACTGCTTGCTATAATAACTGCATTATGCCTCCCTGCTCCACCACAGGGACTGCTTCACCTGCCTCCGCTGAGTCCTTCTCCACAATCCTTGTCGGTCCTGCAACACCTGCTGTTGTGATCAAAGCCTCCCCTTATGTCCCACTCTTCCTTCTTCTGAGGTCAGATCAAATGCCCCAGCCTCGCCGGCTCACTCAGGTGCATGGCAAAGCAGCTTGGCCTATGCCAGTGAGCCGCTGCCAACAAACAGCACACGTTTTCTATCCACTTCTTCAATTATGTTGCTATACTACTCTTCATGTGAGGCGAAATTAGGCTCCTTCTCCTCCCTACCTAGCTCCTTTTCTTCACTGTGCCACACATGTCCCAATCACCTGCTTAAATGCACCTGTCCTAGAGAGAACGGAAAACTAGATAACCAGATACCAGGAACCGAAAAAATAGATAAAGAACCAATGCAACATCCAGAGAACCACACTGAAGTAGTAAGACACAACACAGATTAGCAGTAGAATACTCCCAATGAACTACAGATAGGTAAAACAAACCAACACAAAAACATGCTGGGGAAATGTGTATACAACATTTTTGGGGGGAATTCTGGGAAGGAGCAGGGACCTAGAATTGTTTTTGGCTTTTAATGTTTTCTCAGAGGAAACAGAAGGGAAAGGGGACAAGAGTAAAGGGCAGAATTTGTGGGTGGAGAAGTTTATGTACTTATTACCTCTGAGTGTGCTACAGCCTCAGCTCTAACCAGACGCTGGATGCTGTGAAAAGACTTGAAACCGCCACATATGAACCCCGACTTATCGCCTGCTCCTTGTCTGGTTCACCCTAACTTGTGGCATCCAAACCTGATTTCAACTACTCGCACAACAATAAGAAGCCTGGTTCGATGTTGTCGTACCACCAATAACTGAAAAAGGTACTGTTGGAAGACCCCAGCCTCCTGGTGCATTTGTTGCGAACTTAGAAACTGGTCAAACCCCCTTTTGCGCATATTTCCTGCAGAAAGATATCATTTTTTTAAAGGTGTATCGATGTATTGCCTTTCTCCTCCCTGCTAAATATCCAGAGGGCTTTCATCTTAACATTTTGCATTTCTCTGTCTCCCTTTACATATATCATGATACGCTGTGGGAGGAAGCTAGGTAAATTGACCAAGTTGACTGTCTCAAGCGTTTGAGGAGTTAAAGATGTTTGACTACCTCGACTTTCGCTTAGCGACTAGTGGGAGGTGGGACAAGCCAAACTCTCCTTGGTATGCAAAGCTGCAGTGATTGAAAATGTTGCAAGGTACTTCCAGAATAACGTTATGTATCCATCCTTAGTATTGTACTGGGGCCTGTAATGGGGCGGAATTGTGGGGTTTTAGTAAAGTGGGAAGGCCTGATTTCTGCTGAAAACACCTTTTCGAAAAGGCTCCTCATGGGTCCGAAGAGCACTCCCAACAATCTGATCTATGTGAAATTAGATTTCAAATGCATTGGTGACATTGTGCAGATCAAAGTGCTGCTATTCTGGGCACAAATATGTCAGAAAGATGAACCAGTGTGCTATCGAGAGCCCCGTAGAGATCTCAAATTCTGTGAACGGGCGACTTCACTACTTTGGCTTCCCCATGTTAGAACTTTACTTTTTTCTTTGGTCGTTGGCTGTATCTGGTTTGAGCCATGAAATGTGAATGGGAATGCCCGAGAACTCATCATAAGAGCATTTGCGACTGACGGACTATCTATTGTTGGCATCGGGTTGGAACTTCGTGTTGCTCAAAAACATATGGAGTCATAGAAATTGCTTGACGGACATTGAGATACCACATGCACCCTGTACATGGAGTGGAGGTTCAATACATGCAGTTTAGACCCGGTAAAAGACGTTTGGTACAAAATGGGAAACATCTGCTGCCCATTTTGCCCAACTCTAATCAAAGATCTGCAACACTTTTTACTCCTCGGCCCAGACTATCCTCTAATAAGGATGAGGAATTTCAAAATGTGGCTAACTAATTATGGCGTCCATTCTTTGCATGATGCCGAGACCTTGTGTAAGGACTCCTCACTTGCTGATGTGGCGTCTGCAACCTCAAATCTATTAGTGAGAGATTGGGGAAGAAGGAGAAACAAAATGTGGTTGTTCACATGATGCGTTTTTTATATCTTGTTGACATTTTTTCTTGTAATTCTTTGTGCTGATGAAATCTCGACTTATATTATAAATGTTTTAAACATTTTAATCATTGTTATGATTGGGCATGTGTGACCTGTGAATTGGTGGAATTGTAATTGCTGACTCTGTATTGAATGTTTCTGTTTGTCTTTGCTTTTAAGGCCTTTTATCCGAAATAAAGCTTGTTTTGATTGATACATATATAAATATATTAACTGAAAAAACTTTAGTTCAAGTTTAGTTAAGTTAAAAATATTTATTGCAAAAAAAACCTTGAAATTCAACGGATGTGGGAAGTCCTGACCACCTTAACTTGGCGTGCTCCCGCTGATGTCCCCCAAAATGCTCTGTCCCCCATTATGCCATTTGGTATGTCATTGTGAATCCCTTCACTTATAATATGTATGTGCTCATGGGCTTTGGTATGGGAATTCACTAAGTTAAACTGGACATGACTTCCCACATGGTCAACATAACTAAACTTTTAAAAAAAAATCGGTGAAATTCAGGGATTTTGTTATATGATGGTTTTGGTATTTGCCACTAGCCATGGTCTGCTGCCGTGTCGACTGTATATGTTCCCTCAATAGGTTTATCTTCCAAACCCACTAGCCTTAGCATGGACTTCAGCCGTGCCCACTCTGTATTTTAAAACACTACCGGGCCACTAGCCATGGCCTTTGGGCTGGCCACTTTACATGTTCACCCTCTCCTTTTGGCCTACAGTGAGCACGGCCTTTAGTCGTGCCCAAAGTATATTTTACAACACTAGCAAGCCACTAATCATGGCCTTCAGCCGTGTCCACTTTCCACCCACCACCTCACTGTAGATCAATAAAAACGGTTTCCCGTAACCGTGGTTAAAATAGCAATATACTACATGTATCTGTGGTTATTTGTAGGCGTCTGACATCCTTGGATATCAGAAAAAATTGTGAAAAGAAAATGTTACCCTGCCCACCCAGTCACTCACTAGATGCTCCTCTCCACCGGGAATGCAGCCCCCACTCCTCTAAACTCATGTTTCCCTCTCTAGCCTCTTCCATGGCCCACAGCCCTCATTGTTCCATGTGTCACTTTAATTCAGGATCTCATTTTGTAGCCATGGTTATTTTGCTGATCAACTGCAGCTACGGAAAACATTCCTGCCATTAACTTGGTCTCTAGTCGCCCTCCATCTCCCTAATTTCTATTAGCTGTACTCTCCCCCAGGCCCCTACCTGTAGCCTAATGCCATTGCATTCCCTTTCCTCCTCCAAATGGCATTTTTCTGCCTGTTTGTTTTCAGGTAGCCACAGGTACAACCGCAGTTATCTCTCGCATTGCACAAAAATAAAATGACTATATTTTCATATTGGTAAAACCTCTCTGTGCAAAGCACTGTGGGAGATATCACTATAATTCTGGGAGAAGGGGGTACCCTCTTCTCTGTCAAATATTTTAAAAACTACTGGATGGAATAACACCAGACCCCGCCTTGGAAATCAATCAACACTTTGTGCCCAAGTTTTTTTCTACCAGGTCCAATTCCATCCAGTGGTTTGGGCTGTGCGCTTGTGCAAAAATTTGTATTTTTTGTCTATAGGAAAATGAATGGAGACTGGGGAAAAACTGCATTTTTGTTTTGTTTTCTTAATAACCTTTTTATTTTTTAACAGATCTTTCCCAAAATTTTAGTCTTAGGGGAGTATGTGTGAGTAAGGGGTGTAGGAGGGGGAAGGCTGTGAGTACAGTTGTGTCTGCAACACACTTTCAGCCAAATCTGTCATTCAGGTCAAAAGTTATTAGCAATTCAATTTTTTGGGTTTCCTATGGTACTTGATACGCAACTTAACTATAGTGCAGCGACTGCCACACTATAATATATATAACCTTGATTGGGCATTCCTTTATTTTGGACTGTTGCACTATTGCTGTTTGGGTTCCTACTGTCTCACATTCACACTCCACGTAAGAGTATAGCATTCCCTAGGCCCAGGCTACCACAAAAGCCGGAGGAGATATATCTATGATCTGTGCCCGCTGTACCTTTATAATTGGGATCGCTCTTATTTTGTAGAGGTGTGAGGGATGAGTAAGCGGTATAGCCACTACTCATCCTTGTACTCCTGCGGGCCAGTAGTCACATCTTTCCTTTAATAAAATAAGATTGCTTATCCGTTTCTCAGAATGATTGAAAAACGTTACCAGTGATAAAGTGACTTGTCTTCTCTATTTACAGAGAAAACAAGTAGAAGGGTTGAGGCGCTGTGAGACATAACTTGCAAATATAAATGAATTCAGAATGTCACCGCTCGTTCAATGGCCCCTCGTTAAAAATGTCTCTTGCTGAAGGCATGGAGACACATTATGACGAGAAAAGACTGTGAGCAGTATGTTGACATTTTATATGACCACCATAAAGCAGGTGTTAGTAAAGCACATTTGCAAAGGTCAATAACATTGATAAGAGAAGGACGTGTACATCAGAATTGGATGTCATTGGCTTGTCTTCTTAGTCAGGAATTCCTGCATTTGGAGAGAATGCTTAGTGCTGGATGTGTCACCTTGAGTCCTTTCAAGCGGACTTTCAGTGTCTGCTGCTATCTGTTTCTAAACCTACCGCACATTTCTCCCTTGCATGTACATGTACCGATACACCTTTCTAAAGTCAGGCAGAATTAAGTTGTCAGCGCTCATACAGATTCACGATCTGCACTGGAGACATATCTGCAATATTTGTTGCTAGAGAAATAAGGCTATACCGTCGTTTCGGCAGTCATTTTTAAGACTGCCTTTTTTTACGAGTACAGAAGTTCATTGAAATGTTGGGGGTGGTGGGAAAGGGCAGATAAGGGGTTGGGGTAGGGAATAGTAAAAAATAGGTGGAGAAGGGGGTTGAGGGAAACCCCCCCAAAAATATGTCGATGACCATTTTCGTAATTGTGTACTCGTAAAAAAGGCAGTCGTAAAAATGACTGTCGATGAAAGAACATAGAACCAGAAATAAGCATGGTACTTTGTTTGACTGATGCTGCAATCAGCGTCAGATATTTTCTGATGAGCATAAAAACACCAGTAAAAGCATTGTGCTTAGGAGCTTTAATCAGGCATTAGATAAGCCCCTACACAAAAATCTGTGTTAGGGCACTAGAGTCCCACAACAACTTCACTGATAGAACTGTCTGTTTATAGGCAACTTCTGCGACCATCCCTGGTGAAGTGTTTCTTTTTTATGATCAGATATTATTTTTGAGATTAAGAAAAATATAAAACGTCTGTAGTATGATATATACCAAATTTCCAGCGCATCTGGAAGTGTGCGAAAGCGTCTGGCTGTTGGGCTGGAGTGAATGCCCTCTGCTGTGTTTCTTACTGCTAGAGCCGGATCTTTGTTGCGAGTCTGTTTGTTGGGAGTTGGCAAGAGGAAGAACAACATTTTGGAAACACGTCATTTCTATCAACACCCCTGCCCTGCCTTCTGACCCGCCCCTCCTGTCTCCCATTGGTCCAGCTCACACACTTGAATCCGGTGCACGCGCATCTCTCGCGCGCATCCGGAAGTGTGCAAAAGTGTCTGGCTGTTGGGCTGGAGTGAATGCCCTCTGCTGTGTTTCTTACTGCTCGAGCCGGATCTTTGTTGCGAGTCTGTTTGTTGCGAGTCGGCAAGAGGAAGAACGACGTTTTGGAAACATGCCATTTCTATCAAGTAATCACACAGACCGTGCTGGGTGACTGCTTAAAGAGACTCAGGCGCGAGCACATTGGCACGCATGAATAAGACTCAGATGCTGATACTGCTTTTTGTTTCTCTTTCTGCAGCACCTCTGCCCTGCCTTCTGGCTCACCCCTCCTGTCTGCCATTGGTCCAGCTCGCACACTTGAATCCAGTACACGCGCATCTCACGCGCGCATCCGGAAGTGTGCGAAAGTGTCTGGCTGTTGGGCTGTTCGGGTGGCGGGGAGAGAGGCAATGGTAACTTGTTGTCCCTCAGTAAGTGTGTCACTAAGAATTATTAAGGGTGTTATCAGACTGATTCTTCTAATAACCTGTGTAGAATTTGCTGTTGCTGCCTTAACTTAACGCTTTAGCAATGAGGAAAGATGCAGGGGCTGACTTTTTCACCACCGTTAGTACCAGACGTGCGAGTCTTGCACGGGCTGCCGCCTGTCCTCTACCCATTGTGAACGATGAGGAGGAAGCTCTTCTGCAATGTGCGCAGGAATGTTCCCCTGACTGTAAAACCATTGAGGATCAAATAGATCCATCACAGCCACTCCTTGTTGACTTAGACTCACCTATCTCTACTCCATCTAAAGGTAAAACACTGGTTAATGATGATAGGTTGGCCACGGTGGAAGTATACAACCCAGGCAGCTTCTTCTACGATAAACTGGCAGATTTTCCTGTTTTCACATCACAGGAAGGTACAAACCCAACCGGTTATGGGGTACGACTTTTCTGCCATGATGAGTATATTTAACAGATTGCTGCTGTCTGAATTAAGAAAACAGGCAGCAGCTCTAGTGAGTTTGGCCAATGAGGTGGATAAACTACCTATGAGATTTACTGAGTCATTTGTACAGGCCATGAAGGCTGAAGCTAAGTCAAACGAGAATGATTGTAAAATGGACAAACCATGTACTCGCTCCGAGGACATTTTTATAATTGCATCTACACAGGAAATCGGGGGGTGAACCATTCAAAAACTTTGGTTCGGAAAGATGCTCTATATGAAGAAAATCCTAAGGTTGTAACGCATGGGAATGACTCATTAGAGTGCCCCTCTAGCGATAATTTTGAGGTGAAACTATCCAAAAGGCAGGGGAAAAAAATGTCCAAACAAAGGAAAAAGAATAACAATATTATTGCTGATCTCAAAAAAACCTCAAGGAAATATCTGAGGGATGTGAAACCGACACAGACAATGACAGATGAGGAGGGTGAACCATCTGCCGTGATGCACAAGGTAGTAATGTCCAATAGAGACCACAATGTGAAGGGCAATCTGGCGAACCACAAAACTAGTGAAGAAGTAATCGTACTTGATAGGTACACTGAGGGTGGAGCTACTTTGAACGAGGCTATGAAAAATAAAAATGATGTAATGTTTGAGATCCTTAAAACTGTACCTATGCAAAGCACCAATAGTGTGACCTCAAATTTTGAATCTATCTGGGGGCAAATTGTACATACTGATGGCAGTGACGGTCCTGTTCTGATGGAAGAGAAATCGGTTGATAATGAGAAAACTGCTAAACCTGTGGCTCAAGGACGCAAACCTGATGTAATTTCTGTGAATATGTCTTTGGGTAACGTAGAACATAAGAGTGACACAAGAATGCCACTAACTACTAAGCAGCATGACTGAGAAATTAGAGTCATTACTATTGAGATGGAGGATACACCCCCGCTGAAGGTGGACTGTGAGGTAGTTGTGGGCCTTGAAGTACCTAAAAACGTTATGAATGCTAATGAAATACTGCAAATGATCATGAAGGTGGTTAGGGATGATCTTTGCTCAGGTCCTGGTAATACCGCTGATGCCATATCTCAATCAAGAATTATGCATGACTTCCTACCGGCCACCAGTGTTGGGACCACCTTAGTAGGGTCAGGTAAGGATGTTTTTGTCGTTAAGCCGAATGAGTGTGAGTTTGCCAGTGAATATCAGAGGTTTGGCAAGCGGGAGACTGATTTACGTCAACCAGCTTTTCCAGAGATGCCCGGGCTAATACTCAAAGCTTTATTTGAGGATAGGGGACACGTATCTCTGAATAGACCCTACATCTTATCATTACTGTCTACCATCCCCGAGCTCAGTTTAATTACCTCATCGTTCATTAAACTGGTGGACTTCATACACAGATTTAAGTATGATTATGTTCGCCTGGTCATTCCCTCACACCTGGTTAGGTCTATGCTCCTGAAGGAAGCCGAACAACTACAAATTCGTGGTTTTGACATCTATGTTTTGACACCAACTACACAATACCCTCCAGGTTCGCTACAGAAGCCAGTGTCCTTTGATGGGGGGAATCAAGAAAGAAAGTTAGTTAATGACATCTCCAAGGCTGAACAAGATCTAAATAAACAGGATTGGCGTTGGCTTGCTTTGTCATTGAGGGAATCGATTGACACACTTAAGCAGCTGGGTAAGCCTCTTTAGCTCCTGCCACAAGTTAAAATGTGTGAGCTGGAACTCGAGAGACTGTCTCAACTTGCTGCATAATGAAAAACTTATCAGATATTTGGCCGACTTTGATTTTATTCTCCTTCAGGAGACCTGGTCCAGAGTGCAGTTTTGCTGGGATGGCTTTGATGTCACCTCGGTGTTGCATATTGTACTAATAGGGGACGCCCCAAGGGGGGATTCATTATAGCTGCTAAACAAGCCATCAGAATAGTGAAAACTGGGGAATGGATCTGCTATCATCACTTCCTAGTGGTTTAATTTAAGCTGGGGGATAATGGTGATGGTTTCTCGGTGCTCATTATTAATGTGTACTGGAATCCCAGTGAATGTACTGACCTCATTCTTGAAAAAGAGCTTGTAAATTTGGGTTCTATAATGGAATTATGGTTAGAAAGTAATTGAGGAGGCAAGATTATTATTGTGGGGGATATGAATGCCAATTGCTACTGTGACCGGTTAACGGGGGATGTTGCTCTGGCCTTTCCAGGAGCCCAACACAGAGTAGGTGATAACTCCACTCTACGAGGGAGATTATGGACTCATTTTGCTGAGTCTTGGGGTCTGGATCTCCTTTATAATGATCATTACACTTGGAAGGCTAGAGGCCTAGAATCCATAATAGACTATGGGCCTCATTACACGGTAGGCGGTAACCATGGCGCTATTAGCGCCATGGTTGCCACCAGTATTTTACCGTGTCCGCCTTGGTGGATGGCGGAATTACCGCCCTACTCCAAGGTGAGCGGGGGCGGTAATTCCCCATTCACCAAGGCACTTCCCCATTCCCATTTTTGCCCCCATAGGGCTCAATAGGAATGGGGGAGGGGCTAATTACGGTACCGCAAATTGGGGTACCGTAATTAGCACCAAGGTACCTTAGCGGGCCCGTTCCTTAACGGCTGGTAAAACCAGCCGTAAAGTTTGGGTCCCGCAAAGGGACCTCGTAGTAAGGCGGTAAGGGTTTACCAGTACCGGTGCCCTTACCGGTACCGGTAAACCCTTACCGCCTACCGTGTAATGAGGCCCTATGTCTTCCTATCAGCTGCTCTGTCTAAAGTGTTATGTAAGTTTGAAGTAAATGATTCTGGAAGCAGTGATCATTGTTTCCTCATCTTTGAAATGAGAACTGATCATTGCAAATCATCTGTGAAATCCTACATTCATAATGTGGATGTAAACGTTAGAGGGAATAGAATTAAATGGTGTCATACACTGAATGCTAAATTCATTGCCACTATGATCAGAGATCATGACTCAATGTCGATTCTGAAACTTGCGGACTGCTATTCAGCTATTAACTTTACCAACTATATTAAATCCTGTACAACAAATTTGATGGTAGATACACATAAAAACACTTACATAACGAAAGGTCATAGACATATTATGGATATTGCTCTTCATGAACGTAAAATCACCTATAGGAAAGAGATTAGACATCTAAATAAAGCAGGATTGTTCTATTCCTTCACCTTGCTTGAGAGGAAAAAAATTAAATAAAATTATAAAAACTGGGCAATACACCACAAAGGAAGCCATATACAGCTTGATGGTGAAGCTATGTTGAACTCTCTCCATGGGTACAATTGTACGAAATTCTGGACTCTTATAAATGATTTGGAAAGACCACAGAAAGATGCCGTTCTAAACGCAATCCCAGAAGACATATGGTTGGCTCATTTTTCAAGTTATATACTGACAGAAGGGGAAAACAGAGGATTTTAAGATTTCTCTAAGATCGGAATGGTCTTTGCAATTCACGGTGGAGGACATAATTTCTCTTATAAACAAATCAAAGAACTTGGGTGCAACTGGCCCTAATAATCTCTCCAATAAACTTTTGAAACTTAATCCTGTTATTTGGGCTAAGGTTTTGTACATACTTTGTAAAAACATTGTTGTGCACAAAAGTATTCCTCAATCGTGGAGAGTCTCTATTGTTATCCCGGTTTTTAAGAAGGGCTCTCGACTGTGTCCTACCAGCTATAGACTGATTGCGATTGCTGATCCTGAATCTAAAATATTCTGTTCTCTTGTTTACTCGAATTGCAAGAATGGATCAATGTAAAATCCATTCTAGATGCCAAACAAATTGGTTTAAAAAAATATATTGGAACAGATTGCTGGGGTCTTATATTAAAATCCCTAATAGCTAAGTGCATGATACTAGGCAAAATATCCCTCTTTGTTGAGTCAATGGACCTAAGCTCTGCCTTTGACTTAGTTGACAGGAATCTTTTGTGGCAGAGGCTAAAAGATCTTGAAATCCCTTTACACATATTGGATATCATCATTGCTCTATACACGGATACAAGTGTGACGGTGAGATTAAACACTGAAGGCCTGCTGTCTAAGGAACTCATCATTCCTAATGGACTACGTCAAGGATGTATGTTGGCACCCACAGTTTTTAATTTATATGTTAGTGGTGCAAATAAGGCCCTCAGTGGTAAAGGTTTAGTTTCCCCTAAGTTGAACAATATATATCTGTCACGGCTGGCTTATGCCGATGACTTTCTTTTGATGGATAGTACTAAGATTGACTGCAAAGGCTACTAACGGCATTTGAAATGTTTATATCTAATCTTCAACTTAGAATCAATTCTTCTAAGACAGTCATTGTGCGTTTTGGCAGACGTAATAGGAAAGAAAATGACTTTACGTGGTTTTGTGGGGACAAGACAATCAAAGCCCAATCCACATTCAAATATCTGGGTTTCTATTTCTCTGGAGCGGATTTCAATTCCTTGATAAAAAGCCAGCTCAAACTAAAATCCGATATTGCCATTAGACAGATGCGCGCTATTGACATGAAATTTGGGAAATTTTCTATGGTCCCCTTAAGGGAATTTTACATCAAAAAAATTATACCCTGTTTTATGTATGGCATGGAACTTTTTTCAAATGAACTTCATGAATACCTGAATTACATTGAAAGTAAAATTTGGAGAACTGTTTTGTTCCATTTGCCTAAATGCATACCATTAGAATTGGTAAAATATGTATTGGGTCTACAGTCGCTTTCTACAGATGCCATATGCAAACGTATGAGTCTTTGGAGAAAATGTAAAACAGCTGCGGGGGACACATTATATGCAGGGGCCTATCATGAATTGTCTAATCCTTTTATACACAAACTACATTTGGAGACAATGGGCCTCATAATGACTTATGCGGAATGTGTTTAATGTCGCCGGTAATGGTGCCGGCGCCGTTAAACCCATTTCGCACAATTATGAGGTCCCCTCGCGGGACCCGCTCTGGACGTCTGGTTTTTCCAGACATCCATAGCAGGTTCCGCGAGGGCACCAGGGAGCTAACAACGGGCCTGTTCGTAATGGGCCCATTGTTAGCTCCCTCCCCATTCCCTTTGAGCCCTATGAGGGCTCGAATGGGAATAGGGAAGGACCGGGCCCGGGTTCCCAGAAGGAGGAAATACTGGGCCCTACATACTCGGAATGGCCCGGTATTTCCCCATTCAGGGAACCCGGACCCGGACACGATTTTGGAGGCAGCCATGCCCTTAATAAGGGCATGGCTGCCTCCATAGTCGTAATGAGGCCCAATGTGTTGTCTTGTGACCTTAGGTATGTCAGTTACTACTCTGTGTAAGAAGCCAGTAAGGATTAAAACTTGCCTTATGGGCTTTGATTGGCAGGAGACCAAGCATAAGATTTTGGAATCCAAACTGTATAAATATGCATGTTCAACTTGGAAGTGGTTTCCAGTTATAGAAGAATACCTGACCCAATATCCCAGCAAACGTATGCGTAAGGATTATATGCGATTTTGTTTTAATGTTTTGCAAACTAATCAAATCAAAAATATTAGGCAATGCAATGCAGATAGCTGGTCTTGGTGTAGATTCTGTATGAAAGAGGGAGAAGTTGAAACTTTGCAACATATTCTGCTGGTCTGTTCTGGACTTAAGTCCCAAAGAAGTAGTTATTTTGCTCAGTTTGTAAATTCCATCTATGATGTTGACAGAGACTTTATATGGCAAAGAATGCTACATGATAACTCCATTAGGCTAAAAATACGGGTGACCACTTTCTTGTGTAATGTGTGTGATCTGGGCTAAGGCGAACAAAGAGTGTGGTTAGTTCATATCTGTATTAGGTCTAGGGTTGTGTGTTTTAAGATGATGGCTATCTGGAACCTATCGAGTTAAATTAAAATTTTGCAATGTTTATGTGTGATGGTTTTAAGGAATGTGATTTTTTTATACATGATTTTGTACGTGATTTGAAATATGTGTTTTATTTTTGAGTTTGATCTGTGATTATGCTCCTAATTTCTTTGTTTTGGAATTTAGTATCCGATATTGAGTTTATTTTGTAATTGTTATTGTTCTAAAGATCTGCATTTGTATAAGTATTAAACTATGTGTGATTTTGTAAAGGTTTATAAATAAACCAAAACAAATAAAAAAATATATACATACCAAATTTAAAAGAATGATTTGATATGATAGGTTATTTATAGCACGCATAATACCCAGAGGTTTCTGAGCGCGGACCCGGGGATCGAACCTGTTTTACTCGGTCTTGCTTCTAAGGTGGGCACGTTGCCGATGAGCTACCCTCCCAAGAATGTGAAATAATGAAGGTAAGTGTAGGTCAATTATAAAAATTCAACATCTCCTGTCAAAGAGAGACTTCTGGCCAAACTAGAATACACAGCACATGCACATTGATCTCACCAGACACAAACAACATACACAAGGGGAATCTGGAAAGACCTAGCCATAATTCACAGTCCACCGAGATCAAGAAACAACTAGACAGCTGAGAAGGTATGGGCAGTGGAAGCTTCTCTGTTGGGGTATAAGGGCACCACAGCCCTGTCTTCTGGGCAGTTGAAACGGGGAAGGTTTGTATTTCAATTTGAAATGTAAATCTTTGTTGTATCTAGCATGTGAGGCAGTGATGGCTGCTGGTGCTGATAATATGGGGTGACGCTGTACTGGTGCGCGGCCCGCCCACTAACATGTTCTCCATCGTGTGTGCATGATTCTTTCATGCTGCTCAGATGGCATACACTTTCACATAGTGACATGGCACGCTGTCGGCTGCTCAAGTCATAGAAACAAGATACGCGTTCCATTCTCTCGGATTCATTGATTTACTTTCATTTGTGTTTACCTACTTGATTTATTTTGACACGGAGCCTCTAATCACACGGGTTCCCTGTTGTTGGAGAGCGCTATTACAGCTTTTGTACTGCCCGCTTCCTTGAAGATGATCGCCATTCCACATTCGGCTCCCTGACGGCTGGTCATTAACCTGGGAAACGCACTGTGCCATAGAAGGCACCTTGGTCTGTCACCGGCTGACACAAGGCCAGTTTCACATTACGATGAGCATTTGACAACTTTTTTTATTACGACTTTAGGCATTCTCCTGCTGTATACAGTTTCACCTACTTAGGTGTCCGCTTTGTCCTATATCATCCACAGATAGCCTGCACATTTCCTGTTTTTGCATCCTGGAAAGCAAGCCCCATTAGACGAGGCACTTTACAGACATGTGCACGCGCACACCATGACTTGCCAGCTTCCTTGTTAAGGACTTCATGTGAGTCTTTGTTTCTGTTGTTCCCCTGACGTTTTGACCCATTTTTCACTGTTCTTCCGATTTCGAGCTGATTCCCATATATTATACTGCAGTTCTGTACTTCTTGAACATACACTTTTTGTGTATTCAATAACCTCTATAGTATATCATTCTAGGCAAGTTCAATATGACTACCACCATTTTAGGGCTTCTTTATTTATTTACCGTGTTACCCCTCTTGGGGATTTGTATGTATACAGGCCCTGTATGCTATATTGATTTACCATATTGGCAAATATTACCTCCCATCAGTGATACATATGTCCTTCTTCTTTCTTCTTAGTGCTCCTGTGCATATCCTTCTCCATTCTTTAGGATCAAGTTTCCTGTTTTACACGTATACGGACATTATACCGCAGTGCTCAGATACAGTCAACCATATAGGTAATGCTTTTACTCATAGTCCTTGTGTCTTTTCAAACCAATAGTGACTATATATATTCCATGATCCCCCCTGAGAGTTGATATCATCACCTTTCTAATTCCAGATTATGATCAGTAGACCTCCCTACATATACCCTGACTGTTTTGCACTATATGTTTTACCATTGGCTACCGGCTAGAATGTACTTTCGTCTACTGATGCATATTGTTTGTACTGGTTTCAAATGAATGAATTGCCCTTGTCACAATCGATACACTGCTTGCATGACCCACAATATATAATTTACTAGCTAAAGGCTTCTGAAGAAGAGGATTAACCTCGAAATGCATCAGCCTACCACAGTGGAATTTCTGTTATTTGTGATGATGTAGACGATGTACTGGTCTTTTTATTTCTTTTGCTTCAATTATTGCTTATGAATAAATGGGAGTTAATCCTCCCTTCATTTTTTTACATCATTATTATCAAAGTTTTTTGTCCCTATCAGAAAGATCAGAATTTAACAAATCATGTCACATACAATGTGCTAAACTACTTATCTTTAAGAATTTTACGCCTTTGCCGCGTATCCCCAGAGTGTGCAGGGGATGGGAGGACTCCAATGTTGTGTCCTCTTCTTTGTTCTCGTTTACTATAGGGTTTGTGTGCCAAAACCTTCCTTTCCTCCCCGCACCTCATAAATTATGAATAACAACACCCTCCTGGTGTTATCCCTAGACATGCGTTCTTGAAACATTCCCTACTCTGGTGTGCACCGACTTCTCCTCTTCTTATACACTTTCACATAGACTCGCAAGATGTCAGAGTTCTGGCTCAGCTATTTTCC
Organism: Ambystoma mexicanum; assembly: GCF_040938575.1. Classification (NCBI taxonomy): domain Eukaryota; kingdom Metazoa; phylum Chordata; class Amphibia; order Caudata; family Ambystomatidae; genus Ambystoma; species Ambystoma mexicanum. The sequence continues at coordinate 1,380,883,354 of NC_090935.1, forward strand.
TAAAAGTGCAACAAAAACGGCCATTCTGGTTGAGGTCAAACATGGCCAATGGGCAGTCAACTGCCATTCAGATCAGTTTTGAAACCAAGTGTATTTTATGTTCTTTCATAAGCACTGACTGTAAAGCTGTAACAGGCATAGCAGCACCACAACCATGATTATTGAAATGTATTGGTATAGGTGTGTAAACATGATTGGCCAGAAAATAGAACAAAGTGCTATGCGGATGCAATATTAATCTCTGCTCAGGACACAGTGATTGTGGCGTATTAAACATGAGGGCTTTGCACCCTTGCCTGATTCTGTTGCTGCTGCAGTGGTAATTGCATTGGATGGTTTTCGATAGTTGGTGTGGTCAGTCTTCAAATTCGTTCATGTCCAACTGAGACAGCAACAAGAACAGGGGACTGCACTCCCTCAAATTTCTGTGTGCAGAAAAAATATGTTCTTTGACTGTATGAAAGTCATATTATTTAATTTATGTGGCAGCAGACCCAGTACAAGAGGTCTGGGAGGGTAGATGGGAAACACACAACGGGTCCAATTCATAGAAAAAGCACAAAGATTGCGCAAATTACTTTGCGCGTAAACCAACTTTGCGCCTCCTCGCGTGGGAAAGTATCTTTGCAACTTCCACGTATTCATGGATTTCAAAGAGCAAAGTAACCCTATGCGCAAAGAAAACCGAGTTGCATCTGGAACCCACACAACGCGCCCCAGTGCAAAAAAAACACATTGCCAAAGATCAACCTTTGCACGTACCTTGGCCTCATCATCCAACACCCCGGCAAAACTGCCTGCCTTCCCCGAGTAAGTCAAGGCTGCACCCTGGTGAAACTGCGCACAATCGCTCTCCAAGTCAAGATGGCACCGTGGCGTAACAGTGCGCGATCCCTTGTAAGTGAAATCTGCAACCGGGCGAAACAGTGCACGGTCCCCCACAAGTCAAGGCTGCACACTGACGAAACTGCAGATAGTGCCCCATAAGTCACAGCTGCACCACGACGATACTGCGCGCGGTCGCCCGTAAGTCAAGGTTGCACCAGGGCAAGACTGTGCACGATCCCCGTAAGTGAAGGCTGCACCCCAGTGAAACAGCGTGCTGTCCCCTTTAGTTTAAGGCTGCACCCCGGCGAAACGGCAAATATTACACCCGTAAGTCAAGGCTGCACCCCGACGAAACTGAGGACTGTCACCCCTCTTTCAAGTTACTCAAACTGCTGCCCTACACTCCTGAGTCATAGCAGCCCCCTCAAGTCCTGACAACACAAACCAACCCCCCTCACCTCTGCCACTTCCCCAGGCAGCCCCCTCAAGTCCTGACACCACCAACCAGCCACCTTCACCTCTGCCACTACCCCAGGCAGGCCCCCCAAGACCCATCACCATCCATCAACCCCCTTCACCACTGCCACTACCCCAGGCAGGCCCCTTCAAGTTCTGACACCACACACCAGCCCCCCTCACCCTACCACTACCCCAGGCAGCCCCCTCAAGTCCTGACACCACCCACCAGCCCCTAACCCTGCCACTACCCCAGGCAGATCCCTCAAGTCCCAACACCACCCACCGCCCCGTCACCTCTGCCAATACCCCAGGCAGCCCACTTAGGGCCAGATACCACCCACAAGCCCCTCTAAACTCCACCACTACCCCAGGCAGACCTCTGAAGTCCTGACACCACCAGCCAGTCCCCCTCACCTCTGCCACTACACCAGGCAGCCCCCTCAAGTCCAGACAACACCCACCAGTCCCCTGACCTCCACCACTACCCCAGGCAGCCCCCTCAAATCCCAATACCACCCACCGGCACCCGCACCTCTGCCACTACCCTTGGCAGCCCCCTCACATCCCGACACCACCCACCAGCCCCTCTCACCTCCACCACTACCCCAGACGGCCCCCTGCCAGTACACCTCCTTTCCCTCGTCCACCTGAACTCTGCCAGTACCACCTCGCAGGCCCTGCCAGATGACACACCTCCCAGTCCAATGATGATCAACAACTCACTTCAAAGACATCGGGCTGTCTCCAACATGAAGTACACCGGCAACACATCCCCCTCCAACGTGAACAACTGGGAGCACTGCTGCAGAATGTATGTCCATTGCTCATCATAGGACTCCCTGATGCATCAAATTCAACTACACATCAACAGGACAGCATAATGTAGCACCAGCTACACTGTGGCCACACCACGTACATGTGACATAGTAACAAAATGGAATGAAATGTACCATATCATTGGGCCCATGTGCCATTGCAATGGCATCAAAACGCTGTAGGTGATTACCCATGGAGGGCCCACACCTGAGACATTACAGATTGAAATGAGTCATATGAAATGTGTGTGTGCATAGTAGCTTGTACAATGGAATAAAGAAAGGTAGGCAGGAAGGTAGGCAGGGATGCCAAAGTCCCTGCAAGGGACACAAGTTGAACTGGCATGTGGGTGGGTGATGTGAAGGCTGTCAGAGAGTGTGGGAGTCAAGGAGATGTAAAATGTGTACAGCCAGACTGAAAAATGAATGCTCAGAGAATTCTGCATTTCAGTGGCAGATGTGCAGCATGTTAAAAGAGCAGGTTTTGGGTGATTGCAGATGTGTGCAGGTGGGGCCTATGCGCTGGGAGGGACACATATACCGAATAACAAGTGCACAAGTGAAGAGTGTAGCCCACAAATCCATAGTGAGGCCCCAACTCACTTAACAGTCTTTGGGGGTCATTCCGAGTATGACGGTAGGGGGTTAACAGCGCCAGTAAGGATGCCGGTGCTGTTAACCCCCTACCGCCACATTCCGAGGTTCCTTAGCGGGTCCCACCAGCACCGGCTGGTCTGACCAGCCGTCCTTAGCGGGACCCGTTAAGGGACCATGGAGCTAATAACGGGCCCGCAATTAGCTCCTTCCCCATTCCCATTGAGCCCTATAGGGGCTCGAATGGGAATGGGGAATGGTTTTCAGAATGGGGACTTACCGGGTCCTCCAGGGTTGTAATGACCCAGTAAGTCCCCATTCTGACTACCCGGACCCGAGTTTGGAGTCAGCCATGGCGCTAATAGCACCATGGCTACCTCCAAACTCAGAATGACCCCCATAGTCAAAATGTATTCCAAGAACATAGAAAAAGTGACAAAACGAGAATGCAACAAGTGTGTGATCATGATTCTGAAAATTGTATTAAAACATTCAGACAACAAAAACAAAACTTGGGGAGAGGTAAAATGTCCAGGGCTGAAATGAAAATAAAAATCCAAAATGAAACCTAACACTAAGAACTATATAACCAGGCAGCAGGCTTATGTGTCCTTCAGTGCGTTCTCCAGGGCAGAGTCAGATTCCTCATCTTCTGCCTGGAGGCAGGCCTATGTTCTTTGCTGGAGGTCTTGCAGGCCCCCTATCATCCTCCTCTCCTCCTCCTCTGAATCCCTGCAAGCAGCTTCCAGGATGGATGCCCGCCCAATGACCGCCACTCTGACAGCTCTGTCCTGGTCCTGGTAATCCATACCGCCCTAGCCCCTTGCCTCTCTGACATCAACCGCCTGTGAAAATGTGTATGAATGCACACCAGCTGCCAGAGCTGCCTGCTCGCCCACTGCCAGACATTAAACATGCCCTGAGTGAATTGCTTCCTCTGTGTTGATTGGCCCTGCTTTGACTCTCTCTGCACACCCCTTACCTGCTGCTTCCTGGCAGAGTGCAATCTGTGCAGGTATTCAACGCCGTATGGATGACACTTGTCGCAGCGGCACAGCATCTGCACTGGCCTGAAGTGCCAGATGCCTAATGCATCCACTGCCTGTCCCTGTGGTGGTGCCTGGGCAGGCACAGTGACCACCTCATGTGGCGTATTTGGGACTTCCACCAGAGGCAGGGATGTAGGCACTACCAGACCAGGTAGTGTGGGTGGGATTGGTGCACAGTGGGCCATGGTGGAATGCGGCATGAAAGGCTCCCTGGAGGATAACTGGGGCACAGAGGAGGAAGTAAAGGAGGGGGCAATTGAATTCACCAACGCACAGAGACTAACCGAGAGCAGTGCTCTTGCCAGCTGGCCCAGGTATTGGCACATCGACTTTCGATGCTGAGCCAGCTCCTCATGAGTGGCTGACACATAATCACAAATTGATGCCATCCGCCTTGCAAGACCAGCCAGCAGGGCATGCGCCACATCTTGGGTGGGCTCCCCGGACACAAGGACTGGTTCGAGGCATCCCCAAAGGTTATCAATGCCTCAACAGATGGCCCAGGCACAGGAGGTTGTGAGAACTCATCTGCCCCCCCCGGAGGTCGTGGTGTGCCTCAACCCACAGGTGACCCAGAACCTCTATGTGGACATGGTCGGGGCCAACAAGTGAACCAGCACCAGTAAGGGCCACTCGGTCCAAGAGGGGATGCACTGCAGAGCAGGAAGAGGCTTCACCCCAAGACCTGGTACAGGAGAAGGGTCCGCAGATGAAGAGGTGCTTCACTGATGAGGGGTTTCAGATCCTCGTACACTATGTGACAGATCACCATAATGTGATGTTCCCCTTGAGGGCAGCACCTATACTCCTGCACACCGAATGACACATTAGTGTCATGTGACGGGACTCATAAATGCCATTGGTGTGGAGTGGCACACGACTTAAGAGGTCCAGAAGTGGATAAACGATTTCACGCAAAGGACCAAGCAGAAGTTGATTGACAACCGAGCCTCTGCACTTGCTACAGGAGGGAGGCTAGCTGAGGAGGAGCTTCTGATTCCAATTGAAGAGACTACAAGTCAACTCATTAGCAGTAAGCAGGTGCAAGGTGTAAGAGGTCTGGAGACCTAAGAGGACACACCTGGCAAGTGGCATTTTTGTGCATTGTTTGTGCAGTTAATTATGGTTGACCAACCCATATATGTTTAGTAGTACAGTTGGCTGCAGTTGTCAGCCATCCATTGCCAATTCATGTTGGATTCCGTGCAAACCTCTGTCACATGGCTTGTGTTCAGCGAGGTGGCTCTGTGGTTCCCATGTGTGGCACATGTTGTGTGACAGTACACATCACTTTCTACTGAGCTTCACAGCAGTTCTAGTACATGTATGAAGGGTTGTCACTAAACTAATATGTGCACAGTGCAAGACCACATGATGTGCCCCCCTGGCAGACGCATACCAACCTCAATTCACAGCTATTATTCATGCAAAAAACATACCTCTTCAACATCAATGAACCATTGCCACACTAATGGGCCCAGTCAATTTCCATTGTGCATCAGGCACATGCAATGTATGATATTGAAACACAGCATTTGCTACTGAGGTGCATGTTTGTTCTGTTACCTACTCCTACGGAACACCTTGTCAGGATGCATTTCGAAGCTGCATGTACTGACACAAATGTTTTGTGACTAGCCTGCCGGGGTTGGAATTCCCACGGACCGCTGCCCTGTGTTGTAGGTGTTAAGTTGAGTGCATTTAACTTGTATATTGCATCGGGCGACACAGGTCAATACATAGATTGAATAATCTGATGGTGTGGCATCATTCAAAGGTGGACAGTCATGTACTCTCCTATTGAACTGTCTGAAGACAACCCACGGAAAGCGGTCTGGGATGAATGCCACCAATGAGTGTACCTATCTGCTTTGCATGTCAAGAATGTGTCCATGTTGTAATTGAAACTTGATCATGGATTTCTACATTCAAATCACCAGTCTGACATGAAAATGCTTATATATGGGGATCAGTGAATACATGACGGTGCATGCCAGCTAATACCATACATCTGTGATGTACGGCTTAGTGTGCAATGCAAAGTCGCGAAGTGTGATGCATGCGTGTCCAGCCATGTTGTGTCTTTTTGCATTGTGATGCGCATGTGCATGTTTGTGAAGGTACTCATGACCCAAAATGTTGTTTGCCCATGTGCAGGTGATGATGCATCGGATGTAGAGGAGAAGCAGGAAGAGGAAGAGGTCGTACGTCAGTCTACCAGTGGAGGCTGTGGTGTTTTGCGCCATGAACATTCACAGATGCTGCAGATGATCATGAGTCATGGCCCTGACTCTTCTGACTCTGCAAGTGTCATTGCAGAACTAGGTGCAGATGGCTCATTGAGGGACAAGGAGGGTGCCCCAATGGGCAGGTCGAATGGGGCTGTTGAGTCCGTGTAGGTGCACCGGGCTTCACGAGTCCAGTCAGTTGGGCGCCCCACATCCGCAGTGGTTATGGCTACATGATCGCACTCCCTGAGTTGGGGTCAGAATCTGGCACTGATGTCCAATGGCACATTGCAGACATGCAGACATGCAGACAATGGCAAGGGTCCCACTGTGATGGGCCTGGACCCCTGCATCCCACCTCCACTGGCCACTCACATGTGGTGGACTTGTGCATGCTAGAGAGACAGTGTGGGATTAGCAGATGTTGCATGCAGCCATCTGGCATGGTGACAAGTTGCAGGAAATTTCCAGGGAAATGCATTGCATGGCCAGGAACATGCATCGCATGGCCAAGAACATATCCACACCTGCTGACCGTGATGCACAGAATCTGGCCTCTCAGGGACATCAGCAGCAACTGGTGGCTGGCCTGGAGAAGAAGCTGCATGCTGAGATGCGGTCCTCAAGGCTCTCTTACAAACTTCTGGTGGAGGCCAACATCAAGGACCGACGGGCTGATCTAAAGTGTCTTCAGGACTCCCTGCATGCAGGTGCAGTGGCACATAGAGAAGCCCTGAACCAGGAGATGTCATACAGAGACTCCCATTGCCGTGAGATGGAGAGCTTGAGCGCTTCACTGCATGAGGATATTTATGCCACAAGGACCCAAATGCAAGAAAAGATGGATGACTGGAGGCAGACACTGTCCCAGCAAATTGATGCATCCTGGGTGAGAGCACTTGCAGACTATGTGGCCATTCATGAAGAAGCGCATCATGACCTCACCAACTTTTGGGATGTTGGTGCATGCATCTGTGCCTCAGCAGGCCCTAGACAATGAAGACTAGGCTTAGGCATTGTGTGGACAGGATTCACCGCCACCATCGCCACCAACTGATAATCCACCACAGGGTGGCAGTCACAGTCCACTCATGCCACCTCAACAACCTGTGCTGTGATGTCCATGAGCCCATGGGGAAATTATTTATTTTGTCCTATTGGTGTTGTATTTTTTTTCTTGGTCCTCTCATATGGACATGGCCACACACACACCCCTCCACCCTCCAGGGTGGACATTTTTTCCCCCTGACCAAGATGGAATTTTTTAGATTTATTTTTTAACCTGCCTGGGGTGGACATTTTCTTTATCCCCCCCCCCACCACCCTGTTTGGGATGGACACATTCTCATTCATGATACCCCTGTCCAGGATGGACTTTTATTTTGTTTGGTTTACATTGGATGGTCATTTATCTTTTTTTTCAACCTTGAAAGATGTGCTGTTTCCTTTTAAAGGGATTTATGAGTGAAAAACTGGACATGCAGCCATGTACAGTGGATTCAGCCGACATTGTTCACTTGACTGCAACTGGATGACACGACACAAATGTGGAGGAACAGTTTCTGGTGGAGATGATGAGGGAATCACACCAGGGCAGCTCTGTCATCAGCTAATGTTAAGCGCTGTCAATCATGTAAATGTCTGTTCATTGTGCACCACAATCTTTGCATGTATTCTCACACATTGGATTTTCAGTGGGTGAAGTCTTTCTGTCACGGTGAATGTCAGTGCAGATGTGTGTTTATCCACATGTTTGTGTGTATATGCCCCCTTGTACATCCATTCATGTGCATTGGTTTTCAGGTTGCACTTCCACAAAGGACAGCAGACTCATGGGAACTTCCAGAATTTATCACACTTGAGCCATTGGCAGTATTTGACACATTCTACAACAACATCCTCATACACAACCTCAATTCTCTATACATCTCGACTATGCATTATGATTGTTCACCTCTTGTCTCATGGACCGTTATGATGTCTTCTTACTACCACCCTTCTCCTCTCCCAACCCATGTGTCATACAGTGGCATGCAGGTGAACTCCCTGTCCACACTACTCTTTGACCTGTACCAGGTCCCACTCACACCCTTATCCAGTCACATGACCTGCCCTGCTACAACTACACATCTTACACACATCCATTCATAGATTACCAAGACCTCAGCTGCTCCCATTCAAGGCCTTGCCTCTGGAAATGCAGATCTGGCCATATGTCTCCATGCACTCCACAGGACAAGTTTGGCACACTTGATGATTCTTGGTGCGTACTGGTTTGCACATGTGGACCGCTGACAGCCTTTACCTATGTTCCCATTCAAGTCACTTGTTGTTCATTGTTGTTTTTTCTATGTTCTCTCCTCCTGAATGTACTGCATGACATTTTTTCCATTACGTTTTCTTCTAATCTAGCACTGTGAGTGACTGCATGCTACGTGTGTGTACATTGTGGACACATGCATGTGGTACACCATCCCCTCAGCACAGCTTCTGTTCATCTGTTGTCACTGTGGGTGTTAGCAGTGCACCCTATGATCCCTGCCCCTTCCTGGGAATGTCTTATCCAGGGTGTGTGATCTGTTGGAGTGGAGGCAACAACTGGAGACTGATGTCATGGTCATTAACTGTGGTATACAACAGGGTGGGTTGGTTGTTGGTGCAGAGTCTGGAGTTATTGTTGAACTGACTTATTTGTGTGGCTCTTGCGAACATGGGTCTCTTTCTGGTTTACATGCTGCAGTGTGTTGAACACGTTTTTGTGATGGGAAGCTGAAAATTACCCTTTCACAGGTGGCCTTTGTTTCCCATTCTGCACTTCTCTGTCACCCCATATTGTCCTTCGTGAACCCCCAACATGTGTTATTTGTCCATCATTGTGCCTTCCAGGCTCTCAGACCATGCTGCCTTTTCTGTCTCTGTCTTCCTCTCTTCACCCCCTTTTCTCTGCCCTCGCCCACTGTAACAGCCCCCATCTCTCTCCTCATCTCCCCAACAGCCGCACTCCTCATTGCTCAACAATTCCTCTCTCTCTTTCTCTCTCTCTCCACTCCACAGCTGCGCATTCATTGGTTGGTGTTCTATCTCCCGCTTGCCTTCTGTCATCTCTTACATCAGCTCCCACACTCATACTTCCACTCCCCAGAGTTTCATCTCCTTGCGTGGTGTCTGTTTCGCTCCCCTACATCCATAGGTGAACCAAAGGTGCATGTGACACCTGACAGTGGGTGTGCAAAACGTGAATGTCTGCAATCAATGGCCCAGCTTGAGCCCACATCCCGGGGCTGACTGACACCTGTTTCCAGAGTGCATGTTGTGCTGTAATTGAAATTTGTTTTCTTCACTGCTAGTGATTGCTCTGTCAATGAGCTTTGATGTTGTTGGATACATTGATGCTCACACTCTGTGATTTGGACTTCCGGTCATTGGCACTGGGTGGACCATGGTGCTCCTGTTATCTTGTTCCATACCAGGGTAATCAAGGATGTCCAGTTTGTTTACTTTCAGGCAATGCATGTCTTTGCAAGCTTAAAATGGTTCAGGAAGAATGCTGCGGATGTGAGACAGGTGAGTATCTTGTGCAGGTAAGTTCAAGCACTCAGGGGGGCACATGTGATGTCGTTGGTGGCAGGTAGGCTTTCACTGTGTGGGGTGTTTTTAATTGCATTGGCCTGAAGTGAGCCGGTCCTGCTGCATGGGTGTAGGGACACATGGGGTTTTGAGGCTGGCAAGTCATTGCTTGCTTTTTTCTATTTTTCATTTCTGGCACACTGTATCCCCTTCACTCACCTTTCGATGGCATGTCTACTCACGCTGGCAATCCACTCCTGGGGCTTCAGTTCTGTATGGGGATGCACTCCCCAGACTACTCCACACCAAGCAGAGCAACAGGTCATGTGGGGGCTGCCCTGTTTGTCTGACCACAACAGGGTGGATGTTTTGTTTACCCCCATACACCAGGCATACACCATAGGCCTGGTGTTCTTTGCCATGGCAACGCGTACCGTACATGGAAACCCTGGAGTTATTTTGACACATGTTGCCAGCTGCTCAGTACATCTCAATGCTCCTTTCATTTCAAATCTCATTGGTGCCCATTCGGTCCAGTCCCTCTAGGCTCTGCATTCCCTTCCTCTTGCCTGTTGCCTGCTCCCTTTTGTGTGCCAGTATCCCTGACCTCTATTTATCATTCCTTTCCCTTGTCAGCTTGTCTCTTTTCTGCCTGTTGCCTCTGTGCCCTGCTTTCCTCTATGGCTGCTTCCTGTTTGCCCAGCTGCCTTCTGCCGGATCCTGCCTTCACTGCAATTGCTGAGAAGTTTACCTAACATCATCTTAACCATTCCATCATCAGCTCCCCTGCCAGTGTTTCGTACACTGACCTGATGCCACGTTAATCAGAGGATATAAAATCTTGGTATTGTTAGGGCTTCTGATAGGATCTCTATTTGGGAGTTTTCTCAGTGTCATTCTGACTACAGCCTGATTTGATGTATCACAATAACCCCTTACTGGAACAAAGTGGAACCTGGTCCATCACATCATGGCACTCAGGGGGGCAGGCATTGGAGGTGTTGTGGGTGGTGATGGTGTCACTGTGTGGGGTGTTTTACATTGCGTTGGCTTGAGGTGAGCTGGTCCAGCTGCATGGGCGTGGGTGTGACACAGTGATGATAGGATGGCGACTTATTGTTTGGAGTTGTTGCATGTCATCCAGGGGACAACAGGGTGCAGTGTTATAGTGTGCATGGATGTGTTACATGCTGTGACCTTGTGGTATTTTTCGGGGCTGAGGCATTCTGCAAGGGCAGATGGTTGCTGATTCAACGGAACAGTGTTGATGGCGGCATGCATGCAACACCTCAGCAGTTTCGGCTGGTTTGGAGACCTACAGAGGCAAGCCTGGATTGATTCAGCTGGTTCAGGAATGCAAGGGAAAAGGTGTGAGGTGAGATGTGCATCTTTCTTGAAGTGAGCTTACTATTTTCTCATTCATATAACTATTTTGATGTAGATGTGTTTGTGTGCATGGTTTTGTCAGGGAATGGGGTGGCCAGTCCACCTGTATGTTATTGTACAACACACATAGGGTTGCCAGGGCAGTGCTCACTTGTGTTTGTTACTGGTTGCTGTTTGCACTTTGCCTTCTTACATTTGTTTGCATGTGTTCTCATGTGTGTTGGTGGGGGTCTGCATGCACATTATTTATTTTGGGGCATGTAGACATTGGTAAGGGATGTTGTTGATTGTGTTGATTGTGTTGTGTTCTTTGTAGTGTGCATCATGTATACTGTTGTTTACACTTGCTATGACTGTGTCAGTGGTTGGTGCAGTTAATTTAATGACTAAGGACACATATATTTTGCCTATTCCAGACAAACATTCTCAGGGTATTATTATGGGCACCGTGAATTGGCCCCCCACATCGTTGGATGGCACCAGGGATGTGGCTTCACTATTTGTGCTTTGTAGGGGATGGTATTCATGTGAAGTATGATTACACTAGCTGATTTTGTGCAGCCTCTTCCTGTGCCCTTTGGCCAACCAAGGGCATGGGTGGTGTCTGGGGATGAGGGTTATCTCCCTCCTGTATCTCTACTGGTATGACACACCTTGTGGCAACATTTTGCAGGACACAAGCTGCCACAATGATGTTGCACACTACTGGTGGGGCATATAGCAATACCCCGCCAGAGTGGACAAGGGAGCAGAAATGTGACTTGAGCACCCCAAACGTGTGCCCCACTATGCCCCTGATGGCTATATGTGCTGCATTGTACCTTATCTCGGCTGGTGTGGCAGGATTCCTGAATGGCATGAGCAGGAATGGTGAGAGCAGGTAGGCACTGTCCCCTGAAAATGTGTAGATGGTTGTTATTGGCATTGATTGTCATGGCTAGTTGATACTCACTGAGGAGCCAGGTGTTGCCAGAGGTTCCTCATGCCAGGGCCTAGTAGAGTGGAGACCAGTGGTAGATGAAGCTGGCTTGTGTGCTTCCATGAAAATGGGCACTGACTTGAATGATGACTCTGTATGCATCACAGATGACCTGCGCATTGAGGGAATGCCAATGCTTCCGGTTGCATTAAACGTGCTCTGTTGATCGGGGGTGGGGCATAGCGCAACATGCACGCAAGCAATGGCTCCAATTACACATGGAAAGTGTGCTACAGCATAAATTTCCTGGCAAACTCTCTGCCTTTCCTGCAGTGTGCATGGCATTTATATGTGCCTACGCATGCATGCATGTGATGTGATGCAGCCCAATAACTGTTGTAGACACAGAATTGCGTAGGGTGAGATATGTCTCCTACAGTGGCAGTGGTTTACTGAAAGACTCCTGTTGCTATGAAATGTAGGACTGTCTGCACCTTCTCCAGGGGTGTGAGGGCATGGGAGCTGATGGTGGGTGATGCAAGGTCTTGATCCCAATCCCTGACCATGTCGACGATGACACATTGCATACACCTGGTCGTCTGGTATCCCAAAGAGTATGGTACTTGGTAGGAAAATCCTGTCCCTCATCATCCTCATCCTCCTCCTCCTTGTATGTCCATGTACAGTAGCCCCCAGTATACCTGCATTCATCCTGGCTGACTGCCGTTGGAATGGTGTGCATTGCGTGCTCTATACGCGTTGTTTCCTTTGCATCTACTATCATGTGGCAGTGAGATCACATGGTTTGCGTGTGAATTTTCCTGATGTGACGTTGCACATTGAAATCCATGAATTTGGTTATGCTTGCACTTGAATGAGCATGTGATTTCTTTGCATGGCCCATCCCTCAACATGCCAATGTTCTTCCTCATTTTACCGGGAGAAGGTGGAATATGTTTTCCGCCCCCTATTTATTTCTTTGCGTAGGCCCGTCCCACACTTTGCTTAGAGTGTCACGCAAAGTGCTCGACTGCACGCAAAGATGTGAGAAAACTGCAGAAAAAATCCATGAATCGGGAAACAAAGTTGTGTGCACTGAAAAGGCGCAAAGTCAATTTTCAGCATGCAAACACTTCTATGTATTGGGCCCAATGCATTTTAATTGATTTGAAATTAAGGGTGGGAAAAGATAGAAACATAAAGGAGCTAAGAGGGCAGAGCCAGAATGATAAAGGGAGCAGAGGACAGCTACTGAAATAACTGGGTTCTTCTATAATCTCTCAGAAATGAGAGAATCATATTGAAATACATTCTGGAGGTGTGAGCCCCTCTGTTATGAATAGGTATTGTCCATATTTTTTAACCTTCTGTGCAAACACTGTGTTAAAGCAGATCCATTGTAGTGTGAATGGGGAATGTCTGCTGTGCACCCTACCCATGACCAGGGTCGGACTGGGGCATACAATTGTTTCAGGCACCAATGATAAAGGTGGCCCACAGTTGCAAATGGCAATTAATTCCTTTTGTGACAGACTATTTTAGTAATACCCAAGAGGAGGTTTTTGATAAAAATGTGATGCAAATTGTCAATTTTAAAGAATACTATTCAGTGACAAGGATCAGAACTACCAGCCATATGGTGAGGTAGCTTAGCAAACTGGCCACATGGGCCAATAAGGGTGCCCACTTTGACCCAAAAAACTGGCATACACTAGCCTTTTGTATTTTTGGTTCAGACATTGCCCTATTGTCCTATTGGGCAGTCCGAGCCTGCCCATGACTCACAGGACTAAAATTGAGTTTTTCTCAAAAAGCGAACATGTAAAACGGGAAGTCAAAGGAGGGTATTTTTTCTGGAAAGAGGTAACCATGAACATTGTATGTATATTCCTTGCTCTAAAATTGAAGCTCCATAACACAGGAGAATAAGATTAAGAAACTTCACTGTGAAAGGTAACGTTGAAGTGGCTAAGCTTCTAAATGTACAAGGTGTCCTCAAACAGAAAAGGGTAAAGTATTTCTGGAGCAATGGGAAATATGTTTAGACTGTTTAGGGAAGCACAAAAGTTGTGAAATGAAAAAACAAAAAGGGATAGGGAGCAGGATCAGGTCCACCTACTGTGATAGCTCTTATTACTTCATAATATGCACAATGAGCATTCAGTGTAAGGTGGAAGACTCTGAGTCTGCTGATAGGGGCAGTGAACTACCAGTAGGCCTGACCTGCCGGTCATTCAGGCGCCTGCCGGCAGATGATTGATTGTAGCGCTGGTACCGTTAACAATGATGCCGGTGCTTCAGTGGCTCCCATCCCATTTAATCCCATAGAACTCCATCGGATGGGAATGGGAGCTTCCCATTCTCCGCTGTCCGCAATATCCTGGTAATACCGGGATATCCGGCAGTAGAAATGGTAGACTGAGATTGCCGGCTTAGCAGCAATCTCCTAATGAACCCCAAAGTCCATAAATCCATTGACACTACACAAATGAATGCACACCAACACAATGGGCCTCATTACGACTCAGGCGGTAAGGGGTTTACGGCGGCATAAACAGCGCCGACCCTTACCGCCTGAGTACGAGGTCCCTTAGCGCCATGGCGGTTTTAACACCTACTTTTAGCAAATCCATGGCGGTAAGGGACCATGGAGTTAATTACGCCACCGTAATTTACGGTGGCGTAATTAACGCCTTCCCCACTCCCATTATGCCCTATGGGGCAAAAATGGGAATGGGGAAGGGTAAATGGGGATTGGGGACTTACCGCCCCGCCAAACTCGGAATGGGGCGGTAAGTCCGCCAACCACCATGGCGTAAACGTAGTTTACGCCATGGTGGTAAAGTCACGGCCCAGGCGGTAACTTACCGCCTGGGTCGTAATGAGGCCCAATACAATCAAAAACCTAATAGACATTCACGACTCTGGACCCTCTTATGGATACAACTAATCAGTGCGCATGACTGAACCCCCCCCAACCTCATACGACCCACAAACCCACAAACACTAGCACAAATCTGAGGCACTGAGTCCTACACATACGGTGACAACAAGCGGGGCCCCTCGAACCAACTCCGACCTGCAAGACAACACTCACAGATGCCAGTTGCTCCTGGTTCTGAACCTTTCCTATCATCGTCTCCTCATTAACACACCCTGCCCTCTTCTCTTGCAGAGCGACATGAGTGCCTGGAGACTGCTGTTGGGTGGTAGCAGTGCGTGTTATAAATCAACATAACATGTTTGATGAGTAACATGAAAAGAAATGTAGCAACCAGATTTCATTTTATGTTAGTCAGCAAACATAGTACAAAAAACGATGACTTATTTTTGCCCCACAGCAAATCTTTTTTGATAATACCAATTGTGACAAGACCTGTTTGCTCCATTCTATATTATCAAAGCATTTGCTCACTTTTTAGAACTTGTGCACCTTTTTGATAATCTGGCCCCTGGAAGAAGGTGGTTGGTCTGGGGAAGAGTGCATTCTGAGGGAAAGGTGGAGGGTGGGGGTGAAGTCCAGCAGAAACGGTGGAGTCCTGAGAATTTAGGCTGAAAATTTGGCCACACTATGATATGGTATGGCATTTGTAGCGCGCCTATACACAAGTGTTTCAAGTAGGCAATGCCTGTGATCCGAGCAACCTGAATGGCTGCACAGCCTCTGCTCGCTGCTCTTACATTTATGAATACCTCCACAGGACAAACAGGTTTACCCTGTAATTTTGCAAAGCCAAGCCCATTGGCTTTGTCAATTCGTATTGTTGTAGAATTGCCTTTGGTAAGAGTTCCTAGTGCTCCATATAAAAGAATTACCAAATTGGCAAGTTCCGTGTTTGAACTGTGGCCATATCCATGTTTAATTTTCTCTCATCATGCCCTGTCATTCAGGCAGTGGAAATCAGCCAGGTCCTTTGAACTAGGTACTGCTGCTTTCTTCCTGTAAATGATAGTATATTGTCACTGAGAAAAGATTTGGAGTTGCTGGGGGAGAGTCGAGCGATAGGATAGTGCACTGAGAATAACTAATGGCAACCAACCTTTAAGAATGTTCAGAACTAACGCTATCTACCAATGTGTTCTATTTTTAGAAAATGATGTTACTTAAAGCACACTGATGGGAAATATCACAAACTGCACCAGTGATTGACAGAGCGTTTACCTATGGGATTGCACCATTACACAAAGCTTCTGTGGATCAGGCCCGTACACTCCACTGTGTGAGCAGCTCTCTAAAACGTAATGGAAACCATTACACTAGGGGTGCGCAAGTGGTTTTGATCGCCGGCCAAATGTACCTTAAAAACATTTCTTGGTTGGTAATTTCGTCCTGCTACCTTTCTGCCCCTGAACCGTTTTATTTTAAACTTGAAAAATTAGACTTGTTGGCTTTATTGCTCTAATTTTAATCTATCGTTTGTATTACATATGATTAAACAAGTAATATTTTCTGACACACGTGTGCAATGTTTTGCAGAAATGTAATGCAATCATTGCCTTACATAAGTTACAGACGAGGTCTTGAAGTCTATGAGCCTCATTACACGGTAGGCAGTAACCATGGCGCTATTAGCGCCATGGTTGCCGCCGGTATTTTACCGTGTCCGCCTTGGTGGATGGCGGAATTACCTCCCTACTCCAAGGTGAGCGGGGGCGGTAATTCCCCATTCACCAAGGCCCTTCCCCATTCCCATTTTTGCCCCCATAGGGCATAATGGGAATGGGGAAGGCGCTAATTACGGTACCGCAAACTGCGGTACCGTAATTAGCACCAAGGTCCCTTTGCGGGTTCGTTTTTTAACGCCTGCTAAAAGCAGGCGTTAAAGTACCAACCGGCAAAGGGACCTCGTATTAAGGCGGTAAGGGTTAATGGTCACCGGTACCCTTACCAGTGACCGTTAACCCTTACCACCTACCGTGTAATGAGGCCCTATGACTCACAGAACCTAAATGCTATCAACACTGTTACCATCATAGAATTAAATGTGGCAAGTCGCTATTTTACCCTCAAGTCCAAAATCTGGTTTGAGCCGTTTGCAAGGTTGCAGGTCCGGCTAGGGAGTACTGAGGGTCATTTTGGATTACATACTGAACTGGAAGTAGGGGCAAATAAAGGGATCGACACCTATGTGCAATGTGCAAGCCCCTTAGTGCTGAACCTGCCCCAGATCGTATCTCAAATTGTCCAGGGCATGGAATGAGATGATGGTCTTCAGATACAGGAGTGGTTAAGGGAATTGTATGTACAGGCTTGTAGTGCCATATAGTAGAATAGTGTACATCCCCAAAGGGATTTACATATATCTTGATGTGGGCCAGGTGTGTGGGCCAATGGGGGGGCCTTTGACGAGATAAGCATTGCAGGCATGGTAGTTGTCTCATCAATGCTAGAGAAGACGTGCTTTCAAATTCACTATTCCCCACCAATTTTAGCAAACATCTGTCACCAAGTGCAGCTATCAACAACAAGTAACACGTAATGATTTGAGATCTTGTGCAACCTTGACGTTAGTTCCCAGTACACTTTTCTTTGCACATTCTGACGCCTGTGGGTGAAATTCTGGATGAAAACCGCAGAGGAAGACCTATTCCTGAGAAGCGTGCTGTGTCAGATTTCAGAATACAGCATTCAAGCTGGGAATATACTATTTGCCAGAGATCACACAGCTGCTCTGCAACAATACATTCACTTTATGCTGCTGATTGTTTCTCTTCCGCCCGTGATTGCAACACAAGAGCAACAGATGTACTGTTTGCCTGAGAGCCAGAGCCTGCACTTGAATAAAATCCTTCCACCACAGTGACTGCTGTGCTGAGTGATTTCCTTTTCCCGGTTCGAACAAAGAGATATGCACATACTGTTTGCCCAAGATCACAATGATGGACTGCTTTGAACCCCTGGACCTCTATGCTTGATTCATTGTGTTTTCTCTTCATGGAAAACACGGCCTCACAATACACTGCTTGACCATAATCACAAGACTGCAGGCCACATTTATGTCATCCCTATAGAAGACAGCTGCTAACAATATGCTCCTGTCTGAAGATCAAGTGGTACATTATTGTGGGTGTCACTAACTCCCAGTTTGTTTTTTATTTAGTCTTTATGTTCCTCTTCCTGGAACACAGGAGGAAAATGTTTTAGCAGGACCACAACAATGTGCCTCAATGAATCCACTCATCACCCTCAGCCGATTGATCCCCCTCCAGCACATGAATAAACCTGAATGACCAGCATCACAATGTGCTGTCTGTTATAGTAAAGGATACCCCATCCACTATACCACACCATTTAATTTTGTTATAAACAATAGTTGTGAAAAGTACTGCTCACCTGTCTCATTCATCTCTTAACATAACTGCATGTTTATACTTAGTGGGTATTTGAACCTGTTTGAAAACTGCATGGCACATGAATGATGCTGAACATGGTAGTGCTTCAGTTAAACTGCAATATTGCAGTCTATATTAGACAATACTACGTTACGGTATCAAACCTATCTATGCAGTTAAATAACTGCAACATCAACAGTCATGTCTATTTTTTGTAATGATTTTGGTATGTAGGGAATAGTTGGTGTGTCTGTTATTGCTTGCTTTCGTGGTCCAATTGAAGAAGCGCCCACTTTGAAGGAAATGTTCTCTTTATGTTGGTGATTTTGTTCCTCATATTTGTATGGAAATCCACACGGAGAAAATGAAGATGTGTCAAGCTTTCTGTGAGATCCTACAACCAGAAGTGGTCCTCACTTCACAGAAAAACTCCATTGATTTAAAGGCCCATTAATCATCTGCCACATTTCCTTATCTTGCTTCCTGGTCATAGGTTCTGCAATTTGGAATTATAACAGCTTTTGAAAACACAAATTGATAAGTGTAAACATTCTGTATTGATAGAATTAGGAGATGTTCTTCCTATAACAACATATTACAGCTGGGTTGTGATGTCACAGTGCCTGATGCATGAGCCTGACATGACACATTGTGATTATACCCAAGCTAATCATTCCATCTCCATGCAATAGACAGGTCTACTTCCATAGGGAGCTGGGAGGATGGAAAGCATGCAGAAATATTGTTGCTTTGGAAAACAACTGACTTAAGGAAGGATTGAGACCCTATTTTATTGGTTCCATGTGTTAATATCCCCACAAAAATGTCGCCATACGATAATGGCACAGTTTTTTAGCTGCAATATTAACTCATGGAACCTGCAGGGGACACCCCTACAACCCCCATATTTTTTTTAAGGGAGCGCGGGACACCACTGCATCCCCCGCTTCCATTTACCCCATAAATTATCCCCATAAATAATGTTGCCTATGACGTTTCCCAGCGACCATATATATGGCGACATTATTAATGGGGATAATATTACCTGATACCATTTTATTTTAGCAAGGAAACTACATTTCACACAGATCCTTGTACATATATTCCAGTCACACCAAAGCTTGACTGGGTCTCTGTAGATCCAGAAAAAATAGATAATAGTGTGTATTTAACAAGGCTGTTTTTCCTATTTACGTACACGAATAATGTCTAATCTTTTCAGACAAGGATGCATTCTCTTAAAGAATAGATTAAATTCCGTTAGCATTAAAGATAATATGAAATAGCATATTGATCAACTCAATATGCAAATGGTAATTTCATCAATTATTATGATTATTGTTATTTAAAAGAATAAATGTCGAGTTTACTTATAGCATTAAGTGCGTTCCTGTTGATTCGTGTTCAATGTTGACTCCACTTATTTCTTCGACTTAATTGGCCTCTGTTCCTGTTAAGTGCTTACGTTTGCTCGGGTCTGCCTCAGCAGGGCCTTGATTTTGTGAAACATATGCTTGCATGAAATTGTAAAAGCACGTTCTTATTATTCATTCATAATGCATTCAGAGAAAATAATGCATGACTTATAGTTGCTTTATGTCACTTAAAACATCATTCAGTAGTCATTAAAGCATCATCTGTGTTTTCAGAGTGTTTGCTGACAAGTTGCAGGACCTGACTTACAAAGTGTTTTTCAATGGGAGTGCTCCATTCTGTAATTCTGTTATGGCTTCTTATTTACGGTTCCACCATACTCATAATGAGGCCCAAGGTGCTTTTTATTTAGAGAGAACTGCTAAACGTTTTTTTTTTTGTTTTTTTCTGCATAGCACCCTGTACAGAAAATGACATTTTTCACAGCATTTTTCACGGCAGAAATCCACATTGCAGCCCTGAAAAAGAATTGGTTTGAAAGGAAACACACTTGCCATGTGATTACATTGATTCTTCAAATTATAGTTCTTTTAAAAAGTCTGAAATTCCAATTGGGACTTAATAACCCAATTACCTGTAGTGTGTAGTGTGTGTGTTTCATGTAGTGTGTACATGAAACACAGTTCTTTATTTTCCTTTTCTATGTGAATGATGTGTTGTTGTATATGGGCAGTTTGATGTTGCTTTGTTGTGGACTGAATGCGATACGAATGAGATAATATGTACAATGGGGCTCAATATTGTCATTGTCAATATATGGGTGTTCTCAACATTTGTTTCAAGAAAAAATACCTTTCTCAGTAATCTCTTATTTTAACGCATTTGTTGGACGTCTTTCTTGTTTTTTCACATTGCTTTACAAATGCTCGTAATGTCCTATTGAACATGGTACACTCTAGAGTCCCTTCTACTTAAAATATTGGTATTTAGCCTTTAAATCACCCCTCACACTTGCTAAAAGTGGGTCAGGGAATTCCAATACTTACAACGATAAAGAATCCTGAAGGAAGCCACAATATGAGGTGCAACTAATTGATGCCCCAAACCAGGCCTTTTGCTCTATAGGCCATTTGATTAACACAATTTAAAATTAATAGTTCTTACTTTTGGGTTTGCTTGTTCAAGTCCTCCTTCACCATGTTTGGAATAGTGTCTGTCCAGCATATGCGACTTGTTTGACGTGCCTATGAGTTGCCTTAGAGCTAATGACATGAGGACAGAGTTGCTTTTTATTCTAAGGTTCACTTTCAGCTTGGCAAGAGAATATCGTTTAATGTAATTTATTTGTAATGCGCTGGAACTCGGCCCATGGGCATAGAATCGTAGACAAGACAGACAGCAAAAGCAATACAAGAAATATCAACAGGGGTCAGGCTTCACAATAGCAAGAGAGGATAGCAATCATTAAAGTAGGAGAGTCTTTAGTATGTGTTTTAAGGACACTAGTGAAGAGCAAGACCTTAGATCAGGAGGTAAAGCATTCCAGAGGTGAGGGGCTGTCATAGGGAACCAGCCTTCCATGGCAAGGGACGTTTGGCCTTAGGGACCACTAGAAGGCCCGTTTTGTTAGATCTGAGTAAACGTTTAGCTGGGAGCCATCCAAGCAAAGATGACAAATAGACTAGACTCTTCCCAAAGAATACAATTTGTTTCCCAATCGGAAGTCAATGTAGAGATTTCCTGGCTGACAATACATTATCGAATTTCTGTAGTCCACAGGCCACACAGAGTGTGTTGTTCTGGTCCACCTGAAGACAATTAAGTTCTCCTTGCCCTAGACCTTACAGGAGACTCGAACAGTAGTCCAGACTTGACCTGATAATTGCCTGAGCTACCGTAGCACAGCTGCTTGGGTTGAGAAATGTGGGGATAAGGACTGGGAGCTTCGGATGGTAGGAAGAGCATGAAACTAGATGCTTCACATGAGCTTTCATACTCAGCGCTTGATCTAGGATGACATTCAAAGTTTTAACTTCATGTAGAGTTTTGAGTGAACAGTCAGCCTCTTTGTGAAGTCTATGTGGTATGCCAATGATCATCATTTTAGTTTTTGAATTGTTCAGTGCAAGTCCATTCAACAACAGGGTCGGATTGGCCCCTCGGCCTTTCGGCCAGTGGCCAGGCAGAAATAGTCCCTGGGGAGTGGGGGCTGGTTTGTGGCCATGCCTGGGCCGGTTTGGAAGAAAAAGAAATAGAAAAAAAAGATGTTTTTTTTTAATCTTTTTTTTTTCTTTCAAAAAGCCTTTCATCCTTCTTAGGTCGATAAATGAGTAGAACACAGGTTGGGTGATAACATATTATCATTTGGCCTTGAACTTGGTCTGCTTGGAATCACAGTAATTTAGTGTACTTAGGAACAATGCTATTTGATGCCACTTCCTGGTTTGTCAAGGGGTGAAAGGTCGTCTTTCATCGCTTCCCGGGATGTCACTTTGAGGTGGGGTCAAATGACATCACTTCCGGTGATGTTATCAGAGGTCTAGGGTCGTGAGGCAAGGGGTGGGCCACTTTTTGAGGCGAGGGATGGGCCACTTTTATTTGGGTGACCGGGCCTATTTCTTATCCCAGTCCGACCCTGTTCAACAACATCCAACTATATATATAATTGTAGGTAGTATTGATTGTCATGGCGTCTTTTGCATAGCCACCTGTAAAGGGAATACAACACTTGGTGTCATCAGCGCAATTTGCGTATATTACCCCTTTTGCATCCAGTATTTCAAATAGGGACAAGGTGAAGATGTTGAAGACGGTAGGTGACAAACATGATGCCTGTGGGACACCACAGGGCAACACATAGCCTTCTGCCACCGCCTCATCACTGTACACTTATGCTGTACGTTCAGGCAAGAAGGACATACCCAATGTGCAGCTTCAACATAGAAAGTGGCAGATTCTTGCAGCCTGGTTACTAGTTTGGTGTGATCAACCAGATCAAATGCTGCAGTTAGGGCCAGAAGCATCAGAAGGTTACCCTGTCCCTTATCACAATGTTTCAAGAAGTTTGTTTTCAGGTCCACCAAGGTGGGTTCGGTACTGTGATGCCTGCTGAACCCTGATTGTTTTACACTTAAGATGTTCCTCCAGTTCAGAAAGTCCTGGATTTGTTTATGGGCAATTTTATTCAGTTTATACAATATTCCCGCCTCCATACAAATCAGATATATGAGGAGCCAACAAAGTCCAGAATTCCAGGTGCGATTGCAAGACTTAATTAAAGCCTTGATCAGCTTGTCAGATTCTTTTCTTCATAAATAACTTTCTATACCTCTTTGGAAAATTGGCACGGAACTGTGGACCTCCAATTTACAGTGGGATTGTGGGTTGTGGTAATGCTGTGCTAGTCCCCAGTTTGGAGTCCAGAGGAATCAAAGGGCAACCTTCACTGGCGTAACACGGGCCCCCGCAGCCCTGCGGTGCAGGGGGCCCCACCAGCACATGTCCTGGGAGGGGCCCCCACTAGTAGAAAAAAAAAGAAAAATATTTTTTTTGCAAAAAAAAATTTTTTTTTTCTTTTTGAATTCACTCTGCATTTATAAAGAAATTATTTCTGTAACAGAAATAATTTCTTTATGAAGTCAGAGTGACTTCAAAAAGAAACAATGGGCCTCATTACTGGTTTGGCAGCAACCGTGCCATTGCTACCAGCAGGTTGCCGCCGGACCCGTAATGATTTACCGGCGCCCGACTTCCCGGTAACACCGGGGGATTACAACCCCGGCGGTCTGGGAAGTCAGGCGCCGGCAAATGGTAAATCCCCATTTCCATGAAGTCCTATCGGACTCTATGGGAATGGGGACCACAGAAGCACCGTTAATAACGGTGCCGGTGCTTCTGTGAAAACTATGCGGCTGGGTGCCGTTTTGCCCAGCAGGTCTGACCTGCCGGGCAGGATGGCAACCGCCCGCAGAACTGTAATATGCTGCCCCGTAAACAACGGTGCCGGTAAGCTTACCAGCACCGTTGTTTACAGTCCGGCATAGTTGTAATGAAGCCCAATTTCTTTTTTAAGTGTTGGGGCTAACCTCAACCCCATGATGTGTGCGTGTGTGAGTGTTGAAAGGGTGCACACTTAAATGTATAGGTGGCTGCCTGTGCGAGTGTATGGTGAAAGGGTGCACACTTTAATATATGGGTGGCTGCCTGGGTGTGCCTGTATGGTGAAAGGTTGCACACTTAAATGTATAGGTGGCTGCCTGTGCGAGTGTATGGTGAAAGGGTGCACACTTTAATATATGGGTGGCTGCCTGGGTGTGCCTGTATGGTGAAAGGTTGCACACTTAAATGTATAGGTGGCTGCCTGTGTGAGTGTATGATGAAAGGGTGCACACTAAAATGTATGGGTGGGTGCCTGGGTGTGTGTGCCTGTATGGTGAAAGGGTACACACGTAAATGTATGGATGGCTGCCTGGGTGTGCCAGTATGGTGAAAGAATTCACACTTAAATGTATGGATGGCTGGGTGTGCGTGCATGTATATGGTGAATGGTGTGTGTTCTTGCGTTCAGGGGCGCAAAAAAACCTACATTTTGGGGGCTAACCCTTCAAATGTTGGGAGGGGTGCCAACTTCAAGGGCGGTGGAGGAGGGGCAAACTTATTTGTTTGGGTCATCTAATTTCTTTATGCAATTTTTAGGAGACTATTCTAGTGCAGCTTCAATGTTACAAGCAGTTAACTCGCTCCTTTAAGGTTTAAAGCACCCACTTATGGACTGCTGTGAGAATGAGTGGTCTCCTGTTCCCTCTCTACCCTTCCAATCACTCCCCTGGCATGCAAGTCTTAAACCCACATCACAATTTCAATTGCCTAAAATATTTGGCATTTGAATGCAGGTACTAACAGTGAATTGCTTTATGTTAGTAATTGGTGGGTTCTTGTTAACAGAGAAACCCAGGTGCTGTTTAACATATGTGTACTTTTCTGTCTGGCAAATGCTCTGAAGTTCAGCCAGGTCTACTCAACATAACCCAACATTTCAGGCGGGGGAGTGCTGAATCACATTCAACTCAATGGTGTTGCACCGATACTTGTGTTTAATGCCTGGATTACTTATTGGTGATCTTCATTACTCCTAGCCCTATTCTTCCTCGTCCCAGTGTGCATGAGACAGTACTTGTGTATAAGGCACTCTGCCTCATACACAAGTACTGGGATGTGGTAGAGGGACATGGAGGTAATGCTTGATTTAGCTACCTGTAATCTTCATTACTCCTAGTCCCACTCTTCCGCATCCCAGTACTTACCTATGTGGCAAGGAGCCTCAACCGTAAGCTCTGGGGCAAGGAAGACGGACATGGAGGTAATTCTGGGCCAAGGAGCTGATTTTGGAGGTTGGGGTATGAGGTGAGAGGGGATGTGTGGGGAAGCAAGTTTGTATGACAATTATAATGGCTGTCCATGTCCATGCTAAGCAGGCATGATATGTGGTATTAGTGGCTAGAGAGGCATTTTGGTGCAGCCAGTCTAGTCATTCCTCAGTTTGGTATGACTTTTTTTTTAATGGGGCATTTATGATAAAGCAGTCCTGCTAAGTGAATTACCTGGCTAGACTGCCATTTGGGTGCTGCCAGTCTAGCCGTTTCTTACTGCGGCATTGTATATTTTTCTGGGCATCTGTGATCAAATGATATGATATGATATAAGTCATTTATAACGCACCTGCACACAAGTGTTTCTAGGCGCGACAAGACAAGGATGGATGATAGAGGGAGGACAAGACAAACAATCTTACTAGGCCTTGTGTCATTCAGATCGTGCAAGTGCGATAACGAGAAGCGCAAGGGGAAAGGGACGTGGGAAGTGCAGGGAAGGGGAAGGAAAAACAGGGCAGCAATGCTCTAAGTAAGTGCTGTCAGGGCAGCACAGTTCTGAGTAGTGCAAGGAGAACAAGGGACTGTAGGGTTACAGTTACAGCCCCTAAGTGCATGGTAGGACCAGAGGCAGTGCAAGGGTGACTGATGAAGAAAGCGTCTCGACTCAGTGAAACTCTGAGGGTAGCCAAGAAACCAGTCGGTACAGCAGACAGTTAGGTCAGGTGGGCCAGCAGGGGTGGGAGAGAGAGAAAGAAGAGGAGAAGAGGACAGTTTTGAGCTGCTTCCAGAACTTCAGGTGGTCCGGTAAAGCTTGAGGGGGGCAGGGAGGCTATTACAGAGGGAGGCACCTGCAGAGGAGAGAGATCTACCCCCCACTCTCTTCCTGGTGAAGCGTCTAACCCTTAGAGAGTTGTAGGTAGCTGAGCGAAGGGCTCGAGAAGGAAGATATTTTGGAAGAGAGCGTTGGATGTAGTGCGGGCCCCGGGCCCAGAAAACCTTGTGGACAATGCATAGGGTCTTGATCTTGATACTTGCAGCAACTGGGAGCCAGTGGAGAGATTTCAGGGCTGGAGAGATACGATCCCTTTGCTTGAGGCCAAGGATAAGTATTGCAGTCCTGTTCTGGATTAGTTGCAGGGGCTGGATAGTAGAGGAAAGCAGATTGAGAAAGAGGCTGTTGCAGTAGTCCAGCCTAGAGAGAACCAGGGCTCTCCAGACAGTGAGCTTCTGGGGGAAAGTGAGAAAGGGAAGAGTCCCTTTGAGGAGGAGCAGCTGGTAGTGGGACTTCTTGGAGACATCCGAGATGTGAGGAGAGAAAGAGAGAGTGGAGTCAAAGATGACACCAGTGTTGTTTGCCTCACAGGAAGGCGAAGGAAGAGGGCCCAAGGTGGGCAGCCAGAGTGAGAGAGGGAAAGCAGGGGCAGGAGTTCAAATGAGAAGGATCTCCATCTTACTGACATTAAGGTAGAGATCGTTGGAGGCACACCAATCCTAAATCGCGGATAGACAGTCGGGAATGAGAGGAGTATGAGGGGAGCCTGAAGGAAAGCGGAGTGTCATCAGCATAACACTGAAAGTTTGAGGAGAATGTAGAGATCAGGTGGGTCAAAGGGGCCACATATAGGTTGAAAAACCAGAGTGAGAGGATGGAGCGGGGAGAAAGGGACCAAGTTGGACCTGGGAGGGGCAGTCCAAGAGGAAGGAGGTCAGCCACTCAAGGGCCTGTCCGTGATGCCCACATTCTCATGGAGTCGATTGATCAGGATTGATCAGGATGGCATGGTGGACCGTGTCGAAAGCACAGGAAAGATCAAGGAGGATGAGGACAGAAGGAATGCTGGAATCAAGTTAGAGAGCAGAGCTTCACAGGTGTTCAGGACAGCAGTTTCCATGTCTCTGGCAGCTCTGAATCCAGACTGATGGTCATGGAGACAACCAACAGATTCCGTGTGGAGAGTAAGCTGGGAGATGGCCAGCTTTTCCAACAGTTTGCCCAGGAAAGGGGTGATGGAGATTGGGCGATAGTTTGCCGGGCAGGTAGGATCGGCAGAAAGCTTCTTGAGGAGTTGGTGCATAAGGGAGTGCTTAACGGGAGAGGGGAAAGAGTGATTACAGAAATCGGTCAAGGCTGGACTGAGGGTGTCAATATGGTTCTTGATGGTTCTGGTGGAGCAGGAGAGCACCTGTTTGGATGACACTTTTATAGATCGGACTTGTCTAGAAACCTCGTCAGGTGTTGTCAGAGAGAAAGAGGAGAAAGGAGGAAGAGAGGTAGAGATGACCAAAGGGGGGCCGAGAGAGGAAGAGGGAGAGGAAGAGGAGATGGAGGACAGGATGTCCTGAGTTTTAGTGTAGAAGTGAGATGACAGAGCCATACAGAGGGCCTGGGAGGGAACAGGAGACGTAAAGACCGCAACAGGATTGACCAGTTCTTTTCAGATTTTAAAGAGTTTGGCCGTGTTGTTAGAGGCCACAGAGACACAGGCTTGAATGTGTGTTCTATTCTCAATGAGTGTTATTGCTTCGACTGCCATTTTGGTGCAACCAGTCTAGATATGTCTAAATGTGGCCTGGCAAGCTTTACTATATTGTTATTACATGTCTACACTGGTCTACATTGTGCAGCCAGTTGGACATGTTTTCATTGTGGCATGGAATTTTTAATAGCAAAGAATTAATGTTCCTGTGCACTGTTGGTGATTTGGATCTATTGGATTGGTGTTACCCTACAAAACAATTGTAAACACTCTGGCTTTTTAGCCAATTTTTCTCAGACAGTGTGCTGTATGTTATATTAAAATACATATTTATATCTTTCTCCTAGTGCAGTGTGCAGCATAGCCGTTCAGCAGCACGTTTGTGCGTATTGCGCAAGTGTGATAATCTAGGCTGGCCTAGAGTGTGGCGCGACCCTTGATTTGTTGCTGAGTTGGGGGCCCCCTCAGCATGGCTCGCAGGGGGGCCCCACATCTTGTGTTACGCCACTGGCACGATTAACCTTAAGTGTCAGGCTGTTATACAAGTCGATGCAGAAAGGGCATACTCGTCCTTGGCACTTAAGGGGTTTAAAGGGTAGGGTTTACCTCCCACATCTTTCAGGAGGTAAATCCTGCACTTGAGATTCCCAGTTCAGAATTTAGTGCTGCAGAAAACGTTGCAGTGGTTCCATTACCACGCTAGAAAATGTGTCCGTATTTACCACCACTTTTTTGATTGCACCGCTGAAGTTTAATGCGGTCCTGTGTATGATAGTATACGTATCATGTGCAGTAACGGAGTTTAACACAGGAGAGCAAGAATTAATCTGCATGTTATCACTTATCTTAACCCACAGATTGCCATCTTTTTTCAAATGCATTATTCTAATCTGCTTCAAATATTTTTGCACCACATTACACATAGTGTATTTTTTAGCTGAACATATTTTACTTTGAATGCATCAACAACCGGAAGGTCCCTTGCATTCGTATTAGTAAGAGACCAAGGGCTCGATTCATGGATTTTGTGTGCAGTCAAAGTGACAAGTGACATTGCACTGCCAACAGACGCCCTGATCCACAGAGCTCTTCAAAGTGTATTTTTGCACCAGTGCAATGGTGCACAACTGGTACAAAGTCACTTTGCACTGCAAAAATACCCTTTGAACCGCTATTTGAATCAGGGTTTTTGTTGGCAGTGCAAAGTCACTTTGCTCTGTGCTAAAAGTTCAATGAATCGGGCCCCAGGTATTAAAGGGGATGGTGGCCTGGCAATGTTTTACAAGCAATAAAATGGCCTGCTCCGTGCATGCGTTCTGCTGCCTCGTAAAGCCACTCCTCGATGGACTGCGGCATTGCTAGAAGGCGCAGCAGGTAGCCCTTTAACCCATCTATGATGCGGCGAGTTATGTATTTCTTTTGGACGGAACCAGAGAATAATTTAAGGAGAACGCCGCTGCAGAGTAAGTAGGCAGGGAAGGTGTATTTAAGTCATACCAATAGAGAGCAATGGGCCACATTTACAAACGCGTTTTTCAATGGCAAAACCCCATTGAAAGAAAAAAAAGCTTTACAAATCAGGCCCTCTGGCTTGATGCACATGTAAAATGTGCAGCCGGTGCAAACGAAATGCAAATACGTTGCAGCTTTGAGTGACACATACATTACACCTAACAAATGTAAAACTGTGGGTCTTCCACAACGATCTGAATTGTGTGGAACACGTAAAATGCCGTCGCACTGTTCCAGGTGGGTCCCGAGGGTGTGGTGCGGATGTTTTAAATTATAGGTGCTTGTGCTATTTACCCGAGTCAGCAGAAAACAGTATCAGCTGCTTTGCATAATACAGTGTTTTGTAATGTGTGTCACACATACGCCGTTGCAAGTAGCGGGGAGCACACATTTTTTCATTGAAAAAATAGAAATCTGATATCATGAGTCATCCAAAAAAAAACCAACTCTGTCAATAATAGTGCTACCAACACAACGACTACTTCCACTTCATGCAATACACAATGCTTCTACTACCTAGCACATGACTATATTTGCACTTTAACAGACTTGCAACAGCATCTTAATAATTACATCATACATTCTCGTTTTGTTCGGATGTCGTTATGATCGTTTGTGTTTGAGCTAAGGGTGCTAACAGCCAAGTACAGAATCGCCCTCGTTGTCCCGAAGTTGGTTTGTATACATGAGACTGTGTAACCGCGCTGCTTTTGCGTTGCATGATTTCGGAGATTTCATTGTGCGTAGCAAACGACGCCGCCACAGCGACTTTTTAAAAGGGAAGTTATTTTGGAAAGTTTTCGTTTGAAGCGCCCCTGTTCCCATCGGAGCTGTTTCACACAAAACACTGAAGTGTGTTTGTAGACACGGATGAGAAAGAGCGTGCGCGCCTCGACCCGGAAGTATCTAGCGCAGTAGCCGGCATTCAAAGAATCCCTGCTGATATGCATCACTAGTGGGAATAGGCTCTGGGCTGCAGCCTGAGGACAGCAGCAACGTGGATTTCTTTGTAGTTGTAAAGGGCCTGATTTCTGTAATCCCAGACACTCTAGGGTGCGATGACGTGTACTGTGCGAAAAGCTCCCATTCCATAATAATCAGGAGCGAAAAACAGCAGGTGGGACGACAGCACAATTAAATAAGTCTTGGAATAGATGAGGTCCCGCGTATTACATTGTATTGGGTGTTGCATTCTTTTAAGAGCACAGAAACAATAGTATCACGGAAATCCGTTCCGTGTGTGTGTTCAGAAAGGAAAGCAAGACATACTTTTGCAGATTGCCGCGGAGCCTGGTGGCTATCTGCAGTGCCCTCTGACAGGGCTGCCGTCACCGGTCTTACCTGGGTCATGGGTCCCGGTGGCGCTGGATACCGCACTGTGTCACTGCCCCAGGCCGGATGAGCGCCTCCACCTGTGCGCTCTATCACTCACTCTCTGAGGAGCCTCTCGCGCGCACCTGTTGATATGCTGAAGTCCAGGTGGACGTTGCTAAGGTGACAATGCCGAAGTGTCATGTGCACACACCTGCTCATAAAACTTGCATAAGGAAGCCTCGCACAGAACAGGTAAATTGCAGATCGTGTGTGCGCGTTCCCCCAGGTATAGGGGTCATATACGCCAGGCGCCGAAATCTGTTCAAAGTGTCTGCCTAACACATCTACTGTACAATTAGGTTTTAGTGCTAGCAAACGATTCATTTGTGGGAACATTAAAAGGCATTCGTTCAGCATGAAAACATATATCTGCCAAGCTTATCGTCTCTGAACATTTTACAGGGAACAATACTTGAAAAAAGAATTTCATACATTTACAAATGGCAATGAATAGGGTGAGTCTTTTTAACTAGAACTATCTATCACATTCGGACTGCACATAAATAAGACAACTTAGGCAGTAAATAATAATAATAATAATAATAATAATAATAATTATTATTATTATAATGCTGGTAGCCAGCAATGTCTGTATAAAAGCCTGGAAAACATTAATTATAACAGGATAGTTTTGACCTCACAAATGACATGTAATAGAAAATAATATCACTACTGCTCTATAATCAGGTATTAAGCACCCTCGGTGGGGGAGCCAGCCAATCAAGTGGCTAGGAACGTGGGCTTTAACCGCTGCTACAAGCCCGCGTTCCAAACAGCCTGACGGCCGGCCCGCCCTGCCGCCATATTCCCCCCATTTGCTGCTCTGTTTTCTTTCCGAACCGCCACCCCCCCACTTACCTTATTTCGGCTGCAGCGGCCCTCGCAGCCGCAGCAGCACCTTCCTGTCAGCTTCCCCCAGTCACCATGGAAAGAGAAGAGGGGCTCCGTGTGACGAATCAACTTCCGGGGCAGCAGTGGTCCAGGGATGAATATCGATTTCTAAACCATCAATCAACCCCACACCTCTAGTACACCAGAAGGGATCCAAACAGATTATAATACAAGTAAATTATAAGACCACCTTGTCCAATTTTTGGTAACGTGGACAGAAGGGCAGGCTTATCTCCACAAGGTCGTGGATCATTGGCTAGTTGCAACACAGCAAAAATACAATTATTACTCAATGATAAAAGGGACTGTCCAGTCAAGATTGTATAAAAATATCTACTTTATTATTACTACAACAGACAGTTCTAGCACACTACAATTACAACCCACACTGTAAAGGAACACAGAGGACAGCGTTTCACAAAGGAAAGGGATGCACTCTGGATACTGACAGGAGGGTAGCTGGTAAAGTAATCAGTCTTACTGTTCAAGGTTATTTGGTTTCAACACAAAAGGGGCAAAGGGTTGTAACTATTTTACGGGGCCTTCATAGAAGGACCAGGGGGGCTGAACCACAATGGACCTGGTGCTGAAGAAGTTCTTGGTGCTCGATAGCGTCAAGGCAGTTCCAGGGCCTTCACAGCACGTGAGACAGAGTTTGTGGAGGGAGACAGCTGTGGGTACCAGGCGCCAGGCAGTTCGGCAAGCAAGGCTGGATGGACGTCTGCAGGCTGTCCGGTGCAACGGCTCAGGGCCAAGAATCATTGTCTTTGTGCTGGTTGGCGGATCTGGGATGCTGCTCGAGGCGTCCCGATTGACTCTGGTGACTGCAGCATTACAACAGACAGTGGTGCAGCCGGATGTGGTTCGAGGACTCCACTGTCTCGAAATTGTCCTTAAAAACGTGGACGCTGGATGATGTATGTGAGGCACTCCTAGCTTCTTCGCAGAGCTCATGTCGTTTCATGGTGGATGGCCCAAAGTTGAGGAGGGTGTTAGCAGGCAACAGCCTTGTCCTTTGTCCAGAGACTCTCTGGCACTGCCCACCTAGGAAGCTTGCTGGCAGAACCTAGCAGGGCAAGCTGTGTGCTAGATGGGTACTGGTTCTGGAGCTGCTGGATGGGTATTCGAGTCTGGTATCCCCCTCTGTTCCCTGGGAAATGTTTAGGGGAGGGATCTTGCTTCCCTCTTGGAACTCCTGGCCTTCCTTCACTGGTGGAAGATGTAAGGTAGATTGTACCTTCAGCTCAGCTCCAAATAAATCCTTCTTGTTACTCTTTGCAAAGTCTTCAGATGATCTGATCAGTGAGGGACTCAGCCCTCTTTTAAAGCCAAACGGGTCCTAGTGATTGGTGTAGGCTAAGCCTACCTTAATGAACCAATACTGGGTCCCCACCAACAATCTTCAATGATGCTTCAGGTCAGAATCAGAGCCCTTAGCAACAGATAGGGGAAGGACGACAACATATATGTCTAAGTCCCACCCATCTTCCTGTCTGCTGTACATCAAAGTGTCTCCCTAATTAACTGAGCCCTATGCACCGCTTGATCGCAACATGGCCCTTCTTTGAAGCAGGGGGTTGCAGGCAGACTTTCATCTCCTATAATTCACATACTTCCCTGCTCTGAAAGGAGTGGGTCCAGACAGAAAATTCACTACCCTTTCATACCAAGGAGCGCTATTAGTACCAAATTGACACATTGCATGACAAATAGGTGTTGTCTCTGGTCTCCGCTGTCACATTCTGCACCCAGGCCTTCCCTGGGGCCTGCTAATTAATATTCTTCAGACCTTTGCTGCCACCAGCAAGGTGTAACAATGGAGATGCAAATCCATGGGGCCTTTGAAATGCTAGTCACGCTGCCCATGGCCAGAGGCTTTTGATGTACTCACAGCTGTCAGGTTTCAGCTAAACATGACAGGGGAGGGCAACACTGGTAAGCTGTGTCCTCCCAGAGTACATGACTATTTTTCTGCTGTGCAGTGAGTGTGGAAAATATGTTTGGGAACGGCCCCACATATTTTCCAGTGGTTGATCTCCCATCATTCATTCTTTTAAATAAACCAAAAATCAAAAGGCCTAGGCGAGCGCACTCTCAATGTGTGGATGGTCGAATTCCTCACACTCTGTTTGGAGCCCAACCTTCCCTTTCCATGGTGGGCATCTTTGAAAAGGATTTTCCTTCTTACAGCAGGACGCAGTGTGGATCCCTTTGTAGGAATGAAAACCCTTTTTTTTCTAGCACACCGGGTTATCGCTTTAGTAACTCAGGGTGCTAATGGCCTTCATCCCCCGTTATAGCCCCCGGAATGGGGAATGAACGCCACATTTGTGACATCACAATGCCTTCTGCTAGAGCCAGCAGAGAGCAGAATTCTAATGGCTACTGCAACATTTAATTTAAGCCCTCACAATCTTTTAAGCCATAAGCACCTGTTCCACAGGCTGGAATGGGTGTTAATGGCCCGGCCCGAGTTGATATGCTTGGGTCTTTAAGAGTGTCGCAGTGCCATTACCAATCGTTCCAGCCTGTGGAATGGGTCCTTATGGCTATTAGCACACCAGATCTGCAATCTAGAAACCTGGGGTGCTGATAGTAATGTTTTTTGTATGAATGAAAGAGATGCCTCGTGGCATCCCATTCATTCATACAAAAAACAGACTCAATATTGTTGAGATAGAGCTTGAAGATTGCGCTCCAAGTGGAGCCTCTTTTCCATTTCCATGGCAGTCAGCAGGAACACGGAGCGGCAGCAGCTGCTGCAGTGGTAGCGGCCGGGGCACTGCTGTTGTTGAAGGAGTCAGGTAAGTGGGGGTGGGAGGGATGGTAAACAAAGGGGAAGGGAAGCGCAGTGGGGGAAGCAGCCATCAGCATTTTATTAAACTGTTACCACTATGTTTCTGCAACACATTAGAAGTTGCAGGTTAGATTTTATGAATCCAAATATATTCTGAATTGATTATACAATTCAGGAAACTGAAGATCTCTTAAATAACATTTAGCACAAGGCCAAATATTAAGGGGAATGACAGTGAGAGGTCATGCACTATAAGGAACAAAATACCCTCTACCATACGTGAAAAGGATTTTACAAGTCACCATGTAGTTCCATGACCTTACAAACAAACTCAGCCTTCGCTTCATTTCTCTATTTGGTCAACACTCCTTGTGACTTACCATATCTTTATAACGTACGATAGGCGGTACTTTATCCCATTTATTATTTTGAGTATTATTATCGTTATTATTATTATTATTATTATTATTATTATTATTATTATTATTATTACTTTTACTATTAATCAAATAAAACAAACAAAACATTTCTGCAACTGCACTGGTGGCAGGTCCTAAAATGGGGTTAGGAAGAAGCAGAGGGTGGCACCACATTATTTAGATGCATTGGAAAGTACAAAGGGAGATGTAAATCCATTACGATGCGCTTCGGATGGGTGATTAAATAATTTCTAAAAATGTTCCACAATTTGCACATTAGCTGGGAGTGGTCTGAGTTATGAAGCAATGCAGCACATCTAAGGGACCTCATTTGGAGGTTGCCAGTGGCACCAACTATTAGCCCAGTTTTCCCAATGGAGTCAATAGCACTGCCATTTGCACCCCGTTGGTCCGAGGCCACAGATGCCCTTCCAGCTAGAAAAAGCAAATATAAGGTACATTTACTTTCAGTGCCCCAAAAGAGCACAAAAATAGTAATATATGGCATACAAAATAGAGGACAATGAGGTATGCCAATGGCTCCAATTTGCTAACAACAACAAAAAAAATACTAAATAACTGACCCCTCAATAGTTTGCACATACTGCAATCCACACTTGATAATAACCAAATGCCTTCAGGTGCTATTACTAACAACTTAGAAATCTCCCTATTTCGAAAAGCTCTCCAACAACTTAACTTGCTTGAGAGCATTATAATCCAAACAGTACACCCATTTCAAGCTATAATACACCTTCAACCGAAAACAACCAAATTGCCTCCAATCAAGTTATTAAAAGGTATTTCTGGTGAAGTAGTATATTTGCTATTAAATCTTAAAGATAATGTAGAAATTCTAGGAGTAAAAGGGCCAATACATCAATCTTTGATAGCACTAGGTAATGGCGTACCAACAGAAGACAGCAAACATTGGTAACAACTAGTCAATTTAGACAAAGTTAGACAAGCCCTACAACATCTCAAATAAAACAATGAATACTACAAATATATAACCATAGAGGAAACGTAAGAGAACCCACCCAAATAATTCAAGATCCGCCACCATGTGTCCAATTTCATTGTGTAGATCCTGCTAGTGCAGCCAACATTTTAGACTGTTATACAATGCACCCACTACACTTCAAAGACACCATAGAAGATGCATTAGAAACATAATAAATGTTTCAAGCCAAAGGCTCCCCAATGAGCATAGGGGAGAAAAGTGTCGAAGCACGTTATTTTCGTCTATTCTTTCCTACAGGAAAAGGAGGAAGATATGATGAAAGATCCAAACAAATTACTGCATCAGAATATCACTCTTTACGAATGTATACTGAAGACCCCAGATTCAAACAAAACATCAAATACATTTTCCACCTCCTGTTCGAAGGTGAACTAGCAATTCTAAGTTGTGGAGTTGCACACACATTAAAAACAGGCTCTAATTTATTAAACATGTCCACTACCCAACTGCTTCAAAAGATAAAAGACAAAGATTAAGTTTTGCAGTCAAGTATCACAAATCTCTTGGCAAAAATGCATGGTACAAAAAATACTGGTTCCAACATCACGCTGATGTACGCTGTATGCTAAAGGAACCTAGGCCTACCCATATGGTTTGTTACTTTAAGTTATGTAGAATTTGAATGGGATGACTTGCACAACTTCTTACGCACTGCAAACCAAAATAATGAGGGAATAGATATAAGAAACACCAGGAGAACGCTTTGCTCTTGACCCTGTCAATGTATCAAGGTACTTTTGCCATCACTTCATTGCCATGCTGCACTTCATCTACAATAAAACCACCTCTCAACTCAGAGAAGTCAATCCAGAGGACCACCGCACATCCACATGCTTTTGTGGATAAAAGATGCTCCCAAATTTGACCATGACAGTGATGCCACTGTTTTACAGTTTATTGAAAAATACATTACCTACTACCTAAATCTTACGTTTCCAAAAATGTTAGGTTCTCACCTCAACGTCCCTCCATTTAAATCTTAGTCCTTGAATATATTACAGGGCCTGCAGTAGCGGCCCTGTAGTTATGGTTAAGTTACTCAACCCATAGGAAGAGCAGTTTTTTGGCGGCATATAACTTTGCCCCCCAGGACGAAATCTCACGAGACTTTGCAGAAAAAGTATATGCCCCATCAGATTGCTTGTGCAAAGTTTGGTGAGGTTTCGTGCAGGGAGGGCAAAGTTATAGGGGGTCCCAAAATGTGTGGTTTTTCTCATATGGAAAAAAATGTGCTCATAACTACAAACCAAACCGCTGGACGGATTTTCACCAAATTTGTGGCAGGAGCAGCGGATTTGTCCCAAAAGCTGGTTTTCTAAATTTGGTGTAAATCTATTCAGTAGTTTCTTTTTAAAACGACCAAAAAGTAGGTAAAATACATTAGTGATATCTGGGTTTGGTCCGCGGACTCCCTTCCCTGTTTGGTCTGCAGACGGGCCTCTGATTGGTTGAGGGGGCGACGTTATGTCTGCGGACATCGGACACACAGGCTGTTTGGATGGTGAAAAGCATGAGGTGTGTCATATTTTTGGGAAATGCCCACCATGTTGGATTCGCGAAGATCGACCGCTGTCCACAAACATCGCAGTAAAAACATATAAAAAACACAACAATGCACTTGTCAAACTAATGAAACAATCTCTGGGGAGGTCAGGGCGATGAGGATGGGATAGGATATGGCCATAAAAGCTATAAAATGAGCGTATTTTTTCTCAGATGCCCGCCAACAGTCCGGGGCTGTCCTGTGATGTTCGCGAACATCGAAGATGTTCGGGGACATCTATACTTACTTGTGCATTACAGGGTTGGTGAAAATCACTTTTTGGATGGTTTATAACTTTGGTGCCACTCAATGAAACTGCATGAAATATTGGAATGTTTTTCTAGACCTGACTCCAAATGGTACTGCAAAGTGTGGTGCTGTTCTGTCAAGAGCGAACAAACCTAGAGGAGTTCCCAAATATTTTAAAGGATTATAAATGTGGTGCCATTTGACAAATCTGCACATTAGTTTGCAATAAGATAGTAGACCCATATATGAATGTTTTTGCAAAGTATGATGGGATTTTGTCAAGAGCGGGACAAATTGGATGGGTTCTCAACATTTCTAGATGGCTTATAACTTTGTTGCTGTTTTACGAATGTGGACACATTTTTATAGACCCAACCTTGAATGTATGTGCAAAGTCTGACTGGATTTTGTCAAGTGGGGGATAAGTTATATGAAAAATAGTTTGAAAAAAATAAAACATGGGTGGATTTGCAGCAAACGTGTGTAAGGGGCATTGGCAAGTACTTGAAAGCATGGATTTGCAAATGTGTCTCTGTTTTATTTTTGGAAAAGTGACATATGTAGGAACAAAAAATAGTGATATACCTTTGGTGACTGAGGTAGAGCCTGTGGCCATAGGCAGTGGCCATATTGTCTGGGGCATGGCCTAAGACCAAGACCCGGACGATCTGGCTACTGGCCATGACCACGAGGGACGAGTAATGAGATTCACTAGGGACCGGCTATGTGGTAAATATTTTCAAAATCGGGAAAGATTTGAATGGGAAAAATAAATGTGCTTGGGGGTATAGGTTGAAGTGCTCGATGGGATTGTAGCAATATGCACGAGGAGGGTCAGCCAGAACTGGAAAGCATGGTTTTATAAATATGTCCTGTGTTTTATTTTTTTCAAAAGTGTAAAATATAAGTACACAAAACAGTGATATAACATTGGTATCTCGGCAAAGGGCCTGGCCGAAATGTGTACTGTAATTTGGTTAATGGGGCAGGCAGCATGACCAAAGCGGTAGGTATGAATGGGAAAAAATATTCTGCTTGCAGTTACAGCCTGAAGTGGTGGACTAGATTATAACAAACTTGCATGCCAAGCATTAGCAAGGACCTGAAAGCATGTTTTTGGAAACATATCTTGTTTTATTTTTCAAAAGTTTAAGAATGTAAGTAGAAATTCTAGTGATATAAATTTGGTGTGTGGGTAGTGGGCCTGGCCCTCGGCAAATGCAAATGTGCACTCTGATTTGCCAAAGCCTATGACCCATGGATTTGGAGACTGGCCATGGGTGCCAGTCATGAGCACTGGCCATCGCTGCAAGTCATGAGCACTGGCCATTGGTTACATTATTAGGGTATAGTGGACACAGAGCTAGGATGCAGGGTAGGTTAAGTGAATAATAGGGGTGGTTTGGTTTGGTCATGATGGAACCTTATGCTGTAGGCAATTGAACAATGAGTTCTATCCCAAGCATGCGCTGCTGATAATGACAGACATAAGTATGTGTTGCAAAACATCTCTCTCTTAAAGGCGGTTAAGAGTTCTTTCATATGTATGAAAAGAGGAATTATAAATAACTTATACAAAGTGATGTAACACCATATAACACCATGAAACATTTTGAGTTATAAAAACCTATTAAATTGACAGAAAGCACTTTGTTAAAGGGATGTTACGGTTAAGATGCATCCCACCCTTGGGACTCCTCTACTCCAGTAGTTAGCCAGTGGCTTCCCACCTTGGCATCCCTTAGCATTTCTCTCCTGGGCTCTCCTGAGTATTTGGGACACAAAATTGTTTCTGTCCTTTTATATGTTTCTCAAGTATACAATTGTCCATTTGCACCATGGGCGGGGGAGACAGCCAATCAGGTGGCTAGGAACGCTGGCTTGAACCGCCGGTACAAGCCTGCGTTCCAAGCCGCCTCATGGCCAGCTCTCCCCGGCACCATCTCCCCCCACACTGTGCCCCATTTTTAACCTTTTTTTTCACCCCTGATCCCCTACTTAACCTTATTTCGGCTGCGGCGGGTGATGCTGCCGCATTCTCTCCTTCTCTTCACCTCCTGCAGGCCGCCATGGAAAGGGAAGAGGGACTCCATAAGGACCCCACCTTCCCTTTCCATGGTGGCCATATTGGAAAAGGATTCTCCTTCCTATAGTGGGACGCTGTGTGCGTCCCGCTGTCGGAAGGAAAATGCCTTTTCTTTTGCATCCCAGGATACCATTTTGGAAACCCAGGGTGCTAATGGCTTTCATCCCCCATTGAAGGGCTGGAATGGAGGATTACAGCCCAGAGCCCTTGTTATCCCTCCTCGCTTTACTTGGGCTGATAACTTGGGCTGCCTGGCCGTTATCTCCCATTCCAGCCGCTGGAACTGGGGACGAACGCAACATTATTTCCATTAGCATAACTCTTAATGCCAATGTAAATTTTGGAGAATATTATTGAGTCTATCTACTTTATTGAAAAATCTAAAAGAAGATTATTTTTTAACTAAAGGAACTTTTTTTTTAAACAAAAATGTGCTTTTTTGCAGGAGAAGTCAGAAAGTAAGGTGGGGAGGAAAATGAGGGAAGAAGCAGCAACTACTAATATAGAGGGGCAGGTGGACAGGGGAAGATATTGCGCCTGTGTTATATCTAAGGTAGGGGGTAGTGTTTCTCATGCTCCTTGATTACAGCTTCAAAAGCACTTCAAAATTGCTCCCCCCTGCAGAGTCGTGTTTTACCGTATATACAGAGTACTGTTGTTTTCATAAGATATGGATCAGCAGCCTATTTTATTACTTGCAAGGTAGCTGGTGAGATTTTGCGTCCCACTGAAGTAGGCTGTGTGGTTACAGTATTGGTTTAGTAACATGAGGTGGAGGAAGACATCCTACTGCTTGCTAAGAAAGGAACAACCTTTCTGAGAGCATTGCAGTGGTTGGATTTGGTGTGGCTTGTCAATATACATGCACTTTGTAAAGACTTCGCCACGTTTCTAGTAGTAGATGTTATCGTAATTTCTTACGGTGGCATGCATATGGGTTACCTGCCTTGCTTACATTTGTCCCCTAGACTGATGAGGTTTCTGGGTGTCGTGAGGACGCTTTTTCCCACCGCCAAGGTGCTTCTCTCATCTACAATACCGCGAAGAGCATGGCCTACTTATGGACATGCAGAGTGTTTCCAAGAAAAGGGCATTTGGTTGTCCCCCATTGGCAAAGCAGTTTAGTTTGCTCGTCTACAGGATGCAGTGAAGAGTTTACTGAACTAATGTGCGTAGAAGAAAACTCAAAAGCTACTGAAAACAGACAAAAAAGGTGTTTTTGTTGAAGGATCTAAAAAATAAAAGGAAAAAATAGACTCTTTTAAGAGTTGCCCCTTAATACGAACTCCCCCTGCCCTGGATGCAAGTTATTCCCACACGGCCGCACGCAGCATGAAAGTCACATGCAGGGGTTTTGCGGGTTGTGGCCACGAAAATGGAACTGTGGGGATTGTCCAATGAGTTGCTTAGGATGTGTGGCAATAGGAAGAGGGACTCCTGCTGCACTGGGGACCGACCCCCTACGTACTTGAGGACTCGCACGTGCCACATTCGACGCTCCTCACCATGTTGGACTAAGGAAACAGGACTGTAGTGATTGTCCTATCATGTGCTGCTGAGGGTGTGTGTCAGAGTAACGCACGCCAATAGAAAGAAGGACTCCTCTGGCTTTACTGGGGTGCGGCCCTGGCGGTACTTGGAGAAAGGCGTGTGCCACATTCTGCGTTTGTGAGCATGCTGGGCAATAGAAATGGGACTATTTCCTTTGGCCAATGAGGTGGTCAGGGTGTACGTTACAGAAAAGAGCACCAGTCGGGAGAAGAAGTCCTCCTGCTTCAATGGGGCCCCTCCCTCGCAGTGATTGGGGAAAGGCACGTGCCACATTTTGCCCTTGTCACCATGTTGGTCAATGGAAATGGGACTATGGCCTTTGGCCAATCAGGTGCTCTGGATGTGCGTCACAGGAAAGGAAGGCATTCACTTTTCCAGAACTTTGTGTACTGCGGCTGGCAAACATGGCAAGGCACACAGTTTTTGTTGTGGGTGATTACTTTGTGGAAGATCTGTGCATGTATGCCCTCCAAGAAGACTTGTCTAGCAATTTAGGTTTGGAGGGAGTGGACATTTTGTGGAGTGGTATGGAATTGTGCTGTGTCGGCGGACTTCTAGAATGTCGATGCGTGGCCTCTTCGGCAACTGTACATTTTGTGATCATGCACATTGGAGGCTTCTTTTTGGGTTCCATGCCTTTTTCTCGTGTATTCAGTCAACTGAAGATTTTGATGAAAGCAGTGCAGCGCCTTTTTCCTACTGCCAAGGTGCTTTTCTCATGTATACTGCCAAGAATCGCCTGGCATTATTCCAATGCTTCCTGTCTGCAGCCAGAGGTCAGAAAGGGTCTGATCAACAGAAGCATGTGTGACCTCTTGAGTGCTGCTGGGATGTTCTCCTGTGAGAATGAAAACATTGGTTCCCGATACATAAACCTTTTCAAGGGAAATGGCATGTCTTTGTTGGCCAGTGGCAATGAAATGTTTGTGCACAATCTACAGACTGCACTGAAGACCCTACTGTAAGATTGTGAGCTGCAGTTCAAAACACACATTCATGTATGAAAACCGCAAAGAAAGTGTTTCTAGGGAAGCACCTTTAAGAAAAACAAAAACTAAAAATAAACACATAAAAACAAAGGTTCTTTTAAGAGCCACCACACACAACGACGTGCGCTCCCCTGGTACAAAGTTACACACCCACTCCCATGCACGTGCAGCGCAAAAAGTCAGCAAATATTGCGATAGTTGCAGGGTGACACGTGGTACATATGCCCATTTTGCAGATGATGCCCATAGAAATGGGCCTGTAGAGGCTATGGGATTGGGCAATGAAGTTTGTGGGTGTGGTGTGACAGAGCTACACTGTATTTGTTCACAGAAATGCAGAGGATGCCGTTATGGGTGTGTATTTCATGAGGCACAGCGTGCGGTTTTCAGGGTATTCCGACATACAATCAGTGAAAGTGAATATAAAACACTGTGCACTCGCTACTCATTTACCAATCTATGATGTACATATGTACTGCTATGGACTAGGTACAATAAAGTGCCTGATTGTGTGTGTGATACGTAAACATGCCGACATTATTGTTGATCATTGTGCAGGGAACATTGCACTGCATGTTACAGGAGTTCCAGTGCCGTTTGCGATGAAGGAGGCACTTGCCCAGTTCCTGCATTTCTTTCCGATCTCTTGCATAACTTTCTATCGCAGTATGCAGCTACCGATGTGGCAGCGTCACTTTCTATTTGGTCCATCAATGGAAACAGCACAGTACATTGCAAAGAAGTGTATTTGTGCATTTCTTTGTCATGTGCCAATGGCATATTTTGCCCATACCTTTTTGATGTTTCACAGCATGAATACTTTTCCCTGGGTTGTTTGTATTACACCAATAGGAAATACACCATTAGTAGTTAGGCATAGGAATCAGAGTGTGATATGTACACACAGTGTATGATCCTAAAGATATGACTGCAACATTACTCACTAATGATGTTTCTACTTGTGTGGTTTTAACAATAATGTATATGTTTTATGTACTATGATCATTTTTATGATTGTTTTATGAAATGCATTGAATCTTAATAACATTTTGTGATAATTGATTCCACTTTCGATGTGGGAAGAGTGTTTAGTGACACCTGTTTAAATACCGGACTTTCTGTTTGTATATAAAAGTACTTTTCCCTATCTACAACATTCAACATACTGTGCCAGCTATCTGGATTTCTGCACGCCCCATCTAAATTGGCTCGGTGCCTTTCTTGCAAGTAGTGATATTTTCTTGCAGTAAGGGTTGCGCTGTGACTGTCTTCAAAATGCTCTGCAATACATAAAGAAACCTCTTTGTACAGTGCACTCCTTTCTAACCGACTGCACTACAGTGTTCTCCACAATACCATGCCTCCCGCCCTGCATGCGTGCATTGGCAATTCCGTTGTTCAAGGTGCTTTCTTTGTTTACCTTTTTTCGTTCCCCAGTGCATCTTTATTTACAATCGTGTTCTCATACATGCCACAGAAGGAAAGCCAGGAAAAGTCTGGTACAGAAGGGGCAGTACCTGCATAGATATCATAGGGGCGTGCCGGGTGATGGAATTTTTGGGTGGCCAT
The DNA here is from genome assembly GCF_040938575.1 of Ambystoma mexicanum. NCBI lineage: Eukaryota > Metazoa > Chordata > Amphibia > Caudata > Ambystomatidae > Ambystoma > Ambystoma mexicanum. Next base: position 1,380,926,759 of record NC_090935.1, read on the forward strand.
CACCTATATAGGCGCTACTCATTGTAATGCTCCTGCAATGACCATTGCATCGCACTTCCAAGTACCTTACCTGTGCACAGTACTGCATTGCACTACATGTACAATACAATGCCCTTTGCCAGGTAAGGGTCTGTAGCGCAGCATATGCTTTGGAAAGGTGGTTTTACAGCTCTGCTGCCCTACAGGAGTGCCCCTCTTGTTGCCCACAGCAGATGTGGCAAATGCTGTACATGAAAGTACTCAACGTCATTCTTTGAAAGGCGTTAGCCGGCCCAATGCTTCTTCGTTCTTCAATTTGAGTTGTCGTCACATGCAGTACAAACACTTTATGCTACGCCATTACTGTTCGCGCTACCATTCGCTGATATACATACATTGTGGAATACAAGAATGTTTACAACAACGCCAACCACAGCTTCTTTACCTATGCCATGCAGCCATTTATTCTGTGCAACCCATGCACATAGTGCGCTTTTCCAACCACCAGTAACCTTGTTTGCGCTCTGCATATTCTGCTGTTTCCTTACTTGCCTTTACATGCACTAGTATGTGCGTGCGGAAGGTGCACCAGATTTGCAATTTTGCAGCCTTATTACAAACGGGCTCACTTCCAGTTACATCTTTTCTTCAATTGTCTAACTGGCAGGTGACCTGTTCATACTTTCCGTCTCACTGATCAGTGCACACACAATGTATCAGTTTCACAGGTCATTGAAACGGAAGCAGTAGATAAATCTAAGTAATGCCACATTTAACACGCCCACGTCACAGTGCACGTTGCTGTTTTTGTTTAGCAGCGGCCGTTATACAGTTAGGAGTACTTTAGCCACACATTGCTAAGTTTGCAGAGCCTCCCACGAAGTGGACAGCAATACTTTAAATGCGGTAGCCTACTGCATGAATACATAGGGCTAGCGATAGGGGCGGTGTTATCAGCATACACTGCATGACCTATGAATGGGTCTAGGTGTGGAACATAAACACGTGTGCTTCCACAACTACTCATAAAAGTGCATTTCAAGATGCCGACATGCGGACACTAATGGAGTCCTACGGATACTTGCCATGTAATTGCAGATACGCCAACCAGTTGAAGAGTATATATGTTACTAAGAACCTTTTCTCTTTACTGAACAAACTACCGTAAAGCATTGTTATGCTTAAAGTGCCCTACTAAAAACGTATGAAATTCACTAACACAAAACCTTGTTAAAGGGACATTATGGTTAAGTTGCACTAGCAAAAACCTATGCAATTCAATGGAAAAACGTTGTTACAGGTCCATTATGGTTACAGGTAAAACCGAAAAAAAACATAATTCAATAAGCTAAGCAACCATAACAGGTGCCACCAGTGTGCCTTGCAAGGACTAACACCCATGACATCAAAGATGCCATCACAAATCTCATTCATGACATAATTGATTGCATTACATGTGCATTTACTTTTAACAGAAAGCTTCCACAAGGGATAGTTATTGTAATGTTGGCAGAAAACTATCAAAGATTATTGGAAGAACTATCATGAGATAAGTAGGTAATGGAGGAGTGCGTTGCTATACAAACCATTGTATTACATACTTCGTCACTGTACATGAAGGAACTCATGTGCAAACGTTGCCATTGTCTGCACCATGCTTCATGGAAGTGTAACCTTCAATATCATTCCATGTTACATAGTGAAATCATGAATGCATTTGTTTTAGAGTGTCGGGTACTGTGAAACATGTAAGAAGTAGCTACCATTGCCTTTATAACTAAATAGTTGCACTACTGCACAGAAACCATAAAGACACCACAGTGCATACAAACATGACCATATACAAGGGAATTAAATTAAGCTAATAAGGAGCAGTATTACCAGAAAAACCTCAGAAATTCGCCAAGTTATGGTAATCTAAGCAACCATAACTCGCTCCATAACCGTGCACTGCTAAGACTAACTCTCAGGACATCAAAGATGACATCACAATTTTTTATTACCTACATTCTGCCTGTTTTAAAAAACACTACTGGATTCATTTTGACCACAATTACAAAAGCACGCATTCAGGACCAAGCCACCGCTCCTGCTGCAAATTTGGTGAAAATCCATCCAGCGGCTGTAGGCGTGAGCAAAGTTTTTTTCCATTCAGTCAATGAAAAAAAAAAGAAATTGGGACCCCTTATATGCATATGTATCACGTGCTGTGAGTGCCCCTCCTTCACGAAACCTCACCAAACTTGCCCAAGAAATTTAGAGCGGACCATATACTTTTTTTTGCAAAGTTTGGTGAGAATTCATCCAGGGGGAACAAATTTATAAGCCACCCAAAAAATGCTCTTCCAATGGGTTTAGCAACTTAAACATAACTACACAGCTGCTGCCGCAGGCATGGTAATATATTCAACTAAAGCCACCTTAACTTTGCTCCCCTTGTTACTCCACCTTTGACCACGATGATGATATCAAAGATGACATCACTGATGAAATCACTAATTACATGTTCTATCGGATCGCTGTTCACATCAGAGAATGCATCAATCATGCAATCACTGGTGACAACAGTAATTACATTGTATAAAAGAGTTCTCCTTATCCACTATATCTTGAATGTATACATGTTCCTAATGTTATGCAAGTAGACATTTTAAAGTACAATTAGTACCCGATGAGGGACAATCATATAGTTACAAATGATCTGATTGGCCCTCGGCGGGTCCTTAGCAGCCTGAAAAGGCACCAGTCATTGACATGTTCTTCCATGTTACTTCCATGAGTGGTTGCCATAGAAAGAGAGAAGAGACTAATATTCCTTTCCATGGAAGCTATATACTTTTAAAAATCGTTTTAATGGCATCCCAATTGTGGCATATGCAACACATTGCCTTCATAACAGATATATTGGGTGCCTGTAGTATAGCAACAGGTGGAATTGAAGCAGGAGCTGCAGGAATTCAGGGTTGAATGTCTGTTGGGGGTGTCCCACTGGTGGATTGCAGGTGGTGCTAATTTTCTGCGTAGTAATGCATGAGTTCCATGCATTTTTATTTTGTGGTGCTCACATGATTTACAGTACTCATCATCCATATCATCCCAGTGGATCTGCATTAGATGCTTTAATTGGATTGATGTTCCCAGGCTTTCAAAGAGAACATTTGAAGGCACACATTTCAGTGTGATTTTGAACAAGTGTGCATTGGACACCCTCTGCTTTTTTTTTGGAACAGTGTACTGTTAATTTGAAGTAACACCAACTACATGTGATGGACTTCATTGCAGTTGCTTTCTTCTGGGGTGTGGATGGATTGGGGACCCACAAGCCATCATCATCTCTGCTGCTAGGATTGTCATATATGTTCAAATGTCTAACAGAAGAGGAAAATATAAAACAACAAAAACTGCAAGAATAAAAAGACAATGCCACAAAAGATGTTGTTTTCAGTAGTCATTATGTACATTGCTCCTGTGGACCCATACCAGATGGTTTATTAGAAGGACTGATAGTAATGATCAATATATAGTTATTTACTTGGGTATGGTGGTAACTCATGGATATGGAATCTGGTGTGTCCTGATTGGTCATCTTTATTGTTTCTAGCTGTGTCACTGTTTCCACTGCAAATACATGTGAATAAATGTGGCCAAGGTATAAAGCACTTCTACTGCACACAGACGTTCATTGACTCTCAAGTATTCACGTGCTTTGTCAGGTATACAATTTGAGGGAAATGATGCTTAAACGTTTTCACACAAATCAGCTAAATTAATTTTGTGCTTTAATTCAAAACAAACATTGGTAAACAAAATTGGGATGAAGTGGATGAAGACTTCCAGCAGAGGCATTGGCATCAGAAATAAAAGATCCTTGGAAGGCCTCTCACTCATCAAAGTGGTACTGCTGGAGGTGGAGGCACCACAACTGTAAACAATTCAGCAAAAGCCTCCGCTCTGAACCTCTGAAGTATTTCTGATGACTCTTCGAATGGACTGCTTCAGTGCTGCAGGTGTTTCAAGACTCTGGCTGTTGGTGGCAGTACCTTCAATGGGTGGAGGTTGATTATATACAACCACCACTCACAGCACCAGTGAAGAGGGAAGACCACATGTAAGCAAAAAAAGGCTACGGCCATTATGGAGTAGACAATCCAGAAGGCATAACGTGCTAGATTGAGACATAGTTTACAGCATCGATCCATCAAGTTCTCTCAAGGCACTGATGATATCAGAGGTACTAGCAAGCCTGGAAGAGTAAAAGGAGGAAGAAATAAAGCCGGGAAGGCACATGATCTCCACACACCTCTGGGTATACCACGGAAGGAGAAACGTGGCAAGAGAAAAGCAAGGATCTTGAGGATGAAGGAAAGCAGGTATCAGACAATATACTTACCCAGCTCGGTCGAGGAAAACGACAGCTGGCAGGAGCAGTCCAGTGAAGAGGAGGCAGAAATGCTGTCATCTTCCAGTGAAGACAAAGACAAAAGAGCACTCAATGAAAGAAAGACCATGCAGAATCGGGGGAAAAATGGGGACGCCTTTGACCCAGGCACTCTCATTCACCCCCGGTCATCAGAATGGGAGCTGGCAACAAAAATATTGGCATACCTGATGAGGAGGTTTAGAACGCTACTTGCCAAAGAAGCCAGAAATAAACCATGGGCTGAGTGTCCCAGACCGCATCTGCCAGAAGGAAATGCTGAAATGCCTGAAACAGAAAAAATAATGCTCACCTGCAGTGGCAAATATACTAAACACATCAAGAAACAGTTTGAAGGATCTTGGAAATCATTTCAAGATGAATTACTGGATGTGTTGGGACCAATTACTAAGATACTCCACCTGGCTTATAAAGCGAAAGAGAAAGTGGGGAACATAGACCCTACAGTTCTGACGAGGTGGGCCCCGAAAGCCATATGCCTACTCCATAATGCAAACACTACAAACACAACAAAAAGGAAAAGGTCCATCCTAGTGAAACATTGATCCTAAACTGAGCAAGGTAGCAACATCGAAGGCAGCAGCATCCAAGGTCAAATTATTTGATGACTCGTTCATCAAGATAAACCCTAAAGAAAAAAAATAATTGTTTCCGAATTTGCCCATCGTATGTATAACAAACAGGTGTTTGTGAAAAATAAACATTTATTATGTGTTCTTTTAAAAAAAAATGTTATATAAATTACTAACATAAAAAGCTTCTACTACAAATCCTGCTGACATATTTCATCATATGAATAAAATAAACACCAAAGAAATGTCTACGTTTTTGAATACCTTCACCGCCCTACATAAGACTCCCTCTTCACTGAAAAGCGTATTCGCCCCTCAGGTGTTTGCCATGACTGTCAGAGGCAGAGGCCACTTAGCCAGCTGCAGAAGCAATCAAAGGCTCTATAGTGGAAACAGCTGATGCCAAGAGGACAGCATGCACTGTGCCTGTTACTTCAGTTCCACTTTTCCACACTTCTCTTCTGATTCGTTTTTCGGTCACATATTAGTGATGTCACCATTGGCCATAGCCAGCAGAATTACCCACTACATATTTTAGAGCACTACCAAAGTTGGATATCCCCTGGCATAGTATCTTCGAAAACAGCTTGCATTGGACATTGTCACTTTCTTGGGGAAACGGCCAATCACTCGCTCAGACCTTGCAGGAAACCTGCTCCTCACAGATAATAAAAAGCGATGAAAGAGCATTGTGAAGATGTGCATGGTTATGCTAAAAAATCATCTTAACTCCATGGAAGAACCAGTGTGCTCAGACAACTGTCACTGACAGCTGGCAGTATTTCTGTGCCACGTTGAAATGGAGTAAAAAGGACATTAAAGAAGTTCAGTGTCTTTCCAATTGTAAGCTGTTGCAGATGGAAGCTTCCAATAAACCACCCCAAACTTTTGCAACCTCTAATTTGATTCAGCACCTCATTCTGCTCCATTACGACAATGTGGAGGACCCCTATATGAAGGCTAATTTACATCAACATGTACAAACCCATGACCTACAATCAGCCCACAGGTATCTGCTGTAGTAAAACATGTCTGCGTCCATCTTTTCCACTACTATTGCTTCCTCTGTTCCAGCTACCTTTATAGAAGAGCTATTTTACAACACCAAAGCAATTGCTGGCACTACAAATATATAAAAAAATGTCAGTGGCAATTTTGTATCCCCTTATTTTACAAAAATATAAACAGAAAGCAAACTCTGGAATAGAGTAGGCATGACAAACCCATAATTCAAATATTATTTGTGGACTGAAATTGCATTGCTGAAGTCCCTAGTGTGCCTGAATTTATTAGGGCAATTTGCACTGGAAAAACATTCTATTTCTTTTTCACATAATAGGAGTTTGCACAACTAATACCATTCCTATATTCTTTATGAATGTATCTTTAAAAAGTGAAGTGCGTAGAAATCTTTGAAAATAGACACCATGTTGGATTTGCAAACTGCGCCCGTAGTCCACGGACAATGGGGTAAAAGCATATTATAAAACACAATATTACACTTGTCAAATTAATGAAACAATCTCTGGGGAGTTGAGGGGTGATGAGGATGGGACGGGATATGTCCTGAAAAAGCCAACAATCAGGTGTTTTTTCTTCTCCAAAGTCTGCAAAAATCTCATATGTTCGGGGACATTGCATGGATGTTCGCGAACATGACAAAAATTAAAGGACATTCATGCATATTTCTGCATCAATTATGCCATTTGTGATGTCATCTTTGATGTCCTGGCTGTTAGTCTTAGCAGTGCATGCTGGTGGCGTGAGTTATGGTTACATAGCTTACCATAATTGGCAAATGTCTTTGGTTTTTCGATTTTACCTTGCAACCGTAACGTTCATTTATCAAAGGTTTTTTTCAATACATTTCATAGGTTTTTTATTGTGCAACTTAAACATAATGTCGCTCTAACAAAGTTTTTTCACTGAATATATATATATATATATATATATAATTTTTTTCAGTGACAAAACTTTGTTAAGGAACGCTAATAAAAACCTATGAAATTTGGATGAAAATCTTTGTTAATGGGACGTTATGGTTACAAGTAAAACCAAAAACCATTGAAATGTGACAGTTATGGTAAGCTAAGCACCCTTAACTCGCATCACCACCGTGTACTGCTAAAAGTAACACCAAAGACATCAATGCAATTGGTGCTGGGAGGCCTAGGGGGCAGGCATGACATTTATTTACTGGACATCTATGATAGATGTCCAGTAAAAAGATACCATCCATGTCTCTTGGGCCCCACTGAGCCTAACACAATCAACATGATTATGTGTGTATGCAAGGCACTAAGGTGCCAAGGGGGAAAGCATGCTTATTTTTGACTGGACATTTATGATAGAAATCCAGTAAAAAAAATACCATCCTAGTCCCCTGGGCTCCAGGGCACCTCAGAAGGAGAGCTGATTTTGACAGGTGGCTAGGGAGATTGTGCAACAAAGGCATTTCGGCATTTTTAAAATGCCTTTGTTCTTTGCTGTACAACCCTCCTTCCCCCCTCTATCCACCACTTGCCAAAATATGCTCAACAGACCAAAACAAACTAACACACACAGACACACACACACACACACACATTCATACAGCAATCACTCTATCATCCACACGAGCATCCATCACCATGCACTCACTCATAACACAAGCATACATGCATCCATACACATGTTCAAATTAACTTAAACATACATTCTGCATTGGCCTGCATGTGGGTGCTGAAACGCCATGTTCCAGGCCTGTCTGTCCGTATTTGCGTGGAGGTGCAGGAGCTCCCCCTCACACTACAGACATGCAGTGCCCCAGCCAGCATTTCCAATGAGCTATGCAATGCTGGCAAAGCAAAACGCCCCCGCACTTTCATGGCTCAGTGAGCATGTGTGGCAGAGGAACTAAACTGAACTGTCAAAAGGAAACAGTGTTTCCCTTTGACAGTTCAGCCAGCCCAGGAGCATTCCCTTAGCTGGAAAAAGCAGCTGAGGGAGTGCTCCTTGTTTCACTGGGCTGGCTCCTTAGCTCCTCCATAATGGGTGAGGGGCCTCTGGGTGGGCACTCCCTCACCATTATGGATGAGCCTCCAGGCTCGGACTGACCTATTGGGCAATAGGGCAATGCCTGTAGCAAAAATGCAAAATTCTAGTGTGGACCAGTCAAAATGGGCCACCTTTTTGGTCAATGTGGGCCAGTTTGATTAGTTACTACACTTAGCAGTTAGTAATGTTGACCATTGGTGCTGAATAAATACTCTTTAAATATCACAATTAACTTACATTTTAACACAAAGCACCCCCTTGGGGAGACTAAAGGAATGAATATCCATTTACAACTGTGGGCCACTTTTTCATTGGTGCCTGAGACAGTTTCATGCTTCAGCCTGACCATATGAGCCGCCCATGCCCATTTCTTACAATCTAAAAAAAAACTGTGCACCACAGTTTGATTACCGCTGCCTTACAGGAAGCCAGGAACCACAAGGAGATTCACTCATTCCAAATGAAGCCTAAATAGCCATGACTGAGGTAGAAAATACCATCTCAAACTAAACAATCTGAAGAAGACTTAGCAGTGCTCAAATCACTGCGAAATGATGAACAACAGGTTTAGCTGCCTACAACATAGGAGGTGTAACTTTACATTGACCACTGCTCCTCCCAGTAGAACACCAAAACAAATTAGAATACTACAAATTCTCAGCAGAGGCAGGTGAGATGGTGATTTCACTCCGCAAGTTGTACCTCGGGACCGGTAGCTGAACTTCATCATCGAGGTGTGCTGGATGCAGAGTTCCCCGTGTTTTAGCTTCTTGGACCATAGGGGGCAGCTGAAGAGGAGTCTCTCGCTCTCCTCCTGTACCTCTGCAGAGTTCAAGTTTGCTGTGTCTTTGGTGCTGATGTATGGCGGGTTGGCTTTGGCCTGGACCTATGGCTGTTTTCATCAGGTGGAGATGCTGCATTCACACACTGGTTGGCGTGAACCCAGGAGTCATTTACTCTACAGAAAACAGCTGTGTGGGTTGCAGTAATATCTGGAAAGGTCCTTTCCAGTCAGGATGCAGGGAGTATTTTCACTGATGTACTTTCAGGACTACCCAATCGCCCAGCAGGAGGCTGTGGCATGGTATTTCAGGTGGTCAAGGCAGAGCTTCTTTAATTTGCTGAAAGTGAGAACTGACAATGAATATTCGTCTTTTGCAATTATGACACAACAAGATCACCAATAAGTTGTAAGTGAGGGAGCTCATGGGAGGGTGGTGGAGTAACTGACATTTGCATGGGCCTCCCCATGAGGGTGATGGCAAGAAGGAGGGTATCAGGCCAATTTAGACCGGTTTCCTGGCAGACCTTGGCAAGACGGAGCTTCACGGCAAAGTTTCAGCATTCCGCTCCCCCTGCTGATTATGGGTGGAAACTACAATGAAGGTGCAGGAAGGTCCCCAAGGCACTGCAAATGTTCTGTACAATTTGTCCGGTGAAATGGTGCCTCTGTCACAGAGTTTATGGAAACTTGAAAGCAAAAGTGTGGGATAAACTCTTTTAGCAGTCTCTTGGACACTGTAATGAAATCAGCGTATTCACAGGGGTAGGCTTCAGTCCATCGTGAAAAATCTATCAATTATTACTAGGGCATACTCAAAGAAGGAACATTTGGGAAAGCTAATAAAATCTATTTGGATATTCACAAAGGGGCCGTAAGGGACTTCATGTGTCCCTGGAGTGGTTGTCACAGGCTTTACAGGGTTAAATGTGAGGCATGTTGAACAGTAAGCACAGTATTTCTGAACAATGGAGGTAAAACTGGGGACAAACCAATATTTCAGGACCTTAGAGGTTATCTTCCCCTTGCAAGGTCTGGTAGGAGTGCTAGTGGGTCCCCTAACCAGACCGTGTTATCATCCCATAGGCCATCAGAGCAACAAACACATTCATGCTTTTCCCAGCCCTGTTTCTTGGCCTGGGCGGCTGCATCTTGGGGGTCTACCAGGACGGAAAGAGATGCTAGGGGTCCTCTACTGAGAGGAGAAACAGCGGTACATAATCTGCAGCCGGAGGGCCACGAAGGGCCGCATTTTTTACCCTGCGAGGTGCTGTCAGAATGTCGAGTGTGGGCTTTTACTTCACAATAGCCAAGTGGGTAGGTAGCAGAATCTCATTAATCAGGGCTTCAACATAGGGTGCATTGAGAATGGGAGTACCTTGTGCAGTTATGCAACCTTTCAGTTTCCAGAGGGTCTGTAGTCATGTGAAATACCAAAAGAGTACTGTGAATCAGTGTATATCGTGACTGTGTGTTGTGCATCAATGGTGCAAGCCAATGTTAGGGCAATGAGTTCGGCAACTTGTGCTGAACGTACTGATGGGAGCTGAAAAGCTTCTAATACTTCAAAAGAGGTGGAAACTATCTGTTGAATCTCTAAGACAAGACCTGTCAACAAAGAGAATGAGGTCTGCATTGGGGAGGGGGATATTCTTGGGGTCAGTTCTTGGTGATAATACAACATCAACCCCTGCAAGGCAGTCGTTCCAGTGACCGTCATCAGGTGTAGGCAGGAGGGAGGCAGGGTTGAGTGGAGCACATCTGATGAGAGTGATGTCGATGGCAGAGAGGAGCAGTTTTTCATATTTGGTGAGACGTGCAGCCGATAGGTGTAGTGTTTACCCCTGGGAGGAGTGATAATATACAATGTGGTACTGCTATGTTTATGTAATGTGCTAGGGTGATATTGTCAGCTTTTGTAAGGAGAAGGGTAGCAGCAGCTACCTTTCTGAGACATTTGGAAAATGAGGAAAGCCACAGGGTCTAACTGTGAGCTAAATTAGGCTAGAGGGTGCGGTAGGTCCCTGTGCTTCTGTGTGAGTACACTTAAGGCATACCCATCTTTCTCATCACAGATAAGAGTAAATCATTTACTGTAGTCAGGAATTGGCAAGGGCCGGAGCAATGGAGGGGGCAGCCTTGACCTTGGTGAAGGCTGTGGAAGCGTCAGGAGACCACATGAGCCTGTCAGGCTGGGAGTCATGTAGCGTCACCTGCAAAATTGCAGGCATAATAAAGAATCCAGGGGCGACAAAAATTGCTCATCCCCAAAGTGCAGCTTCCTTTTAGTGGTGGACATGGGACACTATAAGATGCAGGACACTTGAGACGGATGGCGCCTAGCGCCATGGGAAATGTCATGTCCTAGGTAGCAAACTGTAGGTAGGCAGAGCTGCAATTTTGCTTTCTTCACTTTGTGACCTTTTTCTGGCAAGGCAGTGAGGAGCACTTTGGAGATGGCAAGGGAGAACTTGAAAGGAATGTAGAGGAGCAGGTGAATGCCTCTGCAGGAAGTCCCGCCCCCATTCTGCCTATATGCTAGAAGCCGGAAATTGCAACATGCACAACACCAATGATGGTGCCTATTACATGAAGAGCCTTCGAGACAAGATATCAGTTGAGAAGACCCTATGTGATGTATCCTCGCAGATATGACAATCTCTTGGAGGAGGTCCCCAAAGGAATATGAAGACGAGAATAAAGGAGGCTGATAACATCACAAGAAATGAGCGTGACGCACTCAGAAGAATAGTCGAAGAAGAAGATGCATAGACTTTATGGACTCTGACGACGAAGTAAAGAATTGAGAAGACTTTCATATGTGGAATGAAGATTGCACATGTGAAGAGCACTGCAGAAAATGCAAGCTATTTTTATAACGGTACAGATGCTGTAACGCAAGTAGATTAAATAATCACAAAGGCTGGCTATACGTAGTGAATAGACTGCAGGCAGTGCTGCCATTATCTAGAATTCTGGACATCGGTGTCACAGATTTAGTAAGCTCAGACCAATGTAGAAAGAAGGATCAGAGGGTTGTGTCACAGCAACAAAACAGCTGAAGCCTGAAGAAAGGCCTGCAATTGCTGTCTGGCCTAGTGTCAAAGGATAGAGCAGCCAAGAACTGGTTATATATCCTTGAAGAACAGTGGACATGAGAAGCTGAATCACCCCTTGTTAAGGTGCGAGGGAAGAACACCATGAGTGGCAAGTTTATTAATTCAAGACAATTAAATGCTGCAAAACTGTCCGTAATACGGTCTCCTGTCACATGAGTCGAGGATGAAAATAGGAGTTTATGTGCAGACTTGAACTACGATAAGAATGTGCCTATACTCCCTTTTATTCTCAGGAACAATGATACTTTGCAAGGCCAAGTTCAAAGACAATCTGAATGGCAGAAGGCATGAGCGATGAGCGATGTAGTGCTAATTGGGTGGGGAGACACGGTCAAGTCCACCCACCAGCACCTGGGGTACCAGATTACATGCTGAAAGTGAGCCAAATGTTCCAGAAGGGCATGAGCATGCCAACCAATTGTAGAAGGTTATTTATCAAATTGCCTTATAGTTTGAGAGCCAATAGTGTACCGTGTATCTAGTAACTGATGAGGATGACTCACACTAGAGTTGGGCATAAGTTGTCCACCTGAGTGTAGAGATCCAATCACAACCTGGTCCCCTAAAGAAAGTATACTTAGATGTTCCCCTGGAGCCTATCACTATCCCATGTAAGGAACTTCTGGATTGAAAAATGCAAATAAATGCAAATAAGTAAATAAATAAATAAATAAATTGAGAGTGATGCGAACAGGTCTAGCAGGGAGAATGTGCCCTACCTCATTGGCATGTGTTGCCCAGAGGGCCACTGGCACACAGTCAATATGGTGTTGTAACTCTGTAGCTTCCGCAGGTGTCAGTAATGAAGTAGGCCCTGTAGGAGGCACCTTTTGCGTGGGCCATTGGAGGATAAACAAACATTCACCTTGCCTAGATTGTGGAACCTCTAGATAAAAACCCTCTGGTGATCAATAAATTGTACAAGTCATCTTATAAAGGAGGTCAATACCTAACAAGTTAGCAGGTGAGCAAGGGCTTAACAGAACGTTATGATGTTCAGTAATGGGACCAATAGACACAGACAATTCCTTTGATACTGGGTGTGGGATAGTGGTTCCAGACGTGTCAACAGCATTGACAATTTCCTTTGAGACATCCTCATTTGTAAATTCAGCCACTCGTAGCGTGGAGCGTTTGCCCCAGTATCAATCAAACAGTTCACTCTCTTCCCCTGAATGTCATATTTTAGATTGGGACCAGTACAGTGGTACTGATGTATCCTGCCTCCTGCAGGATTTACCCTGGGCCAGTAACAACAAGGAGCAGGAACCAGGCTGACCCAGGTATGTAGAAAATAGGAAACACGCTTTATTGTCTTGGTTACAGGTTCAGTATAGAATATAGGAGAGAGAGATCATCAGTAGCTTCTTCCCTGGTTCCCTGCCCAGCTCCAAGTCCCCAACCGTCTCCCTTGGAATCTCCAAGAGCCTGAACACTCCACGCTCCCCTAACATTCCACTCACCTCTTACACTGACTCAGACCTCATTCATACACATGCAGGATACCACATATCCCCCCCCTTTTACAATCAAAAGAAAACACACAAACACACAACCATGCTAGGACTAACACCCACAACATTTTACTAGTGCTCCTTCCACCCTAGCCTGCCACACCAGGGTCTTGGTGCCACCACCACCAAGCACAACCTTGCCACATGGGCAAACAAAACAAAACTACAGCCATCGACCCTCTTAAACTAAACACCTTCCACCAAGACTGCCACTCTTGGCCTCAAGTCTGCCACACTTGAGCACAACCCAAAACGCCCCAAAAATAGGCTAACTACCTTGCCAAAACTGTGTAGCCACGAATCTTGCAAACTTACACAGGGCCATCACAATAGTCCTAAACATGCCATCAAGGATCCCATGTACTCTATCAACTATCCCAACAACCATGCCTCATCCTCCTCTCCTAAGGAAAACATGAAAAAGGAATGAAAAACCTAGGAAAGAGACATACAACACAAAGATCACGGAAAACACAACCACAAAAGGAAGAATTTGTGGCTTAAAAATTGCATAGCACAAGCTATGAAAATTGTTAACCTGCAATTACTACCAGATGACAAAATTAGTAATGCGTTGCACATTCACGTTTGCAAAAACCAAAAATTCAGATGTAAACATTTTGACACTACCAGATGAAAAGAAACCAGTAGTGTAGTGCAATTTCAAAATTTTGCAAAACCCAAAGGCTCCGACACATCACTGGGATGAAAAATCAAATGGTGTGACCTGAAAACTCTGAAAATATATTGAAAAAATGTAATTCAAACTGAAATTAAATTCAGTAACCCATGCCAGTGTACAGTCCACAACTTCAATACTACATAAATACTGGCTAAACACTGTGTGCCCTCCACTACTATTAAATACCACTTGCAAACTGGCGTGCAAAAAACAACAAATATCCTCCTCCCACATGCACCGCCTGGCATCACAGAACTAACTAGGGAAAACCCTAAACTCAACAAAAGGAAGCATCTTGCCGTGCGGTTACCTACAACGCAGACAAACTAGTGTAGCCCCGAATATGTAAACATACACTACTAGAGAAAAAAAAAAAAATTCTCCTTTCCCTTCCTTTTACGCACAACTGCGTTGAACTCTACAACAACCTAAAGAAAAGAAAACGGGCCCCGTGCCCTTAGGTATCCAATAATGGAACATTCTACTGTGTCCAAACTCCTTGGGGTTACTCCTGAAGGTTTTAGTACAACTGCCACATACACCTGGCCAAAGTGTATAAGCCTAACCCCTTTTTGCATGCATGCAACTAAATACTCCGTCATATTTCGCAATTACTCCACTACGAACGTGCATACCCACACACGTCAACAAAACAACTCGAAACAATGTGCAACTCTAAGTACGTGCAACTCCAAGCACGCACACCTACTACACATACGCGATTACCATACACAAATACACTGCTGCAGAACCAGCTGCCTCCTGTGCGCACCCTTGCGTCACTTACTAAACTTCACTTGCGCCCACAAACGCAAACTTAATCCAACAATCACGCAGAAACTTCAACACATGCAAACACACATTGCATTTGAATTTCCAATCTGCATTTCACAAAAAATTGTGCTTTTTCCAAAATGTACATTTCCCCCAAAATGCACATTACATTATGCATACAAAAGAGATCAATGATTCCCCAAGAAAAAACCATATAATGTGCAATTTCTACTGCGTTTCTGCATAATTCTTCAAAACTCTTCCTGTTATACTTTAACTACATTTGCATGTGCAAGATAATATGTTTAAATAATCCCCATGTGTTTCTTTAAGTCCTCCATTATTCAGTAAAATATTGCAATTTTAAAATTGTAAAAAGTTTCTCCAGAATTAATGTGCAATTCATTTAAATATAGAGCAAATTAAAATCATCTCCTATAACAACGCTCACCATGTCACTCTGCACTCATGCAACTCCTGCCTGCACATATGTATGCAAAACCAGTCTTGAAACCATAAGCATAACTTTTCCATAATTACTCCTTCATATATATATAAATCAGTCATCATATAAAATAAACTTGTAAATTACATCTTGTCACCGTGTGTACCGCATATGCTACTACTTCAAGTTAAATCCATTTTCGAGTCTACAAAGTTGTATTACATTACGGCTGTCAAGAAAATTAAACCTGCATGACGGCACTGTGCTCCATAAACCAATATGCCATCTCTTCAGGGACTGTCCACATAAAACTTCAACGAAAAAACGCAGGGCCGGATTTCTAAACTCCCAAACCGGAGATGTTCTTAAAATGACAGTGTATTCCCAATGTCGTATCGAAATTGTTCCGTTCAGCCCTGTATTTAATTAACTTATCTCCACGTTCCAAGATCCATTTACGACCAATACTTCATAGCTTCACGTTCGTGTACATTTCACGTCCTTTCAGTGAAAGATTAATCTGCAGCTGCCGGTGTAATTTATTCACTCCAACGTTCCATAGTTCCATTTTGAAATAAATGCTCTTGAATTTCCGCAAACGTCGTCACGTTTGAACACGCACAGACGTCCTTTCCTCTATTTTCCTCTGCAGGCTCCGGAGCTCTGAGGAAATATTGGCGAGGGGCTGCCTGCATGCGTTCCAGCTCAACGGCAGAGCTGGAACGCAGGGGTTCGACTGGGCGCGCGCCACCCAGGACCCCATACGACCCTCCAGGACTTCCGAAATTGTACACCACAACATTTTTTTTTTTTTTTAGCAGAAACTCAAGCCCTTTCTCCAGCAAAAGCGTAACGGAACTCAGACTCCAAAACATGACAGCTGCTTATTGGTGGCACCTTCTCCAGCAAAAGCGCAACGGCGTTCAGACTCCAAAACGTGACAGCTGTTTACTGGTGGCACCTTTTCCATGCCACACGTCCTCCATCCAGGAAAGGCCCAATACTCCTCCTGCAGCTTATGACTGACCACAGGCTTTTGCCTTAGCCTGACTGGTGCTTCCAATGCTACAGTCAGTCACCTCCTTCGATGGCGCCAACTCCACATTTAATTCCAACAGCTCACTGACTTCAGAGCTGTTTGGCGCTGGTAAATGGGCATTTCTCTTCTTAGAGCCTTCGATCTCTCAGCTGTCTCTCAAGGTTCACTTTGATCCTCGTCACCAAATGATGTATCCTGCCTCCTGCAGGATTTACCCTGGGCCAGTAACAACAAGGAGCAGGAACCAGGCTGACCCAGGTATGTAGAAAATTAGGAAACACGCTTTATTGTCTTGGTTACAGGTTCAGTATAGAATATAGGAGAGAGAGATCATCAGTAGCTTCTTCCCTGGTTCCCTGCCCAGCTCCAAGTCCCCAACCGTCTCCCTTGGAATCTCCAAGAGCCTGAACACTCCACGCTCCCCTAACATTCCACTCACCTCTTACACTGACTCAGACCTCATTCATACACATGCAGGATACCACAGGTACCAAAGCAGCAGAACGCATTGCAGGGTCCTTCTGGCACTGCCATGGTGGACCACATGAGATCTGAATGTCCTGGTAGCCCCCGTTAGGAGGAGGAGGTGGAGAGGCAAGTTGTGTGGTGCTGGGTAGCCATTAGAACTGTTAGAAGGAATGAAATCATTGCGAGGAGTAGTGGGACCACATTGCTGATGTCTGGAAAGTTTGGTTCCACATTGCTGGATGAGATTGAATTCAAGTGAATTGATATTTAATTTATATCGCGCTCATACACAAGTGTTTTAGAGTGCGATAACCCATGTGCTTACAATATCTGCAGAAAGGTTGCCCTGGCAGGGTTTGTTGGGCAGGCATACATGGGTGTGCAAAAGTCTGTTGTGGCGGAGATATCTGTTGGGCATATGTCTGGTGTGTGGTACCCAGGCATCGCTGGCCCCCAGAGGCCGTCTTTTGTTGAGCACGCTCAATTTGCAAAGCCATCAGGCGTGTAGCACCATCTTCCTCCTGGCTTTTGAGTTTGTCATAGAAATGGTGCGCTGCTTGCAGTGCTTTTTCAATAGATTTGGCCTGCCACCCAATTTGCACATTCTGTATATTGTTTGAAATATCAGGAAGGAGACCATTCACAAAATGAGAAACAAATGCAGGTTTAGCTTGTTCCCCAGCGTTTGCAATACCAGATTATTTAGTGAAACAGTCAGTTAATCTTGACAGGTAGTCAGACTGAGATTCCGACTAGTTTTGTTTGCATGTGTTGATATTTGACCAGTGAGCTGACAGGGTATTTCTCTTTGATGAGGGCTATAAGTGCATTAATGTTTGCAGTAATAGCCTCCACCTCGGCCAGGGTATTAGGCCATTGCAGTTTGTCCATAATTAAATTTGTATAGAGCATCTTTTAGCACCGCCCGTAGGAGTTGTTAAAGGTCTCCAATTGTGGGATCATAACAGGTAATTACTGTGTTCAAATGTTCCATGAAAGCAGTGGGGTTGTCTGGCAATGTGGGGAATTGCTCTGCCATATGGTATACATCAGTGGAGATCCAGGGAGTGTGAATTCCCATAGGTTCTGCATCAGTATTTGCGTGAGGGATGGCGCACATAGGCATAAGGGTGGTGGCTGCAGCGGAGGTTGTGGAGGCGTCCATAGTGGGTAGCGAGGGAGGCTCAGGCATGGATGAATTTGATAATTGAATATCCTGCCGACTCAGCTG
This sequence comes from Ambystoma mexicanum, assembly GCF_040938575.1. Lineage (NCBI taxonomy): Eukaryota > Metazoa > Chordata > Amphibia > Caudata > Ambystomatidae > Ambystoma > Ambystoma mexicanum. The sequence goes on from NC_090935.1 coordinate 1,380,944,837, forward strand.
TCCTGGACTGAATTTAAAATCATAGGAGTCAGACAGTGCTTGCAGGTCCTCCATGTAGTTGTGGCAAATTGAGTCAGATTTGCCCCTCTAGGACTGGGAGGTAAGCAGGGGAGTGGATGTACCTTGAGGTGGGAACCTACTTGGCTGAGAGCTTATCCAGGGAGGGGTGTAAGTAGAGGCCACTAGTGGCAGAAATGGAGGTGGGATATGGTGATGAGAAGTTGTCCTGCCTCCTCCTGGAGCGGATGGATCAGATGAGGAAGAAGGTGGGGGTGTGAGAGACAGGGGAAGGTGGTGTGGTAATGTGACAGTTGATGGTGGCATAGCTGGTGGTGGGGGTTGAAATGGAGGTGTGCATGCGCTCAGATGAGGCGACTATGGTGCTAGTTCCTCTAAAATGTCTACCGGTTGTGCCATAGGTGCCTCTGAACCAGCATCTCCACTGGTGTCTGCAGAAATACTTGGGTAGAGGCCTGTTTTGCTAGTGGGTCTACTGTTTTGCTGTCCGGTTTTGGAGAGCAGACTGTACTAATCAAATTATTTCTCCAACCTAGCCTGAGAGTTCTTAAGCAATCTAGTCTGACTGTAGCACAATCTGTCCGTAGACAGTTTGTACCATGCAAAATAAGCTGACCAATGACGATCAGACACCTTACACTTTCTTTGGTCCAAAGCCTTGCACAAGACAACAAGGTGGCCCACCTGAAATGACCCCTCCATTGGCCACTGAAACCCCTTTAGATACTGAGTCAAATAATTCCACACTTTCAAATATGTACAGGTGAATGCCCCATATGTCCAAAACAAGAAGAAGGCATTTGTCACTACTGCAGGAGTAAGTTGTGTTGTTGAATGCTCAGGCCCATAGCTAAGTCTAGAAATCCAAAAGAGGGGGAGGACACAAAGGGAAGTAGGCCCGCAGGTACTGCAAATCAAGAGGGATATTGAAAACAACTTGCCAGCAATTGGTGTTTGTTGGTGGTGACAGCTTAAAGAGAAACAGGAGAGGTGGTACACAAAAGGGAGACAGGAGCAAGCAAGTATTGATAGAGTTTGCTGAATATAAAGATACATTCATATACAAGAAGGACCAGAGGAACTGTGTCAAGCTTATCTCAGCAATAACATTTGACACTTAACTATCAAATGGACAAAATACCTTCCATTTCACCTCAATAGTTGAAATAAGAACATTGATAGAGACCGCACAGCTATGAGTGTTGTTATAAGTAAAGCAATGAAAGTGTGAGGTCAACCATGCAAATGTAGTTAAGCAGGAGCTTTTTTCTTGTCAATCAAAGCCTCCCCATGCCTGAAAGAAAAAGCATATAGGTATTTCAGTAAGACTAAGTTGCCTGTAGCATGGAGGGTCTGCTGGTGAATAAGAGCACAAAACTTGACAAAGCCCATAATAATTCAAGAAATAAAACCCAAAGTCATTAAAAAAAAGACAATTACAAGTAACCCCAAGGGAATACCGCAATTCCCTAAACAAGGCAGGCCTGCAGGCAGCAATTTAAAGATGTCTGGCGTAGGCCAAGTATATGTGTGATAATGGCATTCCACAATGACTCTTTAATTGAGTGCCAAATGTAAACCACGGCATGGAGAAAGTTAAAACGAACTTGGCGACAGAGAATAATCACAAAGTCAATCAATGAGCTGTGCAACACCAAAATAAAACAGCGATGGTGTGCTGACACAGAACACAGACAAAGAACTCCTAATAACCAGTGAAGGACATTTGCATCAAAATCTGTGCACAATCCTGTCCAATGATACCACCAATCAAGGACCAAAATCGTGGTACCTGTGGTGAAAATGAATTAGTAACTCACTCAATCTGGGGGAAAACAGTGTGTATGTGACAGCTCTCAACCCACTTAACTAGGAGACAGAATCATGTCTCACTAGCTCGAAAATCAGAATACAACTGTGGCAGCTCACAGCCCCTCTCCTAAATCACAAGAAAATGCAACCACTATCAAAACATCGTCTTCAAACAGTGTGAGCACAAAGCAAACTGCAACATAAACAGTTAAATCTAACATGACAAATGTATAATCCAAACAGCCAGAACAACAAGCAATACAAAATGTACCAGTAGTATAAACAACAACACTTCCTTTATTCTTACACAGAACATGACAAATAAACAGAAATTATATTACCATTGAGAACATTTGGGAAAACATTAAACACTGAACATTAAACATTCGGCTTCAATCTTGAACTGTGCCAGCGCTTTCCACTTTCATATCATGCTGAACTTATAAAGGGAAGAGGCGGTTTATGGGTAAAAACAGGGGCACTGATCTGTTATACTATGGGACACTATATGTTTTTCTATTTGCCTACCATAAACTGTACACAAACTTGTAAAACTATTTATCTCTCAGTAGATGGCTAATAATAACATAGCAATCTGCACATCATAGCATAGCATAGCAATCCTGTCTATCATAGAATAGCATAGCAATCCTGCCACTTCAAAATGTAAATCTCTGGCAAGATTTCCGCTACAAAGAACTAACTTAAAATATGTGTCAGTCTGAAGATCTCACCTATGCTAACATTTGAAAAAGCATTAGAACTGGTCCGCTTACTAAAGATGCACAATCCATCTTAAATATTAGACTAATCCATGGGCTATATGGGCAAAACACATCTGCTCCTGATGTCATGAAACAATTAACTCAACAAAATATAAAATGCATGTCCTTAATGCCAACCCTTGCAAGCTGTGGTCCATTAATCGATACAATGTTGAAAAAAGAAATACAACCCATACAGCATATCAGCTCCACAGGCAACTAGGAGTGCATGGCATGACACTGCCTAAGTGTCAACAAGCAACAGCACGACTAAATAGCTTAGAAAAATGGATCTCCAAACAGTTGGATTAGAAAAAGAGTGTCAAAACTGCAGAGTAATTCTAAAACTTAACTTAACCTTGATGTAGAACAAGGTTTGGTCAGTGAAGCAATTGGTACAATTGTTGGCTTCCAAACATATCCACATGATAACAACATTCAGTTAGTCAACATCCACTTTGAGTTAAAAGATAGGCCGCACAATAGCACGTTTCCTCCTTTTCAAAGACAGGTATGTACGCAGAGAACAATTCTCTCTATCTCTTGCATATGCTGTGACTAATCACACATCGCAAGGTCTAATGCTAGATCACGCATTTATTGACATTGGCAGCACAGAATTTAAAGGAGGTATGATTTACATAGCACTTTCGCATCTGCATACACTCAATGGTCTATCCTAGTTAACTTTGATGCAAACAAAGTCAACGCCGACATCCTTTAAATCCTAGAATACAACAGGCTATGTGCACTCTACACCCCCATTTAGTTGTGTACCCTCTACCTCAAGAAATAAATCCTTTAAAAAGAAAGCTAATACAAATAGAACCTATACAATATCTCCCAACAATACTGCTAAAGAAAAAAAGAACAACTGCTGATCCATCAAACAATATAACCCCAAAACTGTCTAGTCCAAATTCAACTGTACGTCCATCAGAAGGCAAAGAGACAAATGTCTCTTCTCAAAAAACAACTGCAGGCCCATCAAAGGATACAAAATTCAGTGTCCGCGGACATCATTTCAATTGCAGGGGCGTCAGGGTGAGCTTTATTTCTTAATGATGTATTGTACATACTTTTTATATAGTATATTGTATTGTGGTGGTTGAGGCCAGTGGCCAGATTCTGGGGGCATGGCTGCAGGTTTTGGCCCCTAGAATATGTGCACTGGGCACAACAACCACAGCAGTAATATGTGTATAGTAATTATAGGTAATGTTGTAGGAGTATGGCCAGAATCACATTAGTAGCAATTTGTGTATAGTAATTGTAAGTAATGTAGTGAGATGTAATTGAACTGTATATGGTACTCATGATTGTAGTACAATTGAGGATAGTCCTTATATAATATGTATATGATTATAATAGCAGCTGTTACTTAGTGTTGTAGCGTTATGAAGGTGGAATTTCTGGTTTATTTTCTCTGGAAAAAAAAAAACAGTACAATTGGTTAAGAAGGATAGTTCAAAAGCTGTAGTTGTATGCACATTTAAATATACATTTTCTTTTTTAGAACCTCATAAACAGTACATCATAAATACTATGTTTGATACAACATTAGTGTATTACACACGGCTGTTGTGTTACATTACATAATCATTGGGTCATTGGCGAAAAAAATCTGTACTGCATTAAAAAGACCTGATTGCAGTTACATGAGTGTAAGGGTAATAATATATTTGTTTGAAGTATGTTGTACTTAAGGGAATGCTTGAAATAGTTAGATACCTGTTGCCATATTCTAACTACATCAGAGGTTAGAAGATGTTTTGTTGTATAAGAATTGCGATGGCATATGATATGATATGATATGATAAGGCATTTGTAACGCGCCTATACACAAGTGTTTCAAGGCGCGACGAGGCAGGGGGGGAAACAAGGGGAGACAGACAACGACTTACTAGGCCAGGTGTCATTCAGATCTCGCAAGTGCAAGGGTAGAGGGGAAGGGAAAAGTGCATGGGGGAAAGGGAGAGGGGAAAGTGCAGTACAGGGTTATTAGCATACAGCATACAGGATAAATAACAAGGGCCAGCTGGTGGCAAGTGCGAGGTAAGTGCAGACAAGTGCTGGGAAGGGGGGCTGTATGGATACAGACACAGTCCCGTAGTGCAGGGGTTGCCGTGGAGGCAGTGCAGGGGAGAGTGGCTGGGCCGAGAACGGTGAATGGCCCAGTTGCAGATTCAGTGCAGTTTCAGTAGTATTAGCAGGGGAGAGAAAGCGGAGGCAAAGAGGAAGGTTTTGAGTTGCTTCCGTAACCGGAGGTGGTTCTCCTCAAGTTTCAGGGAGGCAAGAAGGCTGTTCCAGAGGGAGGCCCCTGCAGTGGAAAGAGATCTGCCCCCAACTCGTTGTTTGGAGAAGCGGCTGACCCTGAGGGAGTTGGAGGCGGATGAGCGAAGAGCTCGAGAAGGAAGATATTTAGGAAGAGAGAGTTGAAGGTATTTTGGCCCAAGGCCCCAGACGGCCTTGTGGACAATGCAGAGGGTTTTGAACTTGATCCTCGCAGTCACTGGGAGCCAGTGTAGTGATTTCAGTCCTGGAGACATACCGTCCCTGGGCTTGAGGCCAAGGACAAGTCTTGCAGTCCTGTTCTGGATGAGTTGCAAAGGGCGGAGAGTAGAGGCAGGCAGATTTAGATAGAGGCTGTTACAGTAGTCCAGCTTAGAGAGAACCAGGGCTCTAGAGACAGTGAGCTTCTGGGGGAAGGAGAGGAAAGGAAGGATACCTCTGAGGAGGTGTAGCTGGTAGTGTGACTTCTTAGATACGTCGGATATGTGAGGAGAGAAGGAGAGTGTGGAGTCGAAGATGACCCCAAGGTTTTTTGCCTTGCAGGTAGGAGCAGGAAGAGGGCGCAGAGAGGCCGGCCAGAGAGCAGCAGGGAAGGAGGGAGTGGGAGTGCCGATGAGTAGAATCTCAGTCTTACTGGCATTAAGGCAGAGGTCGTTGGCGGCACACCATTCCTGGATAGCAGAAAGACAGTCAGATGAGGGAAGGAGAAGAGGAGGCCGAGGGTAGCCTGAAATGAGCTGGGTATCATCCGAATAGCACTGAAAGTAGGGGCAGAGAGCGGCGATGTGGTGGGTGAGAAGTGCCAGATACTGGTTGAACAGCCAGGGAGAGAGGTTAGATCCCTGGGGGACACCACAGGTAGAGAAGAAGATGTCAGAGAGGAAAGACCCCAGTTGGACCTGGGAGGGTCGATTTGAGAGGAAAGAGGTCAGCCACGCCAGAGCCTGACCAGTGATACCGAGGTTATCACGGAGACGGTTGAGCAGGATGGTATGGTTGACAGTATCAAAGGCAGAAGAGAGATCAAGCAAGATGAGAACACATGGAATGTTAGAGTCAAGGTTCGAGAGCAGGTCCTCACGGATGTTCAGGAGAGCAGTTTCCGTGCTTCTGGCAGCTCTGAAGCCAGACTGATGGTCATGAAGACTACCAACACATTCAGCATGGAGATTAAGCTGGGAGATGGCCAGTTTCTCCAGGAGCTTGCCCAGGAAGGGAGTGATAGAGATTGGGCGATAGTTAGCTGGGCAGGAAGGGTCGGAAGAGGGTTTCTTAAGAAGGGGGTGCACAAGGGAGTGCTTGAGAGGGGATGGGAAGACTCCAGAGGCGAAGGAGTGATTGCAGAAGTCAGCAAGGGCAGGAGCCAAGGAGTCAATGTGGTCCTTGATAGTTTTGGAGGAACAGGGGTGGACCTGTTTGACGAGACTTTCATAGATCAGACTTGTCTTGAAACCTCGTCAGCAGAACAAAGGGGAAAGGAAGAGAAGGAGAGAGGAGGGGTGGCTGCAGAAGAGCCAGAGGAAGGGCAGGGAATAGAGGGGGGGAGGTTATAGGAGGAGAGTGAGGACAGGATGTCTGAGTTTTTGAAATGAAGTGAGAGGCCAGTGCCGTGCAGAGGGCCTGGGAGGGGACAGGAGAGGTAGAGACTGCAGCAGGGTTGGCCAGCTCCTTGCAGATTTTAAAGAGTTTGGCCGAATTGTTAGATGCCGTAGAGATGCGGGCTTGGATAAGGGCTCTCTTCTTGGTGAGAACGGAGAGCCTGTATTGCCTTTGGAGCAGGCGACAGGCCAGTTTGTCAGAGGATGAACATGAAGCACGCCATTTCCTCTCTGCCACCCTGCACTTGCGTTTAAGGGTGACGAGATCCGAGTCATACCAGGAGTTGAAGTGCTTTGCAATGAAGGGTGTTTTTCTAGTAGTTAGATACCTGTTGGCGTATTCAAACTAAATTGACTTCCAAAGGTGCTATTGTAGTCCTGGGAGGATATCTCAGCAGCAACGTGCTTGCCTTGGAAACAAGACAACAAGAAGCAAAACAGGTTTGATCCCTTGGTCCACGCTTAGAAACCTCTGGTTATTAAGCACGTTATGAATACCAAACTAAGAGACATATTCCTCTAACAGTGCCTCAATGCCCCCAGGCTGTGTGAGCACTTTAAAAATGCTAATAAATAGTATTATGGCTATAGTAAGGTACCTGCTGGCATATTCTAAACGTTAATTGTACTATAGTTTAGTGGTTACTTTTGGGTTGCAAGAATAATAAGTAGGCATTTGCTAAATTTGCTGATAACCTATGTTTTGGAGCAACAGAGGTATCATTACATTCAAACCAACCACTTCTTATTTTGTCATATGCAGTGTAGTGACCTGATGTGGTTGTGGCACCAGTGTGGTATACTATACCTACCATTGTGAAGGTTTTCTTTCTAAGAGATACTTGGCCGTGTTTAAAACCTGTAAGTATGCATTAATTTTTGGTACCATCTGAATTGTACCTTAGAAGCATTAATATGACAAATTGGCTATGCAATTTTATTCGTATGGTGGTACGATTGTCTGAATTGCAAATGATTTGCATTCTGCAGAAGCTGGTGAAATGGAATGGATTCAGAATTTGGTATGAATACATATACAAATCGATCATAAGGGATGTGGTCTTGTGAAACATGGTTGCAGAGAGGACATGTATGTTTCCACGCGTATGAAATTTGGAAGATTTCATTCATAAGGATATTTTTGTTGTCTAGTACTAGGAATTTTGTGTGGATCTTCCTGTGTGTTATGGTACCATTCCTGCACAGAATTCCAATTCTTGCCTTATTCTTGGAACACTGTAAGTGGTGTCAGGATGATTTGGAGCTTTTCTTTGAAGGATGAGCATTTGCAAACACAACTGGTCCGAGCCATTTGAACAAATGTGGTGAACAATCGGTGGAAATTGAAATAGAAGATTCATTATCACATTAGGATGACAATTTACTATAGTTCGGTTGCTGAATTTAAATGGACCAGGAGTTCTGTTAGTGAATCATTTGATGGGTCTGCAGATGTTTCAGGAGACGAGACATCTGTGTGTTTCTTTTGTGATGGCTGTGTAGTTGATATTGTACTGGACAGATTTTGGTTGAATTGTTTGATTCAGGAGTTAGTCGTTGTTTATTTAGTGGTATTGTTGGGAAATCTGCTATATATTCTGTTTCTATAATTTGTCTTTTAAAAGGTTTCTTTTTTGAGGTACAGAGTACATATCTAAATGGGGGGTGTATAGTGCCCAGAGCCTGTTGCATTCCAGGATGCAAGGAATGTTAACGTTGACTTTGTTTGCATGAAAGTTAACTAGGAAAGGACCATTGAGTGTACACAGATGTGAAAGTGCTATGCAACTCATACCGTCTTTAAAGACTGGGCTGCCAATGTCAATCAATGCTTGATCTAAGGTTAGACCTTGTGATTTGTAAATAGTGACAGCACATCCAAGAGATAGAGAAAATTGTACTCTGCATACGTACATGTCTTTGAAAAGAAGGAAATATCCTATTGTCCAGCCAATTTTTTTAACTTCCACAAGATTGTCAAAGTGGATGTTGACAAACTGAATGTTGCTGTCATGTGGATATGTTTGGAAGCCAACAACTGTATCAATTGCTCCACTGTCAAGGTTACATTTTAGAATTGCTCTGCAGTTTAGACATTATTTTCTCTAATCCAACTGTGTTAGAGATACATTTTTCAAAGCTATTTAGTTGTGCTGTTGCTTGTTGACACATGACGTGTCGTGCTGTGCATTTCTAGTTTGTCTGTTGAGCTGATATGCAGTATGGATTGCATTTCTTTTTTCAACATTGTCTCGTTGAAATGACTACAGCTTGCAAGGGTTGGCATTAAGGACATAGGGCCTCATTACATGGTAGGCGCTAAGGGAAAAACGATGCAGGTAAAGGATTACCGGCATTGCTAACTACACCTGCCAATTACGACCCGCCTACCCGCTATTAGCGGCACCGCTAAGTACAGTGCCTCTAATAGTGGCACGGCCGCGGGTGCGTGACCCCTCATTGTGGCAATAGCGGCATGGCGGAAATAGGAGTCCATCACAAGACATGCGAACATGCAAATAGTGGCATGGAGCAGGCCCAAAAAGCCCATACCGGCATGGCGGCAATACCGGCATGGCGAACCACCCATAAAGGGCCATGTCCAATGTTCCCAAATGCCACAGGTGCCCACAATCAGCACAGGTGGAGGCAATGGAGACTGGGCCAGCACAAAAGGAGCACACCACACCCCTTCCCACACCCATTCACACAACAAAATGATTCCAATACTAGTAGCATTACATGGGCTGGAGGACATGATTGCATTGCAACAGCAACAACAACAGGCAGCACAGAGGAGATGCAGGAGGAGGAGGAGGGCGAGACAGGCACAGCAAGCCCCACCAGTGCAGCTAGTTGTACCACAGAGGCAGCCACCAATCCCCAGGATCAGAGCCAGTCCATTCAACCTAACCCCTGAGCAGATACACACCCTCTACCGTCTGGACAGGGATACCTTCACCACCAATGTGGAAATGATACACAACGACATTGTCAGCCTCATAGACATCCGTACTGCCATCCCCCGTCTACTGAAGGTGGTTACTCTGCTCCACTACCTGGCCACAGGCACCTAGCAGCATACGGTAGGGCAGATGCATGGCATATCACAACCAGTATTCTCACGCACGCTGAACCAGGTGCTCGATGCCCTCCTGAAGCACACAAGTGAACACATATCCCTGCCACGGACTGCCCAGGAGATCTCCAATATCAAAGTTGGCTTCCATTCACTGGCAGGCATCCCAAGTTGCATCGGGGCCATCAACTGTACCCATGTGGAATTGGTGGTCCCAAATGCCAATGAGGCAGTCTACCAAAACAGAAAGCAATACCACTCAATCAACGTCCAAATGGTATGTGACTCTAAGACGATCATCACACATTGTTGTGCCCGATATCCTGGATCAACCCATGAAGCAATGGTCCTGCGTAACTCAACGATACCCCGCTACATGGAGCGGCATGCTGGACAATGTTCGTGGCTACTTGGTGAGTAGCATGGCAAGAACATGGCAGTGTGATGTGGGGAGTAGATTTGGGGGGGAGAGATGCATACTCCAAATGGGTGTGATTGGGGGGGATGCATACTCTAACTGGGTGTGATTGGGGGGGAGAGATGCATACTCCAACTGGGTGTGATTGGGGGGGGAGAGATGCATACTCCAACTGGGTGTGATTGGGGGGGAGAGATGCATACTCCAACTGGGTGTGATTGGGGGGGAGGGATGCATACTCCAACTGGGTGTGATTCGTTTTTAGGATAAACAATGCCTATACAGAATTACACCACTGTCCCCCGAGGCAGCCCACATTGGACCTGACACATGAAAACCACATGCAAGTAGTAAGCTGCACAACAATGAAATTAAGCCATTACTCCAACCATGCCATATCCATCCACATGCACATTGCACATCAGACCATACCCTCTATAACACAATGCAGCTACATGCAGCCAATATGGGCAATGGAAATGTACGCTGAACAGCATCACAACGGAAATGCGACCTTGAGTGCATACAAAGGGATCACCTGTAGCCATTATACTGATTCACACCCGCACACCACTACAGAAGTGTCGCATGACAGCATGGGGACATCCAATTCGGAATGGCAGTTCATTAGCAGTGTGGTTCAAACGGTGCCAGGCCCAAAAGACACGAATGACTGGACCTCACCCAGTACATGTTAATAACTGTGTATAGGCGCTATATAAATGATCATATATCATATCATAACTGCCGTAGGCATGCACAGTGCATGTACACTTGCAAGGACTACATCACCTTCCCACATTGCAGTTACTTTGGTTACCTCCATGCATGTAGGGATTTGTGGATGACATTCACAATGCTAAGTTGAATTGTGTGATATGTACTGGTTCCCCTTGATGTAATCACTTACACATACCCATTGTTGCACCCATGCAGGTGATGCTGGCTATCCCCTGAAGAGGTGGCTCCTCACCCCTGTACGGAACCCATAGAACAGGCACGAAGAGGAATACAATCGTGCACATACCCGTACCCGTGTGGTAATTGAGCAGACATTTGGCCTTTTGAAGAAACGGTTTCGGTGCCTCAGCAGGTCAGGTGGGGCACTCCTGTAAGGGCATGAGAAGGTGGCCAAGATCACCATGGCATGTGTCATGCTGCACAATATGTGCATCAGACGGAATGTGCCACTGCCCCCTGACATTGAACTGCAACCACCTGGTGAGGATGATGATGAGGATGAGGAGGGAGAAGATGGGGCTGCACGTCATGCAGGTGGCAATGCACAGGAGGGTCGTGCTGTGCGCCAGCATCTGATAGACCAATATTTCTAATACACATGGATGAAGAGTGTGCAAGGGATGTGGGTATTGGGGCACTGGGTATTGTGGGGAAATGTACACTGTGCTCTGTCCTCCAGTAAAGCACACATACACAAAGAAAATTGTCCACTCCTGTGATTCGTCATGTCACCAGTGTGTATTAAGTATCGTAAGTATAAGAAGTGCATGGACCCAACTACACAAACACCCTTTCCCCCCTCCCCCCACAACACTCCCAAAAACACTTTCCTCCCTCCCCCCACAACACTCCCAAATACGCTTTCCCCCTCCTCCCACAAAACTCCCAAAAACACTTTCCCCCCTCCCCCCACAACACTCCCAAACATGGCTTGCACATCAGTGCAGCATTGCAGTACATGTGTCAGCAACATCAGGCTGGCCCTAGCTCCCACCCCCTCTGGCACCATAGGGGGGTTGTGAGGTTGTGCGCCACATAGCCTGCATGGACCTGCGCAGGGGGCTGGTCTGCCTTGAGCTGGCAGAGGAGGAGGTGCTCGGTTGGTCCGGTGCTGGTGGGGGGTCCTGCCTATCCATTGTGCCTGCGATGCATGTGAGGACCTGCCTCACAGCTGACATTTCCTTGCATATGCGGTTGGTGCAGGCTTCTATGGCTTGTCTGATGCCCCTGGCATGTTCCCTGCACTCCTTCCTTGCCAGGGCAGCCTCGCCAACATGCTGGCCGACCAGCGCAGTGATGTCTTCCTGGCGCTGTCGGATGATGGCCGTGTCATGGCCTCTGTGTCTGCGTTGTACGGTACCTGCCGCACCTTGTGGCATATGTCCACCATCAGGTGATGTCACTGTTGGACTCCAGCACCCTGCCACAAATTCATCCCCAGACTGCTCATGGCTGCTGCCATGTGAAGTCGGGCGTGGGCTCGGTTGGTTTGACTGCTGCGGGCTGGGTGTATGGTGTTCAATGGCCGTGATACAGGTATCCTCCACATCGGACATGGGTGCCATGGCAGCTGCCTCGCCGATGGAGCTATTAGCAGTGGACAGTGTCCCTTCCGCAAGTGGATCGTGCGTGGGGGGAATCGCTGGGGTGGGTGCTGCAATTACGTCTGGCGGACTTTCACGTCTTGGTGACGTGGGTGGCTTTGTGGGTTTATCCCTCTACAGGAGTGCAGTATTTCCAGTGACCCTCGACGTGCTGGCCATGGTGCCTGCTTCCCTTCCCCTGGCCTGTTTCTTGGGAGGTGGGGCCTGCGTCGCAGTGTCCTGCTCTTCTCTGTTAGATTGTGAGACTGTGGGGGACAAAGAGAGGGATAGCATCGGTGATGGGACAACGTGCTTCATGCAGATGGTGTTGTTACTGCTGTTCTATGCATTTGGACTTCATGTTTGACCATACAGGTCGTTAGACAGATGGGTGGGTCATTCATGCATGAGTCTGCGTGACATGTGTCTGGGGTGCTGCATGCATGTGTTTGTGTGGGGATGTGCACAGCATATGGGCAGGGTTGTGTGCATGTATGTTTGATGGCCCCATCCCTGAGATGATTTCAGGGTCACATTTGGGGGATTACCTCATTTTTCACAGTGCAGTGTTTTGTGTGGATACTCACCTCCATCTGACGATGACGGCACACCGCGCTCCATTTCGCCTACTCCCTCAATTGATTCGACCCCAATGGTGCTTGCACAGGTCTCCTCCCACTCCTGCAGTTTTATTCGGGATCCTCCACCACCTCCTGTGCCCATGGCCAGGCTCCGGTTTGCAGCTAGGATACTGCGTACACGGAGGCATAGATCGTCCCACCGCTTGCGTCCATCCTTCACAGTGCGGGTCATGGAGCCAACTGCACTGACTTTACGGGCCACCTCTGCCCAGATCTCCTTCTTCTTAATTAGTGTGGTACGACGCATGTCATTTGCAAACACGACCTCTGCGTTGACAGCAAGTCTGATAGCATTATCAGTTCTTCATTTGAGAAGTGCTCCTTGCGCTGCCGCGCTGCTCCTTTTTTTTGGCCTTGGGCATTCTCAGTGGTTGTATGGACGATTTTGGCAAGCTGTGGTGTGGCTGCAGGTCCTGGGGGCAGAGGATGGCAATGGATTGTGTTTTTAAAGATGGCCGCCGTTCTCTTTCCCGTTCCTGTGCAATGACGCTACTTCCGGTTCCGCTTATTTACGGTCACGGCTATTAGCAGTTACCGCTATTAGCAGTGAGCGTTTTTAGCGGTCACCGCTGATGCCGTATTCTAGGATGGCGGAAGTGCATCAGCGCTTTCCTAGGTGCCGCTAAGGGACTTTTCAGGGGCTTTAACGGCATGGCACTATGGTCCTTACCGGCATGGCGCTAAGCTCTTGCCCGCGTACTCGTGATGCCACACAATTAGCGGGCTGCTTCCTACGTTATTAGCGCCATGCCGGTAAAGACAGTTGCTTACCGCCTATCATGTAATGAGGCCCATACTTTTTAGATAATGTAGAGTTAATTGTTCTATGACATGAGAAGCAGATGTGTTTCATCCAAATAGCTCATGGATTAGTCTACTATTTAAGATGGATTTTGCATCTGTAGTAAGCAGAGCAGTTCTAATGCTTGTTAAGATGTTGTCATGTGTGAGATCTGCGGACTGGTGCATGCTTTGAGTTAGTTCTCTGTAGTGAAAATGTTGCCTGAGATTTGCATTTCAATGCTGCTGAGGGTATTGCAGCATTGTTTGTGTCTGAATGTTTTAAAAAGAGGTTGCCCTTTCACTGGGGTCAACTGTAGGAGTTCTCCAAAACAATAACATGTTTTCCTCCAAACAGTTCTTCGAAATTGCTTTGTAGGAATTTTTGAGATGAATTAAAGCCAACATTAGTTTGGAAACCATGCTTACTTCATCTTTAAGGAGCACTTTAATATGTTTTCGAATTCTGCGTACTTCAGTAGCAGCTTCTGCTGATCATTTGTAGTATTCTAATTTGTTTAATTGTTGTACGGGGAAGAGAAGTAGTTGGTGTAAAGTTATAGCTCCTGTCTTGTAGGCAGCTAAACCTGTGGGGGCTGTAACTACAGCCCAAAGGTTGATGTTTGTTAGTTTTTTTTAGACATGTGCTGATTATTTTAATTAAGAATTTTTTACCAGAACCAGCTTTACTACTTACATAGAGGAGCAGAGGTTTATAATGTTTACAGCTACAGGTTTTAGTTTCATGTTTAAAACCATGTTCAATTTCTTGAGTGCCTTCTAGATAAATGGTGAGTTGTTCATCATTCAGCTGTGATTCCAGAATACCTGACTTCCTTCCTGAGATTGTTTATATTGACAGATGGTATTTTCTACCTCACTCATGGCTATTTCTACTTCATTTAGAATGAGTGGTTCTCCAAGTGGATCTTTACTTTCTGTAAGGAAATTTGGACTTCCCTCGTGAGTATCTTTGTCTAGTTGAGCTTCAATTTCTTCCTCTTGTTGGCGTTCATTGTCCAACATTTGTTTGAATTGTTTGACATTGTCATTTGTTATTCTGCTTTCATTTGCTTTTAATGCATATTCAAATGAGTCATTGGGCCTCATTATAACCCTGCCTGTAAAACAGGCATGCCTGCTACCAGATTGCATCTTTTCCGGCACCCATCGACGAGGAATTACCGGGTAATTCCAACATTTCCGGACCTGGTAATTCCTGCATTGCTGGGTGCCGGTGCCTGTCAGCCCCCATTCCTGTTTGATCACCATATGGCTCAATGACAATGGGGAAGACGGATGCAAAGGCACCGTGAATGATGGTGCCGGTGCATCCGACATGCTGCGCTCGCGGGTGCCGCTCTGCCCACCAGACCTGGTGGGCTGACAGGCGCCCGCAAGCACAGCTCGTAGTATGGTGGTCCGAGAACTAAAGTACCAGCATGTTTACCGGTACTGTAGTTCCCGGACCGCCATGCTTATAATCAGGACCATAGTCAGCTAATAATTATTTTTCTTTTCTCCAAGGTTTAAAAAGTTGGAGTAGGGCCATGTAATACAGTTCTCTATGATGTGGAGATTTAAATGATAACTTTATATGATTCGTTAGACTGGGTTTGATGAGTTTCACTGGGCTTCCTTCACAAGTTGAGAGTGAATATTTGCCAGTTGTCTCATTTGGTGTGAAATTGCTTTTGTAGTTGTAGTTTTGGACAATGTTGTACAGACACATGTTTTCCAAAGCAGTACTTCTTTTTGGGAAGTATGTGTCAATTTTTCTTTTTTTTTTAAATGTCCTGGCTGTTGGGATCATTTGTGGCTATGTTTTCTATCTCT
Organism: Ambystoma mexicanum; assembly: GCF_040938575.1. NCBI lineage: Eukaryota > Metazoa > Chordata > Amphibia > Caudata > Ambystomatidae > Ambystoma > Ambystoma mexicanum. Next base: position 1,380,960,399 of record NC_090935.1, read on the forward strand.
TAGTAGGATTTAATACTCTTTTTCGGGGTAAAGCTGGTCCAGGGTTCAGCCAGACAATGTGCTCAGATTTGCCATATAAGGCTCTACCTGTTAAACGATCTGCAGCTTCGTAGCACCCACATTCTCTAAGGGAGAGCATTTTATACCGAAGCTGTACAATTTCTGTCATAACGTTTCTTCAGATGATATGTCATCTGAGAGGTCTGTAAGCTCTGTTCTCTCAACTTTGGTGGGATAAGCTGTGACATATCTTGCAACTGCAGTGGAACTATCTGCCATGTATTGTATGTCTTTGTTTGCATTCCACAAGAGGGGAATAATTGGATTGTAATCATTGATGTACTTGGATGCTTTGTCCCTTTTAATGTTGTATGTATTTTTAGGGGATTTGCCTTTTACACTGTGTATCACAGAAGAAATCAAGCTATTTCTTTGTCCTTTTTTGAAAACTGGTTTAGGGAAGCTAAAGCAATATTTTGTATAGTATTTCCCTTTGTTTTTATATCTATGGAAGCGTAACACTTGTGTATGTAGGTCACTATCTGTGGTTTCTGAAGGGATGTTGCAGGTAATGTATTTTTCAATAAACTGTAAAACAGTGAAATCACTATAATGGCAAAATTCTGGAGCATCTTTTATCCACAAAAGCATGTAGATATTTGGTGCCCCTCTGGATTGATATGCTTTTCTCCAAAAGACTCTCTGACTGGAGGGGTAGTTTTATTGCAGAGTAAAGGCAGCAGGGCAATGAAGCGATGGTGTAAGTACCTTGATACAGAGTTATCCTGGTGTCTTTATGTCTGATATGTCTTTATTTTGGTTTGCAGTGCACAGAAAGTCATGCAGGTCATACCATGCATACTCAGTATTCTTTTGTACCACACATGTTTGCCAAGAGATTTGTGATACTTGACTGCAACGCTTCATCTTTGTCTTTTATTTTTTGAAGCAGTTGAGTAGCAGATATGTTTAGAAAGTTAGAGCCTGTTCTTAATGTGTGTACAATTCCATAACATAGAGTTGCTAGTTCACTTTCGAAGTGGAGGTGGAAAATGTATTTGACATTTTGTCCGAATCTGGGGTCTTCAGAATACATTGGTAAAGAGCAATATTCTGATGCACTAATTTATGTGGACCTTTCATCATATATTCCTTCTTTTCCTGTAGGAAAGAATAGAGAAAAAGAACGTGCTTATACACCTTTTCCCTTATGTTCATTGCGCATCCTTTGGCTTGATGCATTTGTTATGTTTCCAATACATCGTCAATTGGGTCTTTGAAGTGTAGGGGGTGAATTGTAAACTGGTATAAAATGTTGGCTGCTGTAACAGGAGCTAGACGTTCGAATTGGCTAGTTTCTGGTGAATCATGAATAATGTTTGTGGTTTCTCTTAGGTTTTACTGTGTGTGTATATCTTTGTAGTATTGATTGTTTTCTTTTAGATATTGTAGGGCTTGTCTAACTTTATTTAAGTTGACTAGTTGTTGCCAAATGAGTTAGTCTTTGGTTGGTACACGATTAACTAGTACAATCAAAGATTGATCCATTGGCCGTTGTACTCCTGGAGTTTGCACATGTTCTCTTAGATCCACTGGTAAATATACTACTTTTCCACAGATGCCCTTTAGTAACTGGGATGGAGGTGATTTGGCTGATTCTGGTTGAAGGTGTATTATAGATTGAAATGGGTGCACTGTTTGTATTATAATGCTCTCTTGCAAATTAAGCTGTTGGAGATCTTTCGTAAGTGGGAATATGTCTATGTGATTAGTGATAGCACGTGATGGCATTTGGTTATTGTCAAGCTTTGTGGTGCAGTAAGTGCATACTCTGGAGGGGTTAGTTATTTTGTATTTAGCTTCTGCTGTTAGATATATAGCTAATAGGAACCATTGGGATTCTTCATTGTCCTCTATTATGTAGACTAGATCTACTATTTTTGTGCTCTTTTTGTAAAACGTTCTGCGACAACAGGCACATATTTCGTCTAGTATTTCAGTAGATGTGGTTTGAAACTCAGCAATTTCTTTTTTGTATGTCTTTATTAGGACGTTGGTGTTTATGAGGTTTTCAGTAATGTTTTCTAAAGATACAGAATTATCTAAGTCAACTTCAGTTCCAAAGTATTTACTTTGGATGTGATCTATTTTTTGAAGGAGTTCTTTGGCTGTTCCATGTAGGACAATCTTATTTAAATGTTGTAATTCTAGAGCAGGACGTTTTGCATGCCATAGTTGATGCACAAGATTTCGTATAGTAGAATGTTGTGTCGCTAACATTTTGTGTTGGAAAGTGCTTTAGTAAATGCAGGCTAATGAATGTCCTCGCATACCAGTGTGGCTTCGCACTGGACAGGAGTCTATGGTTTGTAAAGTTTTCATTTTACTTGTGTCTTTTAGTTTCACATAGTGATTGAGGAATTGTCATAAATATTTAAAGGATTGTTGGTGTACATTACACATTGAGCTGCATGTCCCTTTGTACACTATTGGATTTGTTTGGATGAAAGGTGCATTTGGTTCAAAGTTGGTTGGGGACTTTATTTCTATGAGGGTTTCTTTTGCCATAATGGTTTGTTCCACAATTTCATACCCTCGACCATTAGTGTGTATGGCAATTGTTTTCTGTTGCTCTTGTTTATATGCTTCTTCATTTAAGTATAGTTCTGTGTTGCTTGTGCGAATCCATTCACCATCACATAAGTTTGTAAAAGTCTCTTTTTTGACACTGCACATGTTTAGAAGTACTTGTTGTAATTTATTGATTCATTTAACTAGGAGTTTTATTCTGTTTAAAATCAATATAAACAATGTTCTCATTAGTAGAAAAGCACTGTCAATGAGAGTTTGCCGGACTAGTTTTTTTGTACTACTTTTTAATTCTAGATCATGCATTTTCAGATGTTTTTTTTAAGATTGTGAAGAACTCTACCATGGCAAAAACATTTTGTGACATCATTTTTTTGGATTGCTTCACAGGTGACTATGTTAATACTGGTAGATAGAGGATTTGGTTTGTTAGTAGGTCTACTTTTCTATGTACATAATGTTTTACTTTTTTGGTATTTTCAAGAGGGGCGCTACTTTTTTTAGGTGTGAATAGTTTAGTTTTGATCAGTGAGGTTACTAGCTCTTTTGTTGTAATGTTTTCTATATTAGAGGTGGATGACCATATGGTGCACGTTTAGTCTTATCTGCTCTACTTTTTCATTCTTTTCTACAGAGTTGCTATTTAGGAGGAATTTTGTTATGTTTGTTGGGAAAAAAGAAAGGTTGCGTTGAAAGTTGTGCAATGTATATGCATGTATGATGCATGTTGGTGTGGTTGTAGAGATTAACAGAGTGTTGTTAGATTGTGAGGTGGTATACTAGGTGTGGTTGGGAAGTTTGTGAGAATAAGAGTGTACAGAGGTGTGATCGTGTTGGGTTAGTGAGTAAGGCAGTGGTGATGTGATGGAATCTGTACAGTGATTGTGCAGTTTTGAGGAACACAGTGGGGGTTGCAATGGTGGTGTGTAGATAGGAATAGTAAGAATGTGAATGGTGGAATATAATGGGCTAGAGTAAAAGAAATGTTGGTTTGAAAAGAGTAGGCTGTGGTAAAATTTGTAGTGCACTGTGCAGCTATAACAACATACATATTCCTCGTACATTAATGTACTTACTTTGTCGGATGTGAAGGGTATTCCTTTTTTGGTTGTTAATTTCAGCGATGTACTTCTTTCTTGTAATTGTAAAAGAAGGTTAGTGGGGATATGTGGTAATGGCAAAGTACTTTTAGAAAGCAAGGTTCATATTTAGAATGGGAGGAGGAGTGGTGGGGAAAAGGTTTGTAAAATAGGTGGACGGTTAAAAATGGTTGCTTTTAGAAGCATTTTCATGAATGTTAATTAATGCATATGTGCATTTGTAGAAGATCTGTAACGTTTTGTAAACGAGAAGAAAAGTGGATGGAAAAGATTTGTAGTACACTTTTAAATGGCAGTTGGTGTGTGGAAGTTTAATATGTTAGGAGTATATGCATACATGCCAACATGTTGCGTTCTTATGTGTAGGTGTTTATGTAGTCCTAGATATTTTGTTTTCATTATGGGACTCATAGTTCTACTTTTACCATTGTGAAAGTTGGACTACAAGTCACAGAATGTAGAGAAAAAAGTAGGACTGCATAAGCAGCTGAAGATTGGAATGGGTTATGTTAGGAAGTATACATGTACTGTCAATATATTAAACTGGCCCACATTGAGTGACAATTACAAATGGTGTACAAACCTATTTCATCTGGTTTCAGTTTCTTTTATGAAAAAGTGACACAGCGGTGCTGTAAATACAGATATGCATTTTTGTACTTTCCTAAAAATGCTTCCAAATATATTTTGAAAATGCACAGCATTTTATATGTTTGTTTGATGTACATGTAACGTATTTGAATCTTGAAGTTCAGTCGTGTTTTTTTCTTTGCATTCTGGGACTTGTACTTTGAGTTTTATAATGGGAGAAGTGGAATTGGAAGTGACAGAATGCAAAGGAAAACTTAAAGACTTAATAAGCACCTATACATTGGAATGGGTGATGCTGGGATGTATGCACGTGCTGCCAACATATTAAACTGGCAGACACTAAGTGCCACTTAAAAATGGTCAACAGATCTATTTTAACTTCGATTTTATGAAACAGTGACACATTGTTGCTATACATGCACATATGCATTTTTTAACTTTCATCACAATGATTGTACATAGAAACAATTTGAAGCTCAGTGCATTGTAATTGTGTGTTGCTTCATGTGAGCAGTTGATGAATGCTGCAATGTATGGCATTTGCTGTAGTGGTTAAAAAGAGAATATGCTTATTCAGAAGCCTATTACAGGGTAAGTAGCATGAACCCTATATACATATATATCCAAAAACTCACTGGTGTACAAACACGAGTAAAAGTGAGTCGCACTCATAGTCCGAGAGATTCAGTTCATCCAGTTAATTCAGCAGTTCTCGATTCCATACAAACACCATCGTCCACAGTATTTGATTAAAATATTCTTTTTATTTTCAAAAAACTGTATTAAAAGTTTCTCCAAGCGAGTTTTAACGGGAATCAGAAGCTAAAATGTATGCGTTTTGCAACACCTAGCTGCTTGGTCACATGATTTTGCTCACGTTAGTCCACTTGATTTTTGTACACGTGCGTTTTCAACAATCAACATAGAAAAAGGTGTAACATTACTATCTGATTAAGCAGTCCTTTGTTTTTGTTTCTTTCGAAACCTGATGTTCTTTACCCATGACAATATTGCCTAATCTGTACCTGTTGTTTTCTCCAAAACGCACTGTGAAATTTCAATATACAATTATAAGTATAATATTGTACAATTGAGTAAGCACATTTTGTCTAGATCAGAACCCAGACAAAACATCTGGTGCAATTTCATACCGCACATCATTCTTAAACACCTTTGATTTTAAATCGAATAGTGTGCGTGCATCTTCATAGGAGGGAAATCTTAACTCTGTTATGAAGTGCAAAGTGCCTTGATGTAAAAAGTAACCATTTTGTTATAGTCCTTACATTAAGGTGCTATGTGCAAGTTGCCATCTAGCATACCTAAATGACTATAAAGTACACAGTGACTCATTTATGATCCTTTTTTGTATATGTATCTCTAAGTTTGACCCTTACATGCATTTTGACTGTACATCACTATAATTAGACTATGCAAATAAAATACAAAGTGTTAATCTGTTTGTCATGACTAGTTCCACCAAAATAGAGTACTTAATTTATTAAAGTGCTTAATGCTCTTTCGCGATTTCGAAAAATTAATTTCCAAGAAGCCTATTAACCAAAAATGTCTGTAAAATGGTTGAATACAAACGTCTATTTATGTGTATATTTGTGAAAGAGTTGAAGAAAACATTTGTTTAAATATAAGCATACCTGTACTATGCTTAGTTAGATGCAGATCTTGTTGAATCTGGAAATAGAAGTCTTGAACAGTTGCACAGTAGTTTTTGTTGCAGAGGCCTTTCATTAACTGGAGATACTGGAGATATTGTGATTGTGCATTGTGGAGGGGACAATTTGGGTTTTGTGACTCAAGTGTCTTTGAAAGTTGTGCTGAAGAATTTCTTTAAAAGCCTAGTGCAACTGTTTCCTGCTGCTCAGATAATTTTTTGGGAAATAAATCAGAGGCGAACATGGAGATGCCCAACAAACTCTTTCAGTGGCCAAATTGAAGAATCAAGGAAGATTGTCAATAAAGGTGTATTTGTATTTATATGCCTTAGGAATGTCATGTTTTCAGAATGATAATATAAGTTCTGATGGTTTGATTTTTTTTTGTCAAGATGGTGTTAACTTCACATATTTCGGGAAATGCAATTTTCCTTTACAATTTTAGGAATGATTTGAAGAGGTTCCTGTAAAGAAATTGTAAAGGAAGATGTAGAGTGTACAGTACTACTGTACATAAAAGCCAAAAAAAAGACAATGAAAAATGTTTTTATAAACAAACACAAATAATACATTTAAAAAAGGATCTTTTCAGAGCCACCACTAAAGGTTAGATAACTAAAAATGTGTTTAATTTCCCCCCACCCCTTTGAATGGCTGCGATATCCGTGGACACCACGGTAGTCCATGGACAGCACATGCCACATCCGGGTCTTTTGAGGTTGCCTTGCATGGAACAGGGACTGTGGGGCCATGGGCAGTCGAGGTGTTTGTGGACATTGGAAGAACAGCCAATCCGGTTTCCTGGGTGTGGTGTACAAGAAGAGACGCTAACAGGAATTTTGTTATTAGGGATTATGAGGGGACTGAAAATGTCCATGGCAGTGTCTTTCAGCAGACAGAGTGTTTGGATTTTGGGGGACTCTTGGGTCCACTGGGTGAAGGTGTATGCTGATTATTGTGGAGTGAATTGGAAGCATTCTGGTATGGAGTGCGAAGCATGAAGTGGGTGGACTTGCTCCAATTTTGTGCAAATATTGTTCAATTGAAACTTCCGAACATTTTTATCATTCATTGTGGTGGGAACAGTTTGGGGAATGTGACTGGAATTTCATTGCAGTTTGCAAATGAAGGACACATTGGGAACGTTGAAGGAAATGTTCCCTAATTCAAACATTATTTTTTCACTCATTGTGCATAGGCAGATGTGGATGCATTCCAGTTTATTTGGTCCACAAATGGACAAAATGAAACACAACAACATTAATAAAGCTGCATGTGCTTTTGTGCGCGGTGCTGGCATGACATCTTTTCATAATGAGAACATAAAATTTGATAGGGGCAACATTTGTTTGAAAGATGAAGTGCATATAATTGATGTGGGTAGTGAGATTTTTGTGGAAACCATTCAAAATGCTTTGAAGCAATGTTTGTGAAAGTGAGAAGAAATAATGAAATTCAATTTAATGTTGTTTAGTACAGTTAGTAAAACCAAAAATGTTTTAAAAAAATTAAAGCCAAAAACACAAAAAAGGTTCTTTTAAGAGCCACCTTTTTTGAACACATAACAAATAAAATGATTTCAATCGTCCCACGCCTTGAATTTTTTAGATGTCCGCAGACTTCCGCGTTGACCGTGGACTGCTGTGTTGTCTGCGGATCATGCAGGCTGCACAGGGCCCTGTGACTTTGTTCTCATTCTATTTTTTAACTGTGAAAGGTGGCTCCTAAAGGAACCATTTTTTGTGAGTTCTTTTTAGTTTTGTATTTTACATTTATTTTTTTATTTTTTGAAGGAGAGGGAAGTTAAGGTGGGGAAGTGAAGGGAGGAAAGGGAGGAAAGGAACACCAATTACAGAGTTGGAGGGGCAGGTTGCCTGCTCCTCCCTGAGAAAGGAAAAGTCTTTCTCACTGCAACCGGGTGGTTAGAATGAACATGACTGTACATTGATGTGGTCTTGATGGAGTAGTTCCCCTCTTTTACATGACTGAGTTTCAATCCACACTCAATGCATTCAACACAGGTAGCCTTTCGCCTTTAGGACCCCACCCACGGCCTTAAAGTACCGCCACACCCAGGACTCACTCTGGGTGCTTGTGGTAGGCACTTACACTACCTCCTTCATCTTCCTTTTGATCCACCTCTATATCATTGAACCTGCTCCTCTGTCCAGGCCCTCCAGATGATGATGGTGGTGGTGGGGGTGGTTGGGAAGCAGAAGTGGCCATATCAGATGGCTTGATGCTGTCCACTGTCCATAAAGAAGTTCTGCAAAGCAGGTGTTATATGATGCCCCCCCTTGATAGCCAGATTAAGAATGAAGAAATGTAATGGGTGGGTCCCTTTAGAGGAACCGCCCTTGGACAGTCATATTGTCTGCGCACTCCTGAGTCTCATAAAAGCCTTTAAAAAGTTGTACAAAGTTGCCAAATCAACATAGAATGGGTCTGTGAGCTGTGCAAGGGTAACGTTTCAGTTTGAAACACCGTAGATTGGCTGGAAAAGTACTTTTAAACTGTTTGTGGCCACAGACACCATTCACGGACACCCCCATCATGCTGCACGGGTGCGGTCACATGATGACGTCCATGGACATCCGTAGCCCGATGGGCATCCCAAGACCCCCTCCATGCAGGAAACGCAGCGTGCATGCACCGGGTGTCAGTAGAACAGGCGTGTTGTGCGCAGACTAATTAATAGTGCATAGTGGGGAAACTGACATGTGTGGACATAGTGCCTGTCAGGGGCACCTCCATTTTGAGTGCAGACAGGCCGGACAGTCACGTAGTCCACAGACACATAATGGGCCTTTTAAAAAAAGAAGGGAATATCACACAACAATAAATAAAACATTTATAGTACAACAAGTATATTTTCCAAGAAAGGGATGGGGTATCGAAATGGGAAACATAAATGGGAGAATCAGGAACATGTGTACAATAATTATGAGAGGTGGAAGGGAGTGCGGTTTTGTCAAAGTGTCTTTCATTATAATGTTCATAAATTGCTGGGGATGATTGCTGGGGAAAAGGGGGACAGGTGAAAAAGGACAGTGATAGGGAACATGTTGAATCACATGAATTTTCAAATACTGTACAGTTCTTTCAAATCATTTACTAAGTTCATCTAATTTGTTTGACAAGGTCCTAATTTGATTGTTTACATTTGAGGATATGGCTTCTGCTTGTGATTCTGGGGATTGGTTATAATTCAACGGGGGCATGGTTTTTTCATCAACACTATGTACTGTAAGAGAAATAGAAATTATTATTTTACTAAGATGAATACAAAATACATTATTTGTTGACTTGTTGAAATTAAAATATCTATTGTATCGCATGGAGATGTTACAGTCGCTCATGTCTTCTTTTGGGAAGTTCTCTGCTAACCATTCAAGTGTGCTTGCCATTTTTGTGAGAAAAAGGGGCTTATGTCTTATAACACATGTTTATGTAATGAAAGCTAATAAAATAAAAATAAATTCAATTCACTTATTATTTAGTGAGAATGTGTTGTCCAATAAGCACCTGGTGTGATCTGCATGCCGAGTTGTAGTGTGGAAATTATATGAAGCAATCAGTTGTGGTTTGTGATTGGTGGACTCTATTGTAATGTGTGTTATATAAAAAAAAGAATTTGTATTCTTTAACATGAGTACAAAAAGGTATATTTGCATGTTGTAAACTTTAGTTGTGATGTTAGGTACATCTGTTTGTTAGTTGATGGGTACATCTTTTTTGGGTCCCCCCTATGATTCTGAGCCTTGCAAATACTGCCAGGCATCTGCAGACTACTACGCTGTCCGCCGACTCCATATCTGCCATATTGGTGAGGGGAGTATAATATAAGGGACTTGTACCAAATTAAAGGTGCACTATTTAAAAACCTTTGAAATTCACTGAAAAGGCTTTGTTAAAGGGACGTTATGGTTAAGTTGCACCAACAAAAACCCATGAAATTCACTGAAAAACATTGTTAAAGGGATGTTATGGTTACAAATAAAACTGAAAAACCCTTGAAATTCACCAGTTATGGTACCCTAAGAACCATAACTTGTGCCACCTCCATGCATTGCTAAGACTAACACACAGGACATCAAATATGACACTATGTACATATATCCCTCTATCCACAACCTATTCTCTTCCCTGTGAGCACCTCAAGCTCACTGTTTAGTGCCCACACCTGTTTACCTTCTTCTGTTATAATCCCATATTATAGCTGTGAAAGAGAAGATTACCTGGCTTGGGTCCCTCCCGCAAACAAAAAAAATAAGACAGCAGAAACATTTTCAATTTTAGTATCACCCCAACTGGGATAACAATGCCTTCTTAGAGCCTGGTACCATAAATTAAGTAATAAAAGTGCTTCTTGAGGTTTTACCCAAAAAATCCCAACAATATAAAATATTGTTAATATGCATACCCATGATAATTGGGGAGCCACAAAAAAGGAAGAGCTGAGAATGGTAATAAGAACGCTGCATAAAATCAATAGGGCTGACTGGTTAGTGTTCCAGGTGACAAAATGTAAAGTGAAGCAAAAATATTTTAAAGTGCATATCAAAGTACCCACACTAAATGTCTAAATGTACATGTTTGATAGCCCATCTCTCTCTCTCTCTCTCTCTCTCTCTCTCTCTCTCTCTCTCTCTCTCTCTATATATATATATATATATATATATATATATATATATATATATATATATATCTATATATATATATCAGGATCTCAGTAAAAACCTCTGAAACAACCCACAGATAACCTTTAGAAGAAACAGATTCACAAGGGATGTCTTGGTTCAAAGTTACATGACTCAAGAAGAGGACAGTAGCAAGACGAGCTGGTTAGCCAACAACAAAAAAGAGGGTTTCTTTAAATGTACCCGGTGTAACATCTGTAAATATGCCAAAGCTCGAGGATCTTTTAAACATCCAATTACTGGTCAACTGGTTCCCATATCAGGAAAAATCACCTGTGAAACGCAATACGTTGTTTATGTGCTGACCTGTGCATGCAACAAGTGGTATATAAGAAGCACTAAATGTAAATTGAAAACACGTATCCAACAACATGTAAGAGCAATTGTGAACAATGATGCAAACTATCCAATGGCTAAACACTTTGCAGAATATCATGAAAAGGATATGGGAAGTTTTGGGTTTTTTGGCATACACAAAATCGAGACGGGACCAAGAGGAGGTGACAAAGAAAAGATTCTGAGACAAAAAGAGACTCGCTGCATATTGGATTTTGAAAGTAAATTTTCAAATGGACACAACATAGATGAGGAACTCTATACATTTTTAGGACAGTGATCGACAGTTGTTAGATACTAATTTCTTTTGCTCCTACTCCTTGTATTGCTGTGTTTTCCTTCCTTTTGTTCCCCCGATGGTTCTTTCTCCTTTGTTTTCTTTGCTTCCTTCCTATTCATAAAGTTCCAGACAATATTTGAAACAAGACAAGACAACAATTTGTTGGAACAATCCAGTCCGCAAATACTGAGAGATGCTCATTTTCAAAATATGGTAACATGATTAAGAGGAGGTTATGCAAGTATTCCACTCCCCCTCTTTTCTTTGTTAGTATGTATTTTAACATGGTTTTAATCTGTTTGTTAGCATATATATACATATATTTTTAACTCACTAGGTGATTGTCTGTGCACTAATATGTTCACATACGTGTGATCATTGATTGTTATTTTTACACCAGAGTTTGATTTTAACATGTGGTGCAGAGCTTGTGGAAACAGTTGCCGCGTTAGAAGGTCGAAGAGATGACAGGATAGGGACCTAATCAAATGAGTTAAGTCCCAGATTGCAGTTTCATGTACCATGCACTGTACAGGAATGATTTCATTTTATCATTACTTCGCTGCATCTTGCACTTTATAATGACTGATGCACCTGATCATGATTGATGTATTTCATCAAATGAGAAAAGTCCCCGATTTTAGATCTATGCACTATGCACTTTACAGGAACATTTACATCTCATCATCATTTCTCTGCACTATGCACTTTATAATGTTTGATGTACCTTATTAAGATTGATGCACTTCACCATGCTAGTTGCACAAGGCATTTGAAAGCGTTTGATATACTCTAACAGGCTTTTGTGCACTACACACTTGGAAGTGACCAGTGCACTTCGATGATTGCTTTTATATCCAATAGTGGTGAACGTATTGGCACTTTAGCCATAGACAGGGAGTTTCACCGCTGGGGGCGGCATATAGTATGTATTACGAGGCGTCCGAGGCAATTGACAATGTTATCTGCGTCCCATCAAACAATTAATATAATCTGTTTTGGAGATGTTTTGGCATTTATGTGATCACATGGGGCACCGTTTGAGCAATCAAACTAACTGCAATGTTGATGACCTGTGAACAATGTGAATGTTCACTGCAGGTTCTAAGTGTCACACAGGACGCACGACTAACAGCTGTGAGGCAAGTAAGCACACATACGGCATGGAGGGGCTCCATGGACTGACGCTCACCACTAGGGGCAAGTCACGGCGGATAAACAGCGGGAGCTTAACAGACGATAATTCTGCATTAATTCATATAGAAAGTAAACTCACATGAATTACTTATGGGGATAAGAGTAGGTATTTCCATGCAGTTGTTACCTTGCTAATACAGTGGCTTTAACAGTCAAACATGTCCACCTTCAACTTGCTCCAGGCGGGTGTACTCTCCACTTGAGTCCCTCATCTGTGTTGGCGGAAATGGTTGCTGTTTGCTCTGCACCACTGTTTTAAAACTCTGTGGTTTGATGGGGACACATTGTTGTGACCAAGCGGCGAGGAAAGCTGCGAAACGCATTAACGTTCCCAACGCGCACAATATTCTTTGCACTTTGGGAGAGCCTAATGTTAATGGCTTTTTAACTTGTTTGTGCCGTCTGCAAGGCATCAATAAAGACTGGATTTAATTTCGACTTGGATGTCCGGACTTCATTTATACAGGAGAAGTGAAGAGTGCTACTCATCCTGCCTGATCTTATCAGTGTGAAGAAAAAAGATATATATATATATATATATATATATATATATATATATATATGTAAAATTCAAAATGTGTTTGTTTGTGGTATGATTTGATGTGAAGAGTTGTTCCTAATTCGACAGAATTTCACCAATCTGCACCAAATTTTGCATAGTTGCCTGTTTGGAACATCCGGACATTACTGGCTGCAGTACATTTGCACAATAGGGGTATGGACCAATAGATAGAGGATGATTGGAGAATTTTCTGTTAATTCTTCACAAAAATAATGTTATTTCTTTAAACAATTTTACATAATAAATTTGGTACATAAATAGACAATCCCACATTAATTTAATCCACAGTTCATACGCATTCATACATTCATCCTTACGATATCTCTCTCTAAGTCAATACATGGTATTTTCATTAATATACCCATATAACAAAAACAACTAACACCAAGTTCATACACCCCTTCTTGAATACAGGTGTGTCTGTCTGTATACGTCATAAATAGTATACAAAAATGTCGACATATGATTCGGTTGTCTCAGGCTTTACAACTGTAGCCCTTGTGTTGATCCAACCCTGATCAGGACAGAAGCTCTATGCCAAATATGCCTTGCTTCGAAAATGGGTGGAGTTAGAGACATCATCCCCAGTATGTCATTATTGGAGGAAGTACAGACGACCTGGGCATTGTCCCATTTAGGCTCTACCAGTTCACAGATTGTTAAACCAGGGCTATTTCATACACCTCGGACTGCTACTGGTTCTCTTTAAGCACTCTCCAGTCCCTAAATTGGTGTGCTGCTGTTTCGACCCAACAGGGTAGTCAAATCGACCTCATTGTCGTTTGCCTTTCTTCAATGTAGTTAAATAACGAGATGTGGTAATATACTCTGCGGCACGCGCAGTCCATCAGTGATTCTACCAATTCCAAGCTCAATTGTATGCGAGGTATCATCCGCGCAGAAACCTTCAGTGGTTTGTCTCTGTGTTCACCTACACCGCGGGCTAACAAACTTATTATTTTGTGATGTTAAAATGATCTTGAAGAAGATGCCTGATACATTTTTTATGGACTTTGGCAATAATATGAGTGTTCTCCTGACAGAGTTGGAATTCTCTTTGACTGAATTAATAAATAATCTGAATGAGGTAAAATAAAATAACTCTTTGGCATGGACTAGAGAAGGACAAGTGAAAACTATATCTCACATGGCCTTTTGTTGGAATATGCAAAACAGAACAATAGAGGCTTCTATTTCCCTTATTTAATAAAATACTCATGCCCTACGACTAGAGACGTGTGCATTAGATTCAAATGGAATCTCATCTCAGCCTTGAAGGTATTGGGCACGAGGAAAAACATCAAAAATCATAATTGCAGGGTGTGAAAAACTAATCAGCTAGAGGCCATTAGACATCTGGTTATAGACTGCTATTGTACTGCAACTTGAGAATGTGCTAGTTCTCAACATACTAAATAACACAGCATCAGTAGTCCGCGACCAGTTCTTCAATTGATTGATGGAGGCGAAACAGCCCTTTTTAACTTTAAATCTAAGTAGATTTTTGCCTAAACTTTGTGAAGTCATAAATGAAGTGCTATAATGAGACAGGATTGACCTGTTTCTATGAATTCTGACAAAAATGAATTACTAATGGCTTGTTTTAAAATTGGAATGAAAATATTGCGAAAGTATACTGTGAATGTAACAAGTATTAAAAATGTCTTGCGTTTAAAAATGTTAATAAAAACATATTTTTAAAAAAAAAGAAACATTGTAATTCCTTATTAATTTTGTTTGTTTTCCTTTATTTGTATCTCCCTCTAGTATGTCCTTTGATTTTTACAGGTTCCAGGACTTTTCTCTTGCGTTCTGAGATGTACTCTCCTAAATATCAAGCTTTATTACGTGAAAGGTTTCTAATTTTATATTTGTGAGACTGTAACGCAGTAAACAAAATAACGAAATAGTTGGAGGTCACTTTTCATTTCTCAGTTCCTTACAGCACACCGCATTATGGAACCATTGATAAGGATTCAATCAATGTGGGAAGAAAAGGGGTATGAGGAGCTTATGAGGGGAGGTGGGTTTGCACATGGTGCATGTGACCCCAAATAAAGGCATGAGAGTGGAATGAGACGGACGACTTTGATTTGAAAATCAGGCAAGGACACTTGTGGAATGGGGAAGTGAAAAGTTAGCTTGAGGCAAAATAAAGAGGACTAACGCTCACAGCGGGTAGCTTTTAAAATACTATTGGTCTTGCAACGTTTGACCCCATTGGAATTTCCTATGTTGTTATGATATTGAAGGGTAGGGGGCCTCTCTTCCTGTAGGTCACATGAGAGACACCAAACTAATAGGGTTGCCACTGTGGTGTTGCCCACTCAAAGGGATTCCCCTCCAGGATCTCCAGGAAAAAACAACACAAAGGGGTGACGAGTGTTCCATGAAGGGTAACTGAGGGGGGCATTAGGACATAGTGAGTTGGGGGTATGTTGATTTTTGGGGGAATAGACGAGCAGATGGGGACATGGTATTGGCAATGGGGAGGGATGATATGATGGATGGGCACTTGAAGGAAGGAACAGATGGGCCGTCAGCAAAGGGCAGATGAAGGCATGAGTGAGTGCATGGGATATGGCAGCAGAGAGGGAACAAATGATGGGGTGGACACATGAGGCATTAGGGGTGCAACGTGAGGATAGGTCGAACAGATGGGGTTACCGCTGTGGTGAAGGCAGATGGGGATAACAGCTAGGAGGCGATCGGATGGTGCAGAGCTGAGAGGAGGTTGCCTGTAGAGTGCATCAGATGTGAAAAGCAGAATTAACATGGACATTACTCCAGTTAGAAAAAGTGTATAACATGGGTAGTGTTTTTTTTTTCTCAATCTTTGTACAATAAACACACATCAATTCAATGTCAACAAAACATTTTGGACATTTTAATATTTACCAAAAATGTCCTACTGTATGCCTAAATATGAGATACATGTATTTTTATACGGGAAAACAAAGGGACAAGTCAAAAACATGACGCACGTTTTATCTGCCGGAAGAAAAAAAACAAAGTTAATCCAACTTGATAATGCATTTTCTTCTGACGCAGTATTTGGTTGTTACAAAGGGATGCTTAAAAAAGATGAGGTGAACAGTGTTTTCGCAATGAAATTTAGATTTCTCTCGTTTTCTTTTAGAGTGAGTTAAAGTAAAACCATATTATATTTATTGTAAAAACATGGTCTGTTTCCTTGATGTTTTGTTGCTGGTGTTTAATGATCAATTCCTTAAAAAGTTTATAGATGATAAACCTAGATTGTAAACTGTATAGTTGCGGTAAATGATTCACTTGCACTTGCAGCAGTAGTCCTTACAATCCTTCCTTAAGATTTGTACAAAGTTCAAATCCCATTTCACCATAGGAGTTCAAGGTGCCTTCTGAGTTTCTGCAAGACTACGTGGTGCCACTTGAATATAATGTCAGTGTTTGAGAGTCGCTAGAGGTAGAAGTATCAATTATAAGCCTGAGACCTCTGTGAGAGGTTGTCCACTATCAGACAGGGCCCAGAGCATCTGCAAGAAGTTTCTCGGTGGTAGAACCGAGATGTGCTCCAACTATGTCAGCTTGACCACTGAAAACATCATAATCTTCTAAAGACACAGTCAAAACACTTGGTGTTTACATGAATGCAGCTGTGAATTCTTCTGCTCACGTTGAAGGGCTAGTTCATAGTACCCAATACCTACTAAAAGTACTAAGACATGTCAAACCTTTTCTTTCACAAAAGAATCGTGCCATTCTGGCAAGAGCTATCATTCTGCCCTGGTTAGAGTATTGTAATGTCCTTCTTGGGGCCAACTCACGTTGCATCAATTTACTACAGACCGTGCAAAATGAAGCTTTATGTGTAATTCATGACATTCCCAAAAGAACCCTTATCACAGGCACTAGAAAGGAACTTCACTGGCTTCCTGTGCAGCAAGGATACACTTCAAGGCTATCACCCTAATTCATAAATGCATCTATGGCAATGCTCTTAAATATCTGAAGGAACATACGATTTTACACAGTCTTTCAAGACAGCTTCGCTCGAGTACCAGTGGTCAGCTTAGTATCCTTAGAGTAAAGAAAAGCTGAGGTTTGGGGAGATCTTTCACTGTACTAGCAGCACAAATCTGGAATGCACTTCCCTATGCGCTGAGGCAAGAACCTATCTTTCCGCGTTTTAGAAAACGGCTGAAGACCCACTTATTCTCTTAAATTCTTGGTGTGATCTGCCTTTCCTATTTTCTTACTGTCCCGTCTTCAGAAGTCTATTTTGTCTATGTAGTGCCCTGATGCTTTAGGGCTTTGGCACTCTATAAATAAACAGATCAAATAAATTGGCTGCCCCTCTTCGGGCAGGCATGCCTTGAACTTCTTTCTAACGTTGTACAATGCAGATTCATGACAGAATGTTCTTTTTTTTTTATTAGTGCATTTTGGTTAAAATAAACCTTAACCACAAATTGTTAAAAGAACATTCAGCATGGAATCACAAATAGCAATTACATTATTCCATTATCTCATCAAGTGGAAAGGTTTTGGAATAAAGTATAAAACACACACAAACATCCTAAAATAAGTGCATTATTCTACATTTCAACGGATAAGGAGAGTTAAAAGAACAAACACAAATACAGCCTGAAACAACCAAGCAGTAATTATCAGTCATCACTGGATTGAACCCATCACACTACTTTGGCCAGATGTTTTACAGCCTCCTTCCATACATGGTATCCAGCCCCCATAACAACACGAGAGTTGACCCTGTATAACAAGGACCAACATTGATCATCCTGGATACTTTCAAGGTTCGTTACAAATTTTGAGTAAGCCCTATTGTTCAATAGAACCACATTGGGTCAAGACGTGTCGACTGGATTAGATGTAATTAGAACACAGCCTACAACGTCGCTCTTCTTGAACAAACCCAAACCAACTCCCGATGTATTCATACGTTGGTAGGATAAAATTCTCTTGTTTTATGCGAGCAGGGTTTAGTTAGGTAAGAGCACGGACCAACAATTTTAATGGCCTGCTGGGTGAATTCTAAGTACCACCTTTTCTGGGCTAGTTAGTTTAGGGAGCTGCTTCTATCCCAATCCCAGGTTTTCTGCTTCAGTAGATTCAGATAGTCAGGCATGTCTGTTAACAGTGGGAGCTGGAAGCCTATCTCGTCACAATGGGCCTCCCCCGTCATCCTCAAGGAAGCCAAGGAAGGGTTTACAGAGGCAGCCCCCAAGCCACTTGCTACCAAGCTCAAGAGCCTACTGTCATCTAAGGGGCACAGTCTCAACATGCAGTAGAGTTTACAGCGCTTAAGAAGCCACTGTGCCCGTAGACACCGGACCCCCAGCTCCAATCTCAAAGCTTCAACCAGCGTGGTCTTAGGGACATTCAAAATAGACTGAAGTAACTTCCCCTCTAAAGCCTCCAAACTGGTCACTTGGCCCACAGCCAAGAGATCCAGACCATACATCAGTGCAGGGATAATACTGGTCTGGTAAATCCTGATTAGTCCCTCGATGTTGTTCCTGCATGTACTGGACACAAAGCGTTTTATTAAGTGCCATTTCTTAAGGGTGCAACAGGAAACAACCTCACCATAGAATCCTTTAGTTAAATTAGAGTGAATGGGAAAGCCCAGTTATGGGTATCCATCCACTACCTCTAGCTTGGTACCCTTCAGTGTCCACACATAAGTTGGCTGCCATTTTGACCTTCTGCCTAGCACCATAACCTTTGTCGTAGATGTGTTTATTAGCAGGTTATTTGTGCTGGCATATTCTCCTAATGCATGTATGGCCCTCTGTAGCCTGATTTGCGTGCAGACCATGAGGATGGTATCATCTGCATACATTATCCAGGGTATGGGAACGCCCCCAAGTTTGGGTGGACATGTCCTGATACCCAACATAGTGGGATTTAGATCAGATGCATAGAGATTATAGAGTTGTGGGGCTATGGCACATCCCTTTTTCAGGCCGATGTTGGTTTGAATAGTACCTGACAGGGACCCCTCCTGCGATCAGGGCATGGATACCATGGTCTCACTATGCAGTTCCTTGATGAAATAGAGGAGGACTGGTCCTCGACCCATTGTAAAAGTTAGTGCCAAAGCCTATCCCGGCAGTGTTGAATGTCCTGGAATAGTCCACAAAACACATACAAATCTCCTGCTTGGAAGCTATCATGTCTGCCAGTTGGAGCTGCACAGCACATTTGTTGTGAAGGGTGCTTTGACCCCTATGAAACCCAGTTTGGCAGCGATGCAGATTGCCAGATGCCTCTTCCCAGGCATTAAGTTGCTTCAATAATAGGGTAGAGAAAATCTTGGCACAAGAATCCAACTTGGCAAGGAGTCTATAGTTGGAGGGGGGCCCAGGGTCACCCTTCTGGAACACCGCTATCAGGACGATTGATTGATATTTTATTTCTATCGCGCTCGTACACAAGTGTTTCAGAGAGCGACAAGGCAAGGGAGGGGAACAGGGGAGAACAAAACAGCGATCTTACTAAGCCCAGTGACATTGAGAATGTGCAAGTGCATGGGAGAGGGGGAGGGGAAATGTGCATGGAAGGAGGGAGAAGTGGAAAGTGCGAAGCAGAGGAGAAACAACATAAATAACAATAATAAATAATAAAGGCAACAAACAGTGGTAATGCAGCCAGCAATTTGCAAATGCTAGGTTTAAGATGGACTCCCTCCAGCTATTTGGAATTACCCCCGAAGCCAAGATTCTATGGAACCTTGGTGCCAGGATCATAGGCCATGCGGGCGGGTCATGCGCCTGGGACATCTTCAAATTCTTAATTACTAGCTCAATGTCATCAGCCTCAACACAGTATGTGCCAATTGGCAGGTAGTACATCAGTCTCTGAGGGAGCTATCAATGGATGGTAAAACATAGACCCCATGTAGGCCAACCAAGTAACCTCAGGAATGGGAATACATTATTTTGTGGATTATCCTCCCAAAAAAAGCCCTAAAGAATGGCCACAATTTGGCACTATCATTGGTGTGCAGTAGATCGAACATGTTAACACACCTTGTGCTTTGGATTGGTCCCTTGGATTGGCCCCTGCAACAATGTATGTGCACCATTGGAAAGTCCCTCTGATTGGTTGAGATTCCCTCCAACCTTGGACATTCCACGTGTTAGAAGCATGTAAGCAAAATGAAACCCAGGTGCAGAGAACAACGTCAGACTACTGTCCACTTGCCCAATTAGTCTATCATCTCCCATCAGCCAAGACTTCAGCCAAGGTTTCTTCTTTGTACTGAACCTTGCTGGATGTTCTCTTCCCTTGGACTTTAAGTGGAGTTAAGGTACATAGTTATCTTCGTCTGGAGTTTATGAATATACCTTTTTCTAGTCTTACATCAGGTGTGAGGAGACCATGAATTTGTCCATATCGCCTTTCTATTTAGTGCTATATGATTCAATTATCCTGGGTGGAATGACTCTCCTTGGCCTCTGGAGACACTTGGTTGTTCTGTTTCACATATGCTTTCTGATTTAATTGTTCAATGCTTGGCATTCACAAATGTTCGCTCATTTACTTAATCTAAGAGAAATATGTCCTGCGTATATTGCTTATCCTCCTTTGACTCCATGTGTACTCTAAAATTGCCTCTTGCTGTGGCATCCTTGATCTCTGACTAACAGCTATTCTTTGTTCAATTTACAAATTCAATTCCTGCATCTGTCAGCTCTGCAGACCTGGTCTCTCTCCTTCAAGCTTTTGGCGTACTCTTATTTAGAACCAACGTCCATCTTTTCAACATGGCTGCTTTACCCTTGGTATATTATCAACTGCAGCAAGCTTCTCTGTGTCTCATATACCTTACGTTTCTGTGAATATACATTTGCTACACATCTGGTTACTTATCTTCTGTGTATACATTTGTATGTAGGCTTACTCTTGTTTCTTAAGTTACAGCTTCATTCTTCATCTATCCCTTATATTGTTTCAGTATGTCACATGTCTTCTCATTATGACATCACTTTGCACTTTGCAGATTTCCTTTACAGCTCTTTGATATTCATTTGTGTCTGCATATCTCCTGCTATCACTTCAGTTTGAGAGTACATTTGGTACGGTTGTCTGAGTGCATAATGTCTCTCATACACATCCCGCGGTATTGGAATGATAGCTGGTGTCATGCACACTGTCTTCTTGTTCTTCATCCAGTATGTCGGAGGAGAGGGGGTAGGTTCCATCAATGACATACACGTCTCCTCCTCAACAAATTCCTTTGGGAACTCTTTACAATCCATTTTCTTCTGGAGAATTAACCAGGTAAATCTGGTGCACGAGTCCACCACAACTAACAAAGATCTGTACTTATTGACCGGTGCCAGTGGACCTATGCGATGCATTTACATGCCTTCAAATTATGAAATGATATGATATGATATTTTATTTATAGCACGCCTATACACAAGTGTTTCAAGGTGTTACGAAGTAAGGGAGGGGATCAAGTGGGGGCAAGACAGCGATCTTACTAGGCCCACTGATATTGAGATTGCACATGTGTGGGGGAGAGGAAAGGGGAAAAGTGCTGGGGGAAAATTGTGTTGTTCCCCCTATTAGTGTGCTTCTCGTGATTTCTGGAATTGTCTACAGTTGTTTGCAACCATATAGAACAATTTGCTACTAAACCCTAGCCACCAATATCTGTCTCACAAGAGCTGTGTTGTAGCTGACACCCCAATGTGGGTTTAGATACACTTGCATGCACTGCATAGATTAGTTCAATCTATCCTGCTTATTTGTTACTACCCTGTGAACAGGGCATCCCTTTGTCCTAGGGCCAGGGACCATCACTGTGTTCTCTTTTACAGTCCAGGTATAAGTAGTTGGGAACCTTTGGGAGGTAGGACTATTTGCATTCAAACATGCTCTTATGTCCTCATCTATGTTTGTAGTAGAGTGTATCAATGCTGGCACCCCCATTCTAAGAGTCTTCTGTCTTGCAGACTGATCACAAGTGCATTGCCTGCACTGTGCACAGAATTATTTCTGTGTGCTTTTGTATGCATAACCCAGATGAGCGGTCTCGATATTTAATGTCCCATACCTTTTGCTGAAGTTGCTTTGACAATATTAGGTCACCTTTGGAATCTCTGAATGACTTTGCTTGCCACCGTTTTATGTCTAATATGTACCCTCTTACTACATAGTCTGACTCAGACACAACTAATGTGGGCTAATGTTAGCCAAATTGTCACAGTGTGAGGAGGTGGCCACGTAATTCACCAACCTATGCTGATGTATGACCTGAATGCTTTGTTTGTATATCCTGTTTTTGAAACAACCTTTTACAGCAGCACAGGCAGCAGCATATTTAAACTGTGTTCCAACTGCTGAAACAGCACTCTCAATACAGTATATCACATTTGCAAACATCCAAAGTTGGATGTCTGTTGTTGCTTCATCTGCTTCTGGTTTTGAAGAAAATTCCAGTTCATACATCTGTTGTAGTTCTGGTTTGTAATGCCATTCTATATCTGGTGCTTCTTGGGTGGATGCCAATTGAACCCATCTTGATTGTAGTGCCTTTGCATTTAAGATACTACA
Organism: Ambystoma mexicanum; assembly: GCF_040938575.1. Lineage (NCBI taxonomy): Eukaryota > Metazoa > Chordata > Amphibia > Caudata > Ambystomatidae > Ambystoma > Ambystoma mexicanum. The sequence continues at coordinate 1,380,982,997 of NC_090935.1, forward strand.
GTGTGTAGCTGCTTATAACTGCACTAACAGTGTATTTATATTAGGGGTGTACCAAAATTCGTCTTCGAGTAAGTATTTGGCCAATTTCCGGCAGAAAATAAGATATCTGCTTTGGCAGAATACTTAATTATTTATCACTCGAAGCCAAACAGTTTCCCTTACAAAATACATTAAGTATTGCTTAAACTACAAGGCTGGAATCATTGAGGCATGTCATGTATATCCTTTAAAAGAGGAGAGGTGCGAACATGCAACCCAAGTGCCTCCCCTTCATGTGATGTGCTGGACAGAGAGACTTTCATCTGGTGGTTTGCTGGGTAGAGGTGAGCTGGAGCAAAACTTTCAATATTTTAATTTATCATTGGTCTCCCATTTATTTTGCAGTTCAACACCATTGAGCTGGAACAATAGTTTATGACGTCAGTATTGGAAAATGCTATTTTCCTTTGGCTCTTATTGATTTGCGGATGATCTGTGTGAGAAATCTGAAAGTTACCGGTTACAATCCCACCAATTCCCTATCCAAATAATATAATTAAGTGGACTAATATAGGTATTGCAGAGATCCCCGTAGGTTGCAAAGCTATCCAGTGATTTCAGAGAAAAGAATTACAGAAAGGGAATTTATAATGAAACACTGAATCTTTGTTGAAACATAAATGGGGCGGGGCAAGGGATGAAACGGGTGGGAGGGGTTAGTGTGGGCTTAAACACATACGAAAACAGGGGGCTTGGAGAAGGGACTCTCTGAAATAGAAATATAAAACAGTATTTGTTTCTTTACAAATTCCCTCTCTGAAATAGTTTTTGTTAAAATCGCTCAGCAGGTGCTGGGCCTGAAGCAAAGAACTGTATTCAGACTGCAAGCCAAGGTTATAAAGCATGTATGACGGTTTAGTGGGAAGTGTGCCTGGGACAGAGATGTGTTCGCAATATCGAGACATAGGTTAAAATTCCTGCCCTCCAACTTTCTCATGTTGATAGAATACATCCCTTTTAATTGAGCAAAAGAGAAAGATGTTATTAAAGAACATGGCTATGTTTTTGTATCCTAAATATCCCAGTCCTTGGCAGCAGAAATTTTCCTCCTAAAGATAGAGAGTTGAAAAAGAGGATATTTGTGTAATAAAGACAAGACAATACACTCCTACAATTTAGCAACATCAATGTACAGGTGAAACAAAGAAGTAAAATCATCTTGCAAATGCCAACTAAAGAACTGAAATTCAGCAATGTCCCTTCCCTATAGGGTCAGCTAAGTACACTGGAGGACTCAGCTTTTGCTATATATTTTTGTCTCGTGTCTTTTACCATGCCCAAAAACACCAGAAACATACCCCAACTGAAAAGAAAACAAAAATACTATCTATGAATGAAAAGACATTTTTCAAATGTCTCATCCCTCCTCAGTACCACATGTAGAAAGCATGGCTTTAGCATCCCAAAGTTTTGCATTCAGCACGACTTCAGCAGTCAGCAGGGTACTAAATGATTAATTCACTCCTTTTTTGTTTCAGTGCCTTGCTGGTGCCAGAAGGGTACAGATGTGCAGGTCTAAAAGTTATTTTTGACAGTACAAGTAGACACATCCCAGTCTTACCTCACAGTGAGTGCATACATACAGACTATGCTTTTGGGCTAGTATTAATTTTGTGAGCCCTGTCCAACAAGAGACATCTATGAATTCACAAAAATACAAACTGTTTTTATTGAACAGTTTATTTTCTAGAAACGTATTCCTTTCATGGTTTACACAAACATCTTGTGTGAACAACAAAGAAAAGAAATGAAAATGAATGCTTGTTATACAGATTTCAAAGTGTTTTTTTTAATGTATACAGTGTTTTTCTTGTCTACATAACTTTATTTCTTAAAAAGGCAGCTATTTGGCTATGTAGTGTGTGTTCCTTCTACACTATTGTTTGAACTGCAGCCAGAATCTTTTAATCTGGAGCAAACCTCTGATTTGGAATTGTATAGACATGTGAATGGTATGCTATGGGTTTTGGCTCACCATGATTATATCCTATATATGTAAATGCATTCAGACCAGGAAACAATGTCAATTCTAAATCTTTTCTGTGTTTCCATCCTGAAGAGCACTGCTGGTAAATATGGTGCAACATGCGTGTGTGCTCCTTCTTCCAATCTGATAAATGAAAGTTTGGGTTCAAAACATTATATGGTGGTTTCACAAAAGCTGTATACTCTGCAACACATGAATGCCCAAAATTCAGAAGACCAAGCAATGCCTGTAACTGTTTAACTGTGCCTGGGCTCTGCAAGTGTTCACATTTCTCCAGAGCGAGTTCCCATCCCTCATCAGATAAAGAAAATCCCAAAAACATAATTTCTCTATGGGCTATCTTAGATTTCTTAAAATTTAAAATGTAGCCTTTCGCTGGTGTCCTTTTGATCAAATCCACTTTTTCTAACCGTTCATTTAAATCATCATCTATACAGTAAGAGTCATCTACATATGTCCAGCAATTCTGAATGGCTTCTAAAAGGTATTGTATTCTGCTTGAAAACATCTCTGGACATTTCTTTCACCCTTGTGGGTGTCTAGTGAAAAAAATCTGTTTACCTCTGAATGTTATAGCTGTTCATGAATAGCTCTTTGGTTCGAAAGGTTGTACAAAGAATCCATTACCAAGACCTTATACTTATGTCTGTGTATCTTACTCAAAAGGCCTGAACTACGCATGTTCAAACACAGCCTCTGTGCATGTGTTTGCATTAAGAATCCTAAATTCAATCGGCAGACATTATGAACCATCTCGCTTGGACACAGGATGTAGTGCTGTGCTGTGTGGGCCTGCTTGTTGTACCAGAAACCTGTGGTTTACTAACTGATCCACTATTCTCTGTGGAATAGCCTGTGTTTTGATTCAATACTGTATCTGATGCTATGGTATTGCAAACACCGGCATTCTATGTGGAGTGCAATCTATATCATGTCCTACATGATTCTTGAATAATTGTGTTGCACCTGGAACAGCCCATGATGCTGCATAAGTGTTCAAGAAGTGTACTTCAACCTTTTCTGAATAGATAGCTTAATTACCTCTTCCCCTCTAGGGCTTTTCCTAACATAAATCCTGGTCTGCCTTGTTTGCTAAAAGGTCCTCTTATGGTATGTGCAACTTAGACCAAAATAGTGCCTCAATTTCTTTTGGGTATTCCCCTTCAAGTTGTATTGTAACCAAGTACACTTCATTGTCCTCAACCACTTCTATGGTCAGAGTAATAACTTCTACTTTCTGATCAGTAGGAATGTGATTTAAACACTTTTTGTGTCTTCTCTGAATATGGAGACATGTTCTGTGTGACAGAATACAACAGTACTATTAGCCAATCTTTTGGTTCTTCAGTCAATGGTAATATCCTGTGAGTCTGGTTCAGAGCCTTGCTATTATCCACTCTTAAAGCCGCAGTTTGCTTCCTTTCTCCATTCTTCTCCTCCATCTTGGCAGGCGTATTCTCTCCCTTGGGTGCTGACCTCAGATTCTTCTCTTTCTGTGAAGGAAAAGAAGGACAGTCGTCATTTATGTATCTTTGTGGTTGCCTGAACTGTGCCTTATCCCTGAGATGGTAAGTACTTCTCACACCACTTCTGCCCTCATGGGACTGGTACCATCTCCTTCTACAGATACTGATCTGCTATGAAAGATCTCACTCTCTTCCTCTACTACATGGGGCAGGCTGGAAGCACATATCATTCCCTTTCTACCGATAGCCGAGAAGGTGGTTCTGCCTGGTTTCTGCCTAGTACCAGTAGTGCTACTAGGTGAAGTCCTTTTAGTGTGCTTACTCTCACTTAATTCCTTCTTTGTCCTCTCCACAGGGTGCCTACCCAGATGATCTTTACCTGGGGACCTATAGGTGACTGTCAAAATTTTACCAAATTGGAGTTCATTTTCTTGTTCACTGGGGGAAAAGGCAAGGCACCTGAAGACTTCTAGTCTCGCTGATGCTTCATTTGTTAGTGGCATGATTACTCACTATATCATGGCATCATTTCCCCCAGCTATTGCTAGTCCTAAACTCATTGCTGATTCTGCTCCCTGGGAGCTCAGTATGTCTCCCAGAACGGAGATTGAAGGAGTCTCTATTAGATGAAGGTATAGCCAACTATACACTAAAACCCAGATGTCATAGTGTTCTTTAGGTGGATTTCAACCTGCTGACACTATGATTGCTGAAGTCCTTCACCTTTGCGGAGAAGTTTATCTTGAGGGTAGGCAGCCTCAAACTGGCTCAGCTTAGTTGAATACCATTTAATGAGTTCCTCTTGCTTTGTGGGGCAGGGGCCCAACAAGGTTTTGAGGATCTGGAATGGAAGTGCTCCTTCCTCCCGTGTTAATACAGGTCTAGGTGCTGCTGGTGCAGCCCCCAAAGCTCTGAACTGTACCTCCTGAACATGAACAATGTCAACTTTTCTCCTCAGATTTTCAGTGGTCTCTTGTATAGGGGTAATTTGCCTCCCTATGTGGACGATAACAATACCTAAGGATGTGTTCTAAGGTTTACCCTTCCATAGCAAAAGGGCCATACCTAGCCCTGGTAGTGGGATATGTTAAATCCCCTTAAAACCAGTCCTGGTGGTCTACCTGCTGCAAAGCTAACTCAGGATACCCATAGGGTGCATACTGTATCTGCCCTAGGTACCTTCTAATGTATATGGTGTCAAACCTGCCCCTTGGCTTGATACCAGATGTCTCAATACATGTCAAAAGGGTTCCCCCAGGCAATCCTCCAGACTCAGGCACTGTCACCGTGAAATTGGGTTAATCTTTGGTGGCAATGTAAAGGTATAGTATATGTGCTGCCGAAGCGAGGTATAGGAACATCAACATGTGGCGTAGCCATTCGAGTATCTCTTAGCTAGATAGCTTTACGGTTAGTTGTTTAATAAAAATGCCCCGATGTTCACTAGATTGTGCTTTTAAGACTTTTAAACAACATTCTTTGTATCACCAGGCCTGTAGACACCCACTTAGTCCCTCTTCAGTAACTAAGTAGGAACAGCATTTTAGAGTGTAAAATTGATGTTTAAGCTGTAGGGTCCCTTTATGGTCGACAAACTACATGATTCTTATCACATCTACCTACGAGACTTTCCTCCACCCCAAGGGGAGTGTACTATATCCCCCCCAGTAGGAGCTGTAGTGGGAATAGAGGTAGAGAAAAGCAACAGACCCCTGCAGTGGGTTACCCACTCTCACTCATTCACACAGGACTGATTTACTAATGTCATGTATTTCATTGAGAGTCTACTGCTCAAAAATTCTACTAACCTCTTCTCTAGCATAACATGCACCATAAACAGCAAGACAATGTACATTACTTTAAATAGATGCCCCTATTTAATACAGATGCACAGATGCTTCTTACTTGATTCTCAATAATAAACACTCAATAAATTCTCACACACTCTCCTGTAAATTGTTATTCTTTTTAATCCAAGAAATAAGTAATACAAGTGCATTGCCGCTAACTACACATAACACATTCAATATGTAAACGGTTGTACATGAAAATACAGCAATCATTTTCTAGCATATATGTCTGCTCAAGATGAGTCAACCATCTCAAGAACATAATAGCTCATCAAAAGTAATTGACTAGCTCACTAAACAGCCTCATAAATGAACTACCTTCTTAACACCTCTCCTCTTTCCCAATGTGCTATCAAAATCGGCTAAAACTGACTCTCATACGTGCTACAGTCCTCTGGTAGTAGGGAGAAGAGAGCTAGGGGCTGGATGACTGGAGCCTAGACATGTGGCCTGTACAATCCATACATACAATTCCAGTTGAAAACACCTATTAAAGCATCATAGTTGCTTAGGAAAAAGCAGCAAAAAAGGTTTAAATGTATTAAAAGATTTAGGGCCTCATTATGAGAAGTGCGGAATGGGTTTAAAGGCGCCGGTAATGGTGTCGGCGCCGTTAAACCCACTGTGCACTATTACGAGGTCACCTTGCGGGACCCGCTCTGGACGTCTGGTTTTACCAGTCTGCTTTTACCAGACGTCCATAGCGGGTCCCGCGAGGGGACCAGGGAGCTAACAACGGGCCCGTTCGTAATGGGCCCGTTCTTAGCTCCCTCCCCATTCCCATTGAACCCTATGAGGACTCGAATGGGAATGGGGAAGGACCGGGCCCGGGTTCCCTGAAGGAGGGAATACCGCGGCCTCCATACTCGGAATGGCCCGGCATTTCCCCATTCAGGGAACCCAGACCCGGACACGATTTTGGAGGCAGCCATGCCCTTGTTAAGGGCATGGCTGCCTCCAAAGTCGTAATGAGGCCCTTAGTGTCAATTTCAGGCAGAAAAAGGTGTGGAAATCAATACCTCCTCTCTTCATAGACCATCATGGAGGGAGTAGTTCCAGCATGCGTCTGTGTCCTCCAGCACTGTGTCCAGCCTGCCTCACCCAGGATCGCAAAGAGCACTCTCTGCCCCATCCCAGAAACTGGCGTATATGTTTAGCACAGTTGTTTACCAGAAGCCTGAAGCTTTTTTTTATCTCTAAAAGCCTGAATCTATTTTGATATCCAAGCCCATCAGTCAACAACTTCCCTCACATCCGGCCTAACCCAGAAGCCTTGTAGTCCATTGCTGTCTTTCAGGACTTTGTTATTGTTTATTGGAACATTGGGTACTATTTACCAAAACAAAAAGAAAGACATATTGGATGACATCCCAGACCTTTGGATTGCAGCCCAGAAGCTACATTAGCTAAAGTGCACCCGGTTGTTCCAGAACAACTGATTAATCTGACTTGAAGCCCAGACTTTCAATGTAGATGGTACAATCATTTCATACTTGTTGATATATGCTCAATGTTTACTACTTTTCAATGATGTTTACTATTTACATGCTCTCATGAATAGAAACTATATGGCATAAAATAATGCTCAGTCTCAAGCATGGCTAAGATAGACATCACTGTGAAGTATGTTGTACTTTGTTAGTTTAAATCTGGACTACATCATTACCCAATACCTCCTGTTAGTAAATAAGTGCCCTTTCACATTTATAATCATTTAATATGATGTTGGGGTCCATTTCCCATCTTGTTTCAATCTGGAGCACACCCCCTCTTTGCGCATTCAACATTACCCTACACAGGTTCAATACTGTGCCTTGGCAGTGAGTCTTGTCATATAATCTGGCTAATAGTACATCAATATCTGGCTCTGATGGGAGCATCATCCATTGTTTCCTAGCTAGGTTTGTTATGGCCACACCCGTCAAGAAGTGTCCCAGCGGTAAGAATAACTGCTGCTAAGTTCTCTAAAAGATAGTAGAAATCCATTCTCAAACACATTGCCCCAAATTGCCACCCCATGTCCTTCCATGCTTTAAGTTTAGGCCTCATGCTCATGTCCATCCCCTGAACATGTTGTGTCAGTGAGATGCTGGGGGAATAAGGGTATCTAACACCAAGCCTCTTATGCACACATTTTCATACACTTCTCTCTAATTCCAGTAGCATAGGGTAACTATCCTTCACCTTTGGCTGTGCCCAAAGGATTTCCTTCATGGTGTATGGCTTTCTCAGTTGAACCAACATCCCCATTTCAGAGTTAAGCTCATCAGTTAGCCATTTTGCCAAAAATTGTAGTTGCACTGAAAAATAAAGTTAAAAATCTGAAAGTTGTAACCACCCCTTTTGTAAGGCCTCTGTAGATTATGTAGTGGTATCTTCCTTCTAGAGTCCACCCACAGTAGGCCTCTAATTTTATGATGAAGTGATGCAAAGTGACTGCATGTGACCCCGAAAGGTATGATTGTATAGAGATTGAGCATTCTTGGCAGGAGAACCATGTTCATCAAAGCAATTCCCCCCATCAATGAAAGTGAGAACTTTTTACACAGCTCTAGTGATGGGTCCATCCTGCGTAGGAACCTTTCTATGTTATTCGAGTATGTATCACATGCTTCATAGTAATTCTCTGTCTCCACATATTTAAAGGAAAGGAATGTGCCAGCCAAATGAAAAAACTGCATTCCCAGAGACACCTGAGCAAATTCATCCATGCCAGCATCACTCGCTCAGAGCAGTTATGATTCTGCCATCGGTAGCCTCTCTTGGTTCCTCAGCGCTGCCATGGGAAACAAACTTGACTTAGCTCGGTTGACTTTGGGATTGTTTATGTAGAGGATTACATCATCCGCATACATTGAAAAAAGGTGTTGCATAGTGGCAACCCTGCCTTGTACCCTTCTTAATGGGCCAATTCCCCAGAAACCATACTCTGCATCTTGACTCTTGCCATCAGCTGAGAATACAAAAGATGGATCCACTTAAGGAACCTCTCCATAATCCCAAATGAATGTGTAGCGTAACATTATAGAGTCAAAGGTCTGGATTGCGTCCAAGGATTCCGCTGCTAGCTCCTTATGACTGCCTTTCATTTGGAATATAATGCTGAAGTCTCCTCCTGTTGTGGGAGGTATTCCTGTTCAGTATGAAACCTGTCTGGTCCGGATGGATCAGTTGGGGAAGCACCTGCTCCAGTCTACTGGGCAGATTTGAGCTAAGCATCTTCATGTCAACATCGCGCATTGATAAGGGTCTTTATGATTTACAAATGACACGGTATTTCACTCCCTTCAGAATCAGTAATATCACTGCTTCTGGCATTCATCTCGGAAATTCACTCTTCTTCTATGAGGCATTCAGGGTTGAAAATAGTTTTTCAAGCAATATTTGTTGACACTCTATATAAAACTCAGTAGGGCAATCATCTCCCCCCATAATTTTCTGCATCATCAGCTGAGATATAGTAACTGAAACGTCCATTTCAAGAATGGGAATATAGGGTTCCTCAGCCTGGCTACCTGAGATATCTTGCAGGTTAATTTTCTGCAGTGCAAACTCTATTTCTTCCCAGTCTACTTGCTGTTCCCTGTCATACAGTTTCTCATATTAGTAAGCAAATGTTTTGTTAATTTCAGTATCAGCTGCCAACCTCTCCTCACATTTATCACATGTCTACACTATATTTATCTTTGGGGCTTCCCATTGCAATAGCCAAGCCAGACGTCTCCCAGGTTTTCCCCCCCTGTACTGTTTCTCTGAGTACACTGCATAGTTATGCTTACCCAGACTGTCCCAGGCCTTAGCTTGATTCTTCCAGGTTCATCCCCTTCTCCCTTCTCCAGGGCCAACTTGGCTGCTACTATCTTCGTCTCAGTGTCCCCTGGCGTCTTTGTCAGTGTGGCTCTGATACCAGCCGTCGGTGCCTTACATTCTCCCTGTATCACAAGTTTGAAGGCCTCCCATATTAGTCAGTATTTCTATACACTGCTCTTGGTTTTTATTTATTTATTTATTTACTTACTTTATATAGCACCTATCGCATAAGCGTTTTACATCAAGACAATCAGTTAAAAAAGGTGGATCAATTAAAGGAATCACAAAGTAATGAGGTGATCTTTAAGTTTAGATTTAAAGAGAGGGAGACTGGACAGAGAACAGAGAGCCATAAGGAGATTGTTCCAGAGCATTTGAGTCAAAAGCGAGAAAGAGCTGAAACAAGATGGAACAAATGAAAGGAAGGGAACAACAATGTATTTATTTATGTTATTGTGCATTTGTAAGGCACTTATACATCAAGTAAATCGTGTTTCAAAGAGCCCGGGGAGGAAGAAGAGAGATTTGGAGCAAAGAGCGCATAGTGGAGAGTATAAAGAAATAAGAGAAGAAAGGTAGAAAGGAGGAAAACCTTAAAAACATTTTAAAAATTAGACATGGACAATGTAAGCAGAGTCTGGCATAAAACGATAACCAATGAAGATGATTATAGCAGTGGAGCTAGGGTCCCTGGGTGAGAGAGATTCAACAAAGAATACAAATAGTGGGGGAGTACATAGTATAAAAAGGAGCAGGTCTATGGGCAGAGAGACTCAAGAGTAAACAAGAACAATAAAAAGACTAAAGAGGTGATAGGAAGTTTAAAGGCATGGAAAGTGAGGAAGCAGTGAGCCTTCTTAATTTGAAAAGTTGTGAATGGCTGGCACACAAAATTAAGGATATGTGGGCGGAGAAAGACAGTGCAAGAGGGAGGGAAGCAGATTGAAAAGAGATGGAGTGTGGGTATAAGGGGGAGAAACAGAAGGAGAAGGAAAGAAAAGGACCTCCGTTTTAGATGGATTAAGGTGTAAAAAATGTGAAGACATCCAAGATTGAATGGAAAGGAGATTGAGCAGAGAGAGATGAGTGTATTGAGTCTGAGAAAGAGGAAAAGAAGGGGAAAACCTGAGAGTCAACTACATACCAATGGTGAGAAAAACCATGTGCAGAGGTGACATCCCCAAGGGGAGAGGTGTATAAAGAATAGAAAAGTGGACTAAACACCCACCATTGGGGGACACTGTGAGAAATAGGAAAAATAGAAGAGTACTGGCCAGACCAAGGAACAGGAAAAGTGCAACCAGTCAAGAACAGAATCATGAAAGCCAAGACGTGAAAGAGAGGAAAGGAGAATAGAGTGCCGACTATATATAAAGTGGTCGACAAGTCAAGCAGAACGAGTAGAGAAGACATCTTCTTATCGTGTGCAAAGAGAAGAGATTCAGTTACAGCCAGTCTCTGTAGAATGAGAAGTTCAGAATCCAGATTGGAAAGAAGGAAGGCTTTAGTGTAAAGTAACAAGTGAAGGAAGTTGAATATACACCATGTGCTCTAGTATCTTAGAAAGAAAGGCTAGGAGAGACATAAGGTGAAAGTTAGAGCAGAGAGAGGGGTCAATCAAGGGTTTCTTAAGAATAGGAAGAATAGAAGTGTGTTTTACACATCAAGGATCAATGATGAAGGGAGTGGGTTGCTTGGGGCAGTAGTAAGGTTTGCAGGAACAAGGCAAGAAGCAGTGTCAAAATCAGGAAGTAGGTGGAAGGAGGACATAGTAGTGCCAGAAGTGCAGGCAGCTGGGTATGATGAGGGTGTGGATAGCATAGAGGATGAAATATAATAGAAGACCCAAAGGAGAGACATCTTAGAAGAAAAGTAGTTGCCAATGTCACAGGCAGACAGATGGGAAAAAGAAGCAGGATCAGGAGGGAAGGTGAGAAGACATGCTTTAAATTTAGAAAAAGATGGTGGGGTGGGAAGAGAGAGAGAGTCAAAAAGAGAATTAAAGAAAAGTTGTATATCAGAGAGGAGAAAAGCATTGTAGGAAGAATGAAGAGAGGACATACAGGCAAGGTCAAGGACTGTCCAGGTCTTAAACCAACATTGCTCAGCATGGTGTAGACCCTGCCGAGCCACCCCCAAGGTAGAAGTCAACCAAAATTGAGAATGTTTGTGCGATGGAAAGAAAGTAGTGGAGGGGTATAGGAGATCAACAGTGTTGGAAAGGCAAGAAGTAGGGAAGCAGAATCAACAGACATCCACAAGAAGAGATCCAAAGAAGGCAAGATCGAAGTTACGGCACACATGAATTAAATCATATTAAAGGAATGAAAATCACAACAGAATCAGGTTGAGGAAGGGTTTGTAGAAAGTGGGGGAGAGGGGACAGAAAGGGTAAAAGAAGGCAGGTCATGATAAGAAGACTGGAGCACGAATGTAGTCACAGGGGTATTGAGAGGAGTTGTGGAGGAGATAAGATCCAGTGAGAAACCAGTGTTATGAGAGGGATGCGTATGTAGAGCTAAAGCGCTCCCGTCTCAGGTCCAAAATACAAGGGATAAAGCAATCCACAAAAACTCAAAAGGGTGAGCATCACATGCAAAAGTAACCCACAAAATGTTTTGGTATTATGGTGGCTAGGAAGATGAACAAAACAAGCCAAAATTTGACCAAATTCTACCCGTCCATTGTCAGCCCAACATTTTCTAGCCACAATAAGAACATTAGCGTATGTTATTTATAGTGTAACACAAATATGATTGTAGCAAGGTGATTGGCTAGTCGTCAGGAGCCACCTAAACAGCTCTATACATTGTGAAAAACAAAAGGCAGTTTCCATCTTGTCATAAAAAGATCATCACTCACCCACAAAGCCACACTCCTCTTGATTGGCCCAGAAAAACTCACCAATCTCATTTCAGGGAACTAGTTTTATGAAGGGCTTCATTTCACTTCGGCCATATTACCCCAGGCACTTGGAGCTGCAAAATCCCACCAAAATGGGCCAAAAGAAAACAAAGCAACATGGCACGCACCTCCTCTATTCATTCCCTAGTCCAACCATCTGCTAATCTCATCATGTAGCTGCCTATCATGCTACATGTTGCCAGCCCTAGTACACTGCCTTCCAGCACTCTTCCTGCGATGAATGGGCTTTGGGAACAAATGTCACTAGTCCACTGCTGAGCACCATTCTTGGACCATCATATCTGCTAATTTCCCCTTATTATTCAGTACATTTCCCATTGTGGCATTCACAAACATTATGTAATCCTTCCCAATTTGTTGAGGCAGTACTTATTGCGTAGGACCAGACAACTATCCCATAAGAAACACTAAAAGCAGGCAATTACCTCACACCTGCCCTTGGACGCTCAGTCTGTTTGCAGGCCAAATTCAATCAAATGCTTTCAGCTAACAACTGTGGCCTAATACATTACAATAACAGGTCTTGCTCCTAACCCCTAATATCCATACAAACAAAAGGCCTAACAATACCGAATAGAAAAAATAAGAGTTGCACATGCCATCATGTGTGAAAAATGAACATGCTGGGTTGCATGTATGTTTGTGTATGTGTTGTGCAGCTTTTGTCCAGCTGCCATGAAACTCAGAAAGATGTTGTGTCATGTATTGGGCATGTTTGGGGTTGCTTGTGTTTCCACGCAGAGGGGAACTGGCCTTGTGATTCAGGCTCGGCTGCTACCATCGGTGGCAGTACCTTACTGATTAGAATATAGCGGGGCCCCTTTTACAATGGCACAGGGGACTAAAAAACAGTGGAGTGGAAGGTTGCCCAGAGAAGTGCCAGTGGTTCAGATTTATTCAAATCTTCCACCCATCACTTTTTTGGTTACAGTTTGTCTCCCTATGTGAGAGAGGGCATGCACAGACGTTGGTCCCTTGTTCGCTGCACCATATGGAACCATGTTGCACCTCACAGATGATACCCAACAAGGCCGAATCATGTCTGGGGTTGCTTGTGTATCCATGCAGAGGGGACCTGGCCTAGTAGTTTGGGTGGGCAGGACCTGGCTAATTTGCATATGGCTGGGCCCCTTTTTCAATGGCTCAGATGGGCTAAATACAGTGGTGTGGAAGGTTGCCAAGAGCAGTGTCAGTGGTTCAGATTTATTCAAAATCATCCACTCATCACATTTTTGGTTTGTCCCCCTATGTGTGAGAGGGTATTCCCAGATGTGGGTCCCTCGTTCGCTCGCTGCACCATGGAAAACCAAGCTGCCCCTCACTGAGGAGACCCAATAAGGGTGAAACATATCTGGGGTTGCTTGTGTTTCTGTGCAGAAGGGACTTGGCCTAGTGGTTCGGACTGGGCTTCTACAATAGGTGGCAGTACCCGACAGATTTGCATATGGCTGTGCACCTTTTTCAGTGGTGCAAATGGGATAAAAATCAGTGGTATGGAAGGTTTCCCAGAGCAGTGCCAGTGGGTCAGATGTATTCAAAACCTTCCACCCATCACTTTGTTGGTTGTAGTTTGTCTGCCTATGTAAGAGATGATATGCCCAGATGTGTGTCACTTGCCTTGCTCTCTGCACCATAGGGAACCAAGCTGCATCTCACTGAGGAGGCCCAACAAGGCCAAAACATGTCTGGGGTTGCTTGTGTTTCTGTGCAAAAGGGACCTGACACAGTGGTTCGGGCTGGGATACTACCATAGGTGGCAGTACCTGACTGATTTGCATATGGCTTGACCTCTTGTGTAATGGCGCAGACGGGCTAAACAATTGCGGAGTGGGAGGTTGCCAAGAGCAGTGCCAGTGTTTCAGATTTATTAAAAACCATCCACCCTTCACTTTTTGGTTGTAGTTTGTCTCCCTATGTAAGAGAGTGTATGCCCAGGTGTGGGTCCCATTTTAAACAATGTTATTGTGCAAGCAAGGTGTGAGAAATGTAGTGTCATGTAGTTTATTGTGAGTCATGCTCAAACGTGAGGCAATGTGCTACATAAAATATAATATAATTCACCCTCTCTATGGAATGCAGTGCATGCAAGCAACACAAGGTTATGTGCCACAGCGCTGGCAAAAGCAGAATTTCATAATCCAATCACTACCTGTTTTATATGAACAATGAACAGCAAAAAACAAAAATATTCCACTATGTGCTATATCATCGCTTCTCAGTTTAAACCTACACTCATAAGCCCTGCTACTGTTCTCATGGCACATGATCATTACATCACTGCTCGGAGCCCTGATGCCCTGTTAGACGATCGCCTTCAGGCAGTACCTCTGCTCCTGTGGGGGTGGTGCACCTGCATCTGAACATTCCCTCCTTTTTTTATGTCAATAACAAACAACTCCTCCCCATCCCGTCGTTTTCTTCCATCTTCTTCACCCACATCTTACTGAGATGCTCAAAGCCCTCTTCTAAGCATTCCTACAGAGACCCGAGGAGGATAGCACAGTTGTTCTCACTGATGCAACTAACCACAGCCGGTGGTTCAGTAAATACCACAGCCAGACTGTCAACCATTTTCCTCACTGTTACAAGGCCATCATCCCTCATTCTGTCCCTCATCAATTCCTTTGTTGTCCCCACATTAAACATCCTTCCTTTTCTTGTCCCTCAATGTCTTTTCTTTTTTTTCCTCAGATTTTCTTTTCTTGTGCCCAATAACCCAGTACTACTTGGATCGCACAAGGAATGATGAGCACCACTATAAGGATAAGAAGCAACACATTCAAGGCCTGAGTCAACAACGTGGATAGCCATGAAAAAATGCATCACAACAATCCTGTTTTATGACCCTGCTAGATTCTTCTTCCATCTTCATGTGTAGGTTGTGTATGGCACTTATGACTGCTGTTAAACTACCATTTCATTCATCTGTGGCAAGTATCAGGGTGCAGCATCTTGCATCGATCTTTCTGTAAACACCCCCTTCAATATTTGCCAACAGGTCCAAGATGTACCTGTTTTGGAGGCTCAATAACCCTGCTGCTCTAAGCTCCTGTCGTATCATGTTTAACCCCCCTCTTAGTGGCCTTTTCTAGCTGTACACGCTCCCACATGCTCCCACCTCATTATCTGGAGCCATGTTGCATTATCAGCAGCCTGAAAACCTGAATCTAAAAGAGATGCAATAAAAGGAAGCAGTCAAAGAAAGCAACCTGAACTCTGTTTGTATCTCATGCCACAATTCTGATGATTTCTAGGATGTATAATGTTTCTCCCTCCTCCTTCTTCTTGTACTTCCATTCAGTGATACTCCTTCTGTTTGTATAATGCTAGAACCAGTAAAGTTATCATTTTGAACTTTAGTGAAAGGTTTCGTAGGATGCAAGTGTCTGTACTTGTCTTTGGCAGTCCTTAAATTGTTCGCCTAGGTCCGAGTGTCCAATATTCTTTTCAGGAAGCCTGTTACTAATTCCCAAATGCTCATTAAACGAATGTTAAATAAAAGAATGTTCTTCGAAAGACAGTTTGGCAACAAAATGGATATTGAGAGGGGCAGTGTCAGAATGAGGCAATACCAATGGAGGTGTATGCAGTGCAACAGGAGAACATGAGCCAGCCCATTGTGATAGCAGCTGAAGGTAAGCTTTGGGCTGACAGCCCCAGAAAAGGTCCTTCATTGTAGAGGTTGGCATCCGTCAAGCTACATTGCATCTAGCAAACAGGCCTCAACTCTTCAAGGGTAAAGGGGAGAGCAGCTGATGCCCATCATGCAACCTCTCAATGAGTAATTTCAGTACTTCCCAGTAAGTACTAAAAACTGAGCACACAGCTGTATACTGGTTCACAAGAGCATTGCACTTGTGTCCTTTTATGATCACTGATGTGCGTGGATACCTCAATACTGACTCATCTGACTCCAGAGGATAGCTCAGGGCCAACGTGCTCGCCTTGGAATAATAGACGACACAGAGCAACACAGGTTCGATCCCCAGGTCCGCGCTAAGAAACCTCTGGGTATTAAGGGCCTTATAAATAACCTATCATATCATACCAGGCAGGGAAAGTATCACAGACTCCATACCTACACCTCACTCCCTTGTTTTACTGGTACCTATCTTTCATGTGTTTCTTGTACCCTTTTCTGCTGTCCTATTGCTAATCTCTCACACACACCAGAAGCAAGCACAGTAGGCTACTCTCCGAACAAGCCTCAGTTCTGTTAAACCACTAAAGTGGTGCCTGGCACAGTATACAAGCTAATAACATAACATAACATAACACATTATGAATGCATGATACTTCAAGGCTGTCCAAACGTGGATGCAATCAATTCCTATGGCATGTACTGAGGTGTACTCCTTTTTCCACTTTGTTCAGCAGACAGTGGAGTAGCGCTGTAAAAAATAAGAACAAGATTTCTGCTTTAGCGTGTGTGTCTGGCTTGATTTTTCTTCTCGAGAGTATTTTAGGCACAACAGGTGCACATTCATTGCACATTCTATGTTGCGCTATGTGCTGTTGCACACATGGGATCAGTGGTGCGCTCCCTGGCTTTGCATGTGTGTATGTTGCTGCTTTATTCTGCAAGGCATGTACACAGAGAGGGTCTCACTCTGAACATGCCTTTTAGTGGTCTCACCAGCCTTAGGCAAGATGTCAAAACCATCACAAAACCCATGAATGCTCAGTGTGTGATTTGGTCCTTGTTAGTCATTTTGCGTTCAAATGCTGCAAAGCGTTGATGTAAAGGTAACATTTCAAGCCAAATGGCGGGAGGTCCAGCCGGGACATGTAATACTTGTGACTATGTAACATGGACATTAACATGCAGGATCACACAAATGACACTGTTACCTTTGGGGTTAGATCTCTGTTTCAGGAGCGCATACAAGGCCTGATTTATGGAATATTTGCCCGGTTCAAAGTGACTTTGCACTGCTGAAAAGTGACTGGGCACTGCAGACACAAACCCTGATGCATGGAACCATGCAAAGTGTATTTTTGAAGTGCAAAGTCCGGGCAAATTCAGCGCCTAGTCATTTGTGTAGTACAAAAGGACTTTGCCTGGACTTTTCGATGCAAAAATACACTTTGCACGATTCCATTAATCAGGGTTTGTGTTGGCAGTGCAAAGTCACTTTTCAGCAGTGCAAACTCACTTTGAACCCAGCAAATATTCCATTAATCGGTCCCAGAGGCTTCAATTAAACATACATTTCATTGAGGGGGCGGTCTATGATTGCGCTCTCCAGCAAGTCTATCCCATTCATGCATATGACCTTTGCACTATAAATGACTAAATAAACCTATTGGTCAACCCATTGCGTGCCCTCACACCCAAGCATATCATGAGGTATTCAGACTGCTGTAACCCGTTATGCCCTTTTTTACCCCCTTTTTAATGCTCTGCGGGGGTTCGAATTTGAGCCCCATTGTGTGTTTTTTTTATAGAAAATGAATTATTTCCGTGAGCATGGATCATTCCGGCGTTAGAAAGATGCTGATTTGATGAAATGTTCACAGTCAGTTCCTTTTTGTACCCTTTATAGCAGCCGGCCAAGTAAATCATTATGTAGCACAGGACACTAATCTGCTTTTAATAATGTATTCCACAGTATTTCAAAGGCACTGTGTGACTGAGCATAATAAAACTGTACCTGGATTTGACATTTATACTCAGAGTGATAAAACATTTTAAAGACTGGTCTCTTTCAGAGCACGGGAGATCATAAACTAAATGGCAAAAGAAAAGAGGCGGATGCGCTTATTTTCCACTGAAGCAGTCATATAATGCACGCATACCAAATCGCACACACGTGTGTAACCGAGCTACTCACAGATCCGAAAGGACCAGATTATTACCCAAGTGCACAATCGATGACCACTTTAAATCATCGACCAAGACCGGATCTTTGAACAATGGTGGGCCTTCGCTTTGGGTAACATGGGGACGAGGCAGCCAGAGGCCCAGCGTCCACAAACACAGGGCGCTGAATGCACATTGGTGAGTCGGGTGATCTGAAATGCAATACATCCTGGAATAATAGCAAGGCTCGCAAGTGGCAGCCATTTTGCCCATGGCGTGGCAGTATCATCTGCCCGACCGAAATTCATCAGATTCCTTCTGTCCTCTTGGAAAATGCACAGATTGTGATTCTGATCCTCACAGACTGTTATACTAACAGTGCTTCGGGTTTTTTATATAAAGCAAGAAAGGAATAGTAATCTTGTTCTAATTTACAATGAGACTTGTTAAATGTATTGCCTAGTTCCAGGGGAGTTTCTTGTGGTCGAGGACTACTTAGTTTTTCCTCATGGTGCAATACAAGTACACTGGTTGGAATTACATAGCCATAAGGGAATACTAGAAATAACATTACATAATAGTATGTCATTAAGCATTTGCATTGGGTCTGATAATACTCCATTTTACTACAAGATCACGTCCACCTCCTAGCAATGAAGAAAAACAATCAAAAATAGGTATTACCCAAATTTACCCTTTACAGTTGACCTTTTGTCCTAATTGACCTAATTATAGTGGTCCTAATTGACCTTCTGCACAATTGACCTTTATATTATTTTATTTATTTTATATATGTATTGGGTTGGTTTTAGATTTTAAATAATATAAAGGGATTGGGTGGCGGGTTGCGGCGGGTTTTGGATTGGGTGGGGAGCTGCGGGGGGTTCCCCTCGCATATGTGTCCTAATTGACTTTTTGAATTAGGTACATTCTCCCGAGGTCAATTCTCCCGAGGTCAGTTGTGAAAAGGTCAATTTGTATACATCCGAAAAATATAATAGGAGAGACAAAATGGCAGACAGAGCAACAATAGATACTGTATTGGCCCGCAACATCTTTCACATTATTTGGCACACAAAATGTACCTTATAAGTTCTTTGATATGATTCTCCCGGTGAACCACCTCCCACACGTGTATTCCTTTATTTCCTAGCACTGATAAGCCTATAATCAAACTAGCTGTGCCTGTCCGTGCTTTTCATTGTAAGGAGTTATAGGCCAACAGCATTGCACATGAGCCAGGTATTTAGCCATTCCCCATACGTTACAGATTAATTTGACCTGCACACTGGGTACTCAATGCCATCTCCAAGATGGCGCGAGGCACACAGAGCTATTTCATTGCCACTGCACTGGTAGCGTAGAGGATAGGGCCGTGACTTTACACTCTGGGTATTAACCTCTCCTCTTTTCTTTAAACTATTAATTTGTATACCCATACAATAGTGTACAACTACATCAAAATACTATAATCTGAACAGTTGTGCAAATTATCACTTAGGAAACAAAAACGAAATCGAAATATTATAATGTCAACCGTTGTGAAAATGATTACCCAGAAAAGAAGACGGTTACTTTGTGGACAAAGGGAAATATCTATTGGAAATGGGTCCTTACTTTTTTTTTTACCACTGCTCTGCTTTTTAAAATGTGTTTCTTTAATGAAACGTGTCACCTGTCAAGTGACTGCGAAGATGCTAGGCCTTTATTGAACATTCATGTCATCAATATGTTGCTGTAACATTTCCCTCCCCTTTCAATTAAAACATACATAAATGTCGCTGGTGTAAGGAAGATGGAGATGGGAACTCACAGAGTAGGGAGCAACTTTTACTGAAGGTGCTGTTCAACAGTGATGACTATTGAGCAACATGTACTATGAGGGGATTTCAACTTGTTGGCATGGGTCATCAGCTTCCAGTGCAGCCATTTTTACCCACTTGGGATGAAACTCAAGTGCAAAGTACTGTTGGTTTGGGTAAAGCTGTGGAATACAGGTGTTAAGTGTACACACAGAGAATCATTTGCATATTCCAGTAAAACAACTTTTTAGAAGTTGTAAAGTGTTTGAAATCTGTGATGTTGGCTATCTATTCTCAGAATCAGCACTCTTTTTGGCCTCTTAGCCCTTCCCCCGTGTCATCCATCAATGTAAATGTTGGTATAACCTTCTCTGGCATCTGTAGTCACTTCATAGGAGTTCGTACAGCCCTGGTGTCTAGACAGATGTGAAATGTTGGTTTTGGGTTCAGAGACCTTCAAAACAATGGTTCTGTTTTTTTTTCAAGGATTCTCCACACTGTCTGTCTTTAACATTGTAGCAGGAAACAATTGGTGGACCCATTTTCGGATGAGGATAATTTGTCAAATCTTCAATAGCGATACTGCAGTAAAAAGCATAAGAAGAACACAGGTTGTGTGCAGTTCCTGTTAGTGGTCGAACTGTATGAAAAGAAGTCAAGGAACTATGTTCTCTGCTGGTGTGCCCTCGCTCCCCACAACTTCCAATGCTATGCCAACTTGCATGTGCAAAATAATCCCCCAAAGAAACACGACTGCTGTTAAAGGGAATGTTCTGTGCAGTGTACTGAAGTGCAAGTTTCAACTTCTTCCTACACTTTTATTTTAAAACTATACTGCTATGGAATGGTTGCTTTTAAAATACAAGTATAGGAACAGTAAAACTTAAAAAGAAAAAGTAGAGGAGCACCGCTCCCGCCCACTCCCACCAACTTCGACCACTGGTTCCAGTGCAATTGAAAATTATGAACCTCAATGCCCACACACAATTTCTCTTTATAAAACGTTCACTTCGCTAGTTTCAATACAGTGAGCAAATTATTAATGAGCTCAGCAGGTAGGGTTTTGGTCTTCTCAAGTTAGAACAATGCGAGACTCTGTGAATTCAGGACATCCCAGACAGCCAAGCTCAACATTATGTCAATGCTAGATAACATTGAAGCTGCAGGAAACAAAATACAATTAAGCAGTGACAACTTTTTAACTGTGGTAGCCTGAGGGAAACATTATGGTCTCTCGAAATGTTAGTGCTGTTGCAGCAGTTTCAAACATGTCAGTGGATACATCAATAATTACAAAGGTGCTTATTTCAATTCTGCCTGAATGTACATTTTTCAAGATGGAATCTCGTTCTTGGCTAAATTGGGGCTTACTCTCCTCAAGTGAATACATATTTCAAAATAGCAATATAACAACTTACAGTTATGTTTCTCATCACCATTTTAATTGCATTATTTTATACACAATTCATCCACTCAAGACAGCGTGCCCAATATACGGTCAGCGAGCAAAATGTTGCCCTCCACAATTGTATTGAGACACGACACACTTCAAGCAGTTGGCCACATTTTATTACATAAGTAACAGTTTGCCTGGGACCATTGCTGCGGTCAGGCATTCGCGACAAGTCTGCACCTCTATTAGAGCCTCTATTCTTGCTCCCAGGGTATTATTATTATTATTATTATTATTATTATTATTATTATTATTATTATTATAATGTATGGCCCCCCTAATTTGCTTAGATCCAGAGAGTGGTCTGAGGCACCCCTGGGAGTGGGGATGCATTAAAATGGAGATAAAAATAAGGTTAATTGCACAAAATTATCACGAGGAGGCAAGTCAGCTGTGAGCCCCATGCGTACAAAGATGTATTTATTGTTACTCAGCAGGGAGCAGAATCACTGAATGCCCGCAGTAAATGTTACCTGCATACATTTATTTTGTTTTACACGTGTCAACAGGACCACCCAGCATTTATGCAAAAGTATCTTTCCCTTGCACGGCCTCAACTCCCTTGTGAGCATCTTGTAAAGCTGGAATCCTGCCTTCAGCTCAGACATGAACATGAGCAAACTGTGTTTTCTACTTCATATTCCAGCTCTCTTCCTCACCTCCCATGCATAACAGCGCAAGCATATATTTTTTCACTTCTTTCTCTGCAGTGCCTGATAAAGTCTTCTCACCTTCTGTGGACCAAAGAAAAAGCGCACTGAAGTGGAAGGAGATGTGTGTCAGCCAAGCCTAGAAACGCCCCTTCAAATGGACATATTCCTGTTTGCCCTGACTGGTTGTCTCTATTCGGAGCACAATCTCTTCACATTTCACAGGTGGGGGTGGGGAAGGGGTAGGTGGTGGGTGGTTGTTGGGGTGGGGGCTTTGCCACAGCAGGAGGGCATAGATAGAGGGTGAGTGAGTGAGTGTGTGAGAGAGATTGATTTCATGTTTCATGGGGTTATTCTTGCTCCCAGGGTTCAATTGCTGGGCACATTGCTGCCAGCCAGCCTGTGAAACAAGATTCGATTTGCATTCTACATCTCTGGCCTTCTGCCCTCTCATCAAAATCCATGTCCTTTTGACGCAGACACTGGCCTCTCCATGAAGAAGCAGGCTTCGGTGTGACAAGCGTGGGCACACAGGAAGGCATGTCACCCAAAGAGGAATGTCTATGTGCAACAGGAAGGGCAGAAATCAGTGTGTGTGGGACTGTCACACCGCTTCCTACTAAGTCAAGGACACGCCCCTCCGCGTCTACCTCTATCCGCGCTCCCCGGCACACACGCTCAGATTCATGTACTTCGTTTCCCACTCACGTTTTACACAACAGGGCACGGCATGGCATGTTTGGCGGAGCTGGCGTTTATCGCCCTTCACGGCTGTGGCAAACCAAGTGGAGGCTCCTTCACTCCAGGAACTCACATCCTTCGCGGAGACCGGCGCTGCCCGGCGCGTCACGGATCACGTGACTCTTAGTTGCCTAGCAATGCTACAACGCTTTCGGTTCACTTCTCACGTGATACTGTCACGTGCGTCCCTTCCAGGGATAAAAGGAGTTCGAAAACCGAAGGCGTTGCTTCACAGCTGTTTCAACTAGGATCACGTGACGCTCTCTCTTCGTTCAAGGACCTGTTCTATTCTGACCTACGCTTGCTCCACGGATCGTCTTTGCTTAACCCTTCACTGACTCTGGAACTTTGGATTGCCTATTGCCGACTTACGCTTGCTCCACGGATCGTTTTTGCTTAACCCTTCACTGACTCTGGAACTTGGATTGCCTATTGCCGACTTACGCTTGTTACATGGATTGTCCTTTCTTAACCCTTCATTGGCTCTGGAACATTGAATCTTCTGTTTTCTGACCTCGGACTGCCTGGGGTTCTCTACGGATCACGTGTTTCATTAGGACCTCGGTCCTACAATAGGTGGTTACCTGCTCTACCTTACAGCCTTGTCCAGCCACAGTCTGGAGGTTCACGCCTCTTTCAGCCTTGGGAAAGACACAAGTCCTCACAGGTATTCCAGTGTTTTGGTATTTGCATTTGGGAAGATTGTGTCCTGCTTTCCTACTTACATAACCATTGTACCTTGCCTTACAGCGCTCAAGGGGTTCTTCCGGCTGTCCCGCGTCCTGGCTTGGGGACTTCCACCTGTGGCCTTAATAATCACGCTGACAGTATTTCTGGTGTTGTCAGGGTGTTTCTTGGGGACAGAGGGGTTGTTCATACTCTACACGACCAACGAACTTCGTAACAGGGACACACAAGGAGAAGTGTTGGCAGGGAAGGGCCTGCCCCCCAGCCCCTGGGGTTTGTCTCTGCCTGAAACCAACAAACTTGACAAACGTTATGGTGGTCACTACTCTCAAACCTTTACTGTGGAACCAAAGAATCTGGGTTGGCAACTGGTCATGGGCCATTTTGACTTCTGCCAAAGTGCCCACACCTGAACTGACCTCTCACGGTACTAAATCCTTCAAGGTGCGGTGAGGACTGTGACGGATCTGGACAATTAGTCTCTTCTCCGCCGAGCGGAGTCACTCCCTGTGAGGCTAGGGAGCTGAGCCCGCTCTGCAAGACCCTCCCTAGGATGCTGGAGACATGAGACCTCACTGGGAGTGACACCCCTCTCGGGAGACGAGGATTCCCAGTCCAATGAAGACCTCCCTGAATGGACTACATTGTCTGCCAACATGGGGCTTGAAAGAACTGTGGGCACTCCGGGAGGAGCAGTCGTATTGTGGTTGTGCAAAACAGAGGGCGTGTGTGCATGATCCACGGCAGACCAGCCACATGTGGAAGAACTCCTATGGGCGAAAATGGCGGACTGCAAGGTGGCACGGGTGGATCCGACAGGTAGGTGGGAGCAAGATCCTGGAGTATTGCTTAAAGAGAGTGGAGGAGCCACGCCCAACCCTTCAAGCAAAATGCTCCCTGACATCCTCGGAAGAACAAAATGTGTATGAGAGAGAAAGGGTGATTATGTGGGAGTGGAGAGAATGTGGGAGTAAGTGAGATACAGAAAAGGACAACAATGAGATAGGGAGAGTTCAGGAGAAACTAGTGAGAGACGGAAGATAGAAATGAAGAAAAACTAAGACATCCAAGAGAACTATGTCATTTGTAAGAGAAAGGTCTATTTAGTTTTTCACAAATGAACACTGATTCCCTGTGCTAACTATGGCCTATTTTGTATGCAGGAGATTGTATCATTGACCTCTGTTCTAATATTGCACAAAGAAAAGATTATATTGTGAACAACTGACCCTGGTGCAGCATTGAAAGTTACATGCACACAATAGGTAAATGTAATATGCTAGAATGGTAAACTGCAACTTGTTGTTCTCTCTCAGCTGAAATCCCCCACTGAACTGTGAGCTGAGTAGGGTATCTGGATCCTGACCTTGCAGCCCTTGGTTGATACATACAAGGAATGTAGGGCCTGTGTCAAGTAAATGCTTACATTTAAATATATAGAGAAAGAGATCTGAATTGTGGTTAGTTGCTGATAACATGGCCTGCAGAAATGACCTTAAGGTCAGGCCGCACCATAAAAAGTGTATTAGCTCCGAACCAAGACCGTTGAAGCCAAGGAGGACAGAATCACATGGTCTGAAAGCCAGATGTAAAGCCAGATGTCCTGAGAAATGGGAAAGTTGACAAGGTGAAAGATCATGAAAGTAAGGTTTGAATTGGAAATGGTGCTAATCAGTGATGTCATCAATGACATTTGTGATGTCATCTTTGATGTCCTGGGTGTTAGTGTTAGCAGTGCACGGTGGCGGCGCGAGTTATGGTTGCTTATCTTACCATAACTGCCGAATTTCAGGGGTTTTTCGGTTTTACTTTGAACCATAACGTTCCTTTAACAAAGTTTTTTCACTGAATTTCATAGGTTTTTAGTAGCGCAACTTAACCATAACGTCCCTTTAACAAAGTTTTTTTTACTGAATTTCATAGGTTTTTAGTAGCGCAACTTAACCATAACGCCCCTTTAACAAAGTTTTTTCACTGAAAAAAATCATAAATTTTCAGAACACAAAATGTAAATTTTTCTGTCATTTTGAAATGATGTATCTTTTCTCCTCCCTCAGCCTACATCATACACTCCTCTGCCAACCTTGCTTTTCAAATCCAAGACAACACGATTGTGTCCATTGTGTTCCCACTCCCTGTACCTTGCATTCCAATCAAAGGGGTCATATTCTATTGATGCCTGGAGTGTCACTGTGTGTGTGTTATATTTGTATGGATTCAAATGCAAAAATTCTGATGTAAATTGTGACTGCATATCTCAAAATTCAATCTGGGTTGTTGTAATCACAGAGCACCATTTCTGATTTGCGATATTGTGTACTGCCACAACATTGTTGGTTGATGTTTTTGTGATTATCCTCCGATTTTTGGTAAAAACATGAATAACGATATATTCTTACTTCACACCAGCCTGGTTCCTAGCTGATTGGTGGTAAAGAGGGTATTTCTACTGAGGGGGTGCGTTATAAAAAAGACTACAACAAGGTCGCCCGCTCAAATCCCGCCATCCAAACCCAAAAAGTCTTTGCCACCTTTCCACTCAGTAGCAACTACAGAAATCATTGTTTCACCTAACCTACCATTTATCACCACCCCTACTAGGGTTCCCCCTCCCACCACTAGTACAAGCACGGGAGGACCGATCTCTGTAGCAACACCTCCTACCATCAAAGGAACACTGATCAACACAAGGTCCCTGGTTGCCCATGCACTTGATATTGCTGAACTCATCTCCACCAACTGCCATCACTGCACTTTCCTTGGCCCTCCCAGAGGGTAATACAATTATTAGAGCAGACAGAAACTCTGACAAAGCAGGAGGAGTTGACTTTATAGCAAAATATCCACTTGGGCCTCAGAGCCACCTCCCATATCAGCCTTCCCTAAATTGAACTCCTTTCAGTTAAACTCCTGTTAACATCTACTCAAATGATCCTTATGCACCTCAACTAGCGACCTCCACGTCCCATCTCCTCTTTCGAGGAAGACATTACATCACCATCACTACATGTCCTTCACCATCCAGGGGAAAGACATTACATCACCATCACTACATATCCTTCACCATCCAGGGGAAAATACCCCCTAACCCTATTGTTGCCCCTCCAACTTTTTCCGGAAATTCCCTGAACGTAAGACTGCTAAATTCATGTCCTTTAATCAATAACATCCTCTACTCAACTAGTGATAAGGACTTAGATTCTGACAAAGAAGTTGACCTTTATAACGACACCTTAGAGTCAACCCTGAACAACATTGCACCTCTAAAACCTGAAAAGACCAAACCTATTGCCCACCTCAACAAATGGTTCACACCAGAACTAAAAATCCTGAGGAACGCCAAAAGAGTGGCTGAAACTACATGGCAAAAATCACCTACCACTCACAACAAAGGACTGTTCACTACAGCAGCTCCCTCCTACACATCTGCCATCCTCAACCCCAAAAAAGAAACCTACAATAATAGAAACCTAAATGCTTAATCAAGGACTAAGGAGCTCTTCAGTATCTTAAGGGAATTGGAATCCCCAGCCCCGCCAACAGAGGGTTGCCTGAAGGATGAAGCCTGGTGTGCCAAAATCCAGCAAGCCCTAGCTGACAAAATATTGTCACTGCAAGTTGAAATAGAAGCCAAAAAAAAACCAGCCTCTCTAGCAGCCCCATTACAAAGAAGTCGGTAGACCATCAAGCCCCACTGTGCCCTCCTTTCTCATTCTCACCAGTCACACTAAAAGAAGCGGAAGACATCGTTAGAGGCCTAAAACCCTCAATGGGCCTCATTACAAGTTTGGAGGTAGCCATGCCAGTAATACAGGCAGGCTACCTCCAAACTTGTGAAAAAATCTGGCACCCGCGAAAGGGCAATTACTGGGTCATTCCGTGTTTGGTGGACCCGTTAATTGCCCGTTCGTAAGTGCAGGTAATAAGGGACTCCCCATCCCCATTCAGCCCCATAGGGCGGAATGGGAATGGGGACGGTGGTAGCACCAGTACCGGTGTTACCATCATGTTCTGCTGGTGTGTGCCGGTACGGCCACCGGGTCAGACCTGGTGGCTGCAAGGGCACCCGCGAACAGAACTCGTAGTATGGCGGTACGGTAGCAACGGTGCCGGTAGCGATACCGGTACTGTTGTTGCCTTACCACCATACTTGTAATGAGGCCCAATGTGTCAAGGAGATACCTGCCGGGCCCCTGTCATTAAGGAAGGTGCCAAGGAGCTGTCCCCTTTCATCGCCACAGTGATAAACTCTTCATTCAACTCTAGCTTAGTCCCCAACAACAGTACCATTCCTCCTAAAAATAGTGGACAAAGTTGCATACCTGCAAATCCAGGAACACTTGGAGGACAACAACCTACTTGGTCTCCGGCAATCAGGCTTTAGGCCCGGACACGGAACAGAGACGTCCCTCCGGAATTTGAAAATACATATGGACGGGGCTAAAGACAAAGGTAACTTGGCTATCCTTCTGCTGTTAGACCTCTCAGCTGCATTTGATCTGGTCGATCACCAGATCCTCACAGAACACTTATCCACTGCAGCTGCCTTCTCCACTAATGCCTCCAATTGGATCAAATCCTTCTTATTCAATTGAACTACCAGAGTCTTTACGCCCACAGCCTCAGCAGACCCTATCCCTATCCACTGCAGGGTGCCGCAGGGCTCATGCGTTTCCCCAACGCTATACAACATCTTCAAGAAGCTCCTCTTCATTTGTCTTGACAACACCAGTGTCATCTATATGAATTAGGCAGATGACACCCAGGTTTTCATCACAGAAGATGATTCCACGATAATCAACAAAATCTACTTGGAAATCCAGGCATGGATGGCTGCCCCACAGCCTCTGCCTTAATGACAAAAATATATAAAGGGGGATTCCCAAATGACCACCTAGGTGGTCGCTTTATCTTTTTCTGTGGAATAGAGGCTAGTTAAACAAGAGATAGATAGCTAAAGTTTACACAACAGTTATAATCATTAAACATCAACTGTTAATTTAGACACATTAAGTATTTAATGAAGACATAAATAATTACAAATTCATCAAAAATCACTTGATAAAACACTGTAAAAATGTGACAAACCGTGACCAAATAGGTAAGACTAACATCAATGTATATCCGATCAATAGTATTCCAGAGGGCCTCAAGTTTGTAGCCTCTGGTCTAGTATTGTCCTTATCTAGACAGTAATCATCTCACAATGGTGATTTAATTAGCCACTGTATTGTCTCGAGACAATATGAATGATGAATTTGTAATTATTTATGTCTTTATTAAATACTTAATGTGTCTAAATTAACAGTTGATGTTTAATGACAAAAAGACAGAGCTCCTGATTGTCGGCACTCAGGCACGTCTTAACATACTTGACCCTCGGTACTCCTCCTTCAATATCGATGGGCACCCTATCAAAGTTGTTAAGGAAATCAAAACCATAGGAGTTTATCTTGATTCTAGCTTGTCTCTAAAGAAACAAGTTAGCACCACAGCGTCTTCGACGGCCTACACCAACAAGCTGATTATTTCCTGTAAATAATACTTGTCCCCTAATAGCTGCATTATGTTAGCCAGAGCCCTAGTGCTATCTAAGATCGATTATAGTAATACGCTCGCCCTAGGAACTTCCTAACTGAACCTCAACAGGCTACAGGTCCTAAAAAACAACGCCTTGAGATCAGCACTAAACATTCCGTGGTCCAGCCACATCTCGTATCTCAGACGGGAGGCCCACTGGATCCCGGTGCGCGACAGAATAACATTACGCACTCTAGCTATCACCAATAAATGCTTGTTAATCTCCGCCCCTAAATACTTGTCATATAAATTCTCCAAACATCAATCAGCCCGACCCACTAGATCTTTCCATTCACACTGCCTCACAGTACCAGGATTCAATCTAAAAACAGCTGGAGGAGCTAGCTTCCCAGTTCAGGAAGCCAAATGCTGGAACTCCCTGCCTCCTGCCATCAGAATGGAACCCTCTTTCTGTTCATTTGAACTAAAGTGAAGAGCTGGCTCACTGATAAGCCTATCAAACTGAAGCCCTAGGCCACACTTCCACCACAGCTGCTGTCAACTCACACCTAGTCACCCTATTTATTACATTGGTATATGTGTTGCTACTCAACTGTCATTCAACTACAACCTATGCTCTTTTCATATTTATTGGCCACCAGACCTACCTGTGACGTTTGGTCGACTCGCCTGTTGTTATACTATGTATGCATGTAACATTCTCAAGCTTTTTCCAGCGCCCAGTTACCTCAGTGTTAGGTCTGCTATACAAATAATAAATACAAATAAGTGTAGGCCCACCAAAGTTGAATCTGCAAAGTGTTTTATTGTGCATCACCTTGCTTGGGTGGGGGGTCTCCTTGAGCTGAGAGTGACCGTTCTAATAAACTGTGACAGGGAGCAGGTGGTAGAGAGAAGGGAGAGATAGAAAGAGAGACATAAATAGTAACATTGGTAGACAAGAAGAGGGAATACAAATAAAGCAAGAGAGAGTGCAACAGAAATAGTAACAGGGAATGGAGAGAGACAGAGAAAGAGTAAGAAAGGATGAACTATAAAGACAGAAAAAATGAAGAAATAGTAACATGGGGAGGGAGAGAGAGAATTAAAGAGGAGAAGGGGAGAGAGAAAGAAAGACAGAAAGTTAGATAAACAGTAACAGGGAGAAAGGGAGAGAAGGGGGAGTGGCAGAAAGACAGGATGACAGAAATAGTAACATTGGTAGAAAGGAAGAAGGAAGAGAAAGAAAGATAGAAGTTGAGAGAGAGTGTAGCAGAAATGGTAATAGGGAATGAGAGAGACAGAGAAAGAGGAAGAAGGGATGAAATCGACAGAACAAGAGAGATATAAATAATAACATTGGGAAGGAGAGAGAGAGAGAGAGAGAGAGAGAGAGAGAGAAAGAGGAGAAGGGGAGAGAAAATGTAAGACAGAAAGAGAGATACATAGTAACATAGGGAGAGACTGGAATATGGGAGAGAAAGAAAGACACAGAGAGAGCGACAGAAATAGTAACAGAGCGGGAAAGAGAAAGCAAGAGAGGAAGAAGGGAAGAGATAGAAAGACCTAAAAATATAGACACAGAAATAATCTCAGAGAGTGAAAGAGAGGAAGCAAGAAAGACAGAAAGAAAGTGAGACAGAGGCACAGAGAGAGACTGGAGTCCTGTTCTACCTCATCCAAGTACTTACTCTCTGAAGCCCCTGTCTTCATGGCCAGGACTTGTTTTGTTTTTTCTTTTGCTTGCTCAGGCCATCTGATTCCCCTTCCGCCGCTCAACTCCACACATTAGTAGTCCGGCTCACTGTACGCAGCTTCAAAGGGACATTCGGCCCTCCGCGAATACCAGTTGTGCACCCCTGAAGACACCAACGCTTTCTTATTAAGATAGAATGGAAACCTTTTTTTGAGATTCTCATTTTGGTTAAATGAGGTCAGGGCATACTAAGCTAACTCTTTCCAAACTTTGAAAGCTATGCCAAATCATATAACTCATGAACGGCAAGTACAATGAAAGAATTTTGGTGATATAATCTGTCCATGTCTATTCAACAATCTGTTCTAAGTGTATTCTATTCAATGGTTGAACCTATTTTGCGAACTTGCATCTGTTCTAGGTGGCAGCGAGTGTTTAGACTTGTTTTGCATTTCACAAAAGATGTCTCCACCCCAGCTAGCTTAGAGACATCATCCTTAATCCACTCAGCAACATTATCTTGAAGTTTCAAATCACTCCATGTATTTGAACATTGCAGTCATGTGTTGACTGTTTCTATTACAAGCACTGTGCTTATTATGGTTACTAGCCCCATACATTCTTATGAAGATTTCATACCCAGGGATTACTGATAACCTTTGCCCTGGAATTGTTGCCAAACGATGCAGTTAGGGAACTAAATAAACCTTACTTTTGTGCAAATGATATAGCCTGATGTATTTGCGTAGGATTTTAAATGCATATTGGTGGTGTAAATAATGCAATTTAATCTCTGCATTGTTCTGTGTTTGGTGCATTTGTCTTGTATTTAGTATCCTATTAGCCTGATTTTGTGGACTTTTAATGGGCTAAAAACGTTTGTAAAACATTCATCTGTGCATTATAAGCATATGTTGTTTGCATAGCAGAGTATATTTTAAACGGTTTTAAACACACTTGCGGCAACCTTTTTAGGACTTTGTTCCCAAGGCAAATTCTAGTTTGTAACCTTGTTTTGTTTGTTTTTGCTGTCACCTGTGGTATTGCATCATTATCTAGATTGCCATAGATAGAATTCAACTATTTTTCAACATGTATACATATCCATTTGCAACATTTCAGGTGTATTTTTAATTCTCAATTGCGAGTGCCAAATAAATGTCTTTACACTTGTCAAGTTGCTCTTCAAAGGTTGTCTTTTTGTTTCTTTGTTCAATATGCTCTCCTTGGCTCCTTATTTCAGCGCTGAAATAAGGAGCCAAGGAGAGACAAACGGATCCCTCCAGAGCAGATGCATTTTCTTATGGAGTACAAAAGGGTAATAACGCAAAGGAGGTTTATAGTTGTGCCCACAGAGAGTGTATAGACACCATATTGAACAAAAGAATTTTCGCTAAACAAGCTCAGAGTAAACAAAATTGAAAAATATATTTTGATTTTTGAAAACAGTAGAACATATCTCCTGATGATCCCTTGTGATAGAAACAAGGGTGAAACACGTGTAGAGAGTATGAGTTAATAAATGGAATAAAAAGACAATCTTTGAAGAGCAACTTGACAAGTGTAAAGACATTTATTTGGCACTCTCAATTGAGAATTAAAAATACACCTGGAATGTCTCAAGTGGATATGTATACATGTTGAAAAATAGGCCATTTAATTGTCACAATTCAGCTATCGAGTGCCCCTTACCCTTACCTGAACACTTTGGACAAAGTACACAGTCTGTGGCAATACACGTAGTGTAATAGATGTGGGGCATGTAAAAAGGATAACACCCAGGGCCTGATTCATGGAATATTTAACACAGTGCAAAGTGACTTTGCGCTGCCAACAAAAACACCCTGATTTACTTTGCACTGCAAAAATACACTTTGCACCGCTCTGTGAATCAGGGCGTTTGTTGGCAGTGCAAAGTCCATTTGCACTGATGCAAAGTTACTTTGCACCACGCAAAAAAATTCCATAAATCAGACCCTAGAGTCATTTCTTGAGTACAGAACATATGGACCATGGATTGTCACTGTAAAAACCAGGCACAACTTGAAACTGTGCCCTGCCAAACCTTTTCAAACTTAAAAAAAAACATTTAAGAATGTCCTATATGGAATGTACAGAGAGGTAAATGTATGAATGAAGATTGTGCACATTAAAGCACTGCATGAACTGCATGAATGATGTATCTGCAGTGCACAGCAGACTCAGCACACCACACCATGCACACTTTGTGGTCATCTCTGCATCACAAAATACACATGTTCCCTGTCCAAATCACATACGTGTTCTCATTATTGCCCAATATAAACACAGGGCACAGAGCCTGAGGACATGCCACATGCATGTAAACTTATAGTGCAAAATACAGCACTACTCTGTAGCTAATATCAATAGCAAATGGGCCCATCCTACTGCCCTACTACCATGCATGTGAGGAACCAGCATGACAAGAGACCTACTAATCAGGGATGCCAAATGAATATTTAATTGCCTCTGTAACAGTAATCTAGAACCCAAAAGTTCAATTTCACTAAGTATTCCCCTCTTCTTACCATCGCTAACTCACTCACGTCTTATTCTGTCACCCCCTCATACCTCTAATGCAATCAACCCTTGCATACAGTCGCCAGCTGTCAAAAACATGCTGCATTAATGTAGAGGAGGCGCCAAATGCCTCTACCAGATGTTCTGCCCCCGTTTTGCCTACATTTTGGGAACCAGAAATTGTGACAAGCACCACGCCAGTAATGATGCCTATAATACGAAAAGCCTTTGAGATAAGGTATCCATTGAGAAAACCTTTTTTCATGTATTCATGGAGAGCTGACGGTCTCTTAGGAGAGATCCCTCAAGACGTGTAATGTTGAATGAAAGAGAAGAATGGTTACGTCACATGAAGCAAAGATGATGCGCCAAGAAGTGATGCCAAGGAAGAGAATGAATAGACGTATAGAATCTGATAACGAAGTAAAGAATCAAGTAAACTTTATGTGCGAAATGCAGATTGCACGTGTGAAGAGCATTGAAGAAAATGCAAACTGTTTATAAACTGTACAGATGCTGTAATGCAAGTTGACTAAGTAATCGTGAAGGCTGGCTATACGTAGTGAAGAGACTGCAGGCGGTGCCACCATTATATAGAATCGGGATGTTCCACGTCGTGTTTTAGCAAACCAGGACCCTATGAACAGAAGGGCTGGAAGTGTGGCACAGCAGACAAAAACAGCTGACAAGCAAAGAAGAATCGAGAAGGATGCCTGACCCATTAGCAAGGGCCAGGGCAGCCAAGAACTGAATATCTATCTTCAAGAGATACAAATAATGTGAGAAGCAAGACTAGCCCCTGTTAAGATGTGAAGGAAAGATGCAATGTGCCAAATTCTATTAATTTAATACAGTTAAATATGATGGAAAAGAGCTCAAACACAGTCTCTTTTCACATGGTCTGGATAAAAATAGAAAATGGGCTAGCTACGCAGAGACTTGACGATAAGAGCATGCTCACACTCCTTTCTATTCACAGGAGCAGTGATACTTTGCAAGGCCGACTTCAAAGACATTTCATCTTGCAGAAGGCCTGAGTGATGATCGATGTGAGGCTAATTGGGTGGGGAGACATGGTCAAGGGGTCCACCCACTAACAGCTGTGGCCCAGCTTGCGTGCTGCTAGCGAGTGGAATATTCCAGAAGGGTACAAGCGTGCCAACCAATTATAGAGGGCCACCGAGCGAAGAGTCCTATAGTTTGAGAGCCAATGAAATGTTGTCTATTTTATGACAATGAAGATGACTTGCACTAGGGGTGTGCATAGGTGTCCCCCTGGCTGTAGAGAACAAATCACAATCCTATCCCCCATAGAAAGTATACCTAGATATTCCCCTTGAGGCAACCACAATCCCAAGTAGGTTTTCTTAGTTTGCCACGTAGTATGACGTCAATGATGATGAATTGTTACTATACAATGTCTTTTTTGTGAAATGTTCAAAGAGATTATGATGTGTGACGTCTGTCAATGTCTGTTGCACTCCCTGTTTTAGATAATTGCGATTAAAAGAGATTTGTTTTGCTAACTTCCTGAGTCTGTCTTATTTGTTGGTGTAAGATTAAATTCTGCATCCCCATCCATCTAATAAAGCGCTATTTCACGTAAAAGGGCTTCCAGGTTCATTATCATGGCAATGGCTCTGGTCACTCCTCCAGCGTTGTCAGATATTCTTGCTTGACATCATCTATCCAGGTCCTCACAGCTACTGGAACTGATAGATCACTGGATATAATGCACACATCAAATCCACATGATCCACGTCTGCCTTCTGCTGTAACATAATAAAATCCTCTCCCAACTCTCTTTTTTTGTGGTCCAAGCGAAATTGCCAGAAATGCATTATGCAAGACCACTTGCATTATACACTGGCAATAGAATAAAGCAATGCCATGTGTGTCAGGTTGCAGCAATGCACAATTGGAAAAAGCAATCATAATTTAAAATAGCCCCTGGTGTTGTGTTCAACCAGCAGAACACACACCATGCCACCCGAGGGTCACCACCCAATTACCATCTAGAAGCAACTGGCAGAATAGTAAAAACAATCCTGCTAAAAATATTTCCTTCAGTCTAGATAAAAATTGGTTGCAGACCTTCAACTTTTGTGATCCCTATATGGATTAGTATCAAAACTGGAACATTTGAAATGTCCATGAACGCTAAAACCATCAGTATGCCCTCTGTCAAAAAGGCAGTGGACAACGTCACCAATGACCTCCTGTTATTAACTCTGCTACTCTGCTTATACTAGCAAAGGCACTGCCAGTGTCACCAGATTAACCCCCGCCCCTTTACAAAGTCTCCCCACCTGGCCTTTATCATGAAATAAAGTCTCCCTGGGAGAATTTATTCTGAAATGGAATCTACCCCAGTGACAGTTTCTCTATACCTCTAGAGAGTGTGTTGGAAATGTCCAGTCAGAAAAAGAAAGTCTCTGATTTAAAATACTATTGGGGCTCCTCTCTTGAAGGGGAGACTCTGTAACTGAATACACACTCCCCTTGATGTGGGAGACTGTGGCAGAATACATTCTCCCAATTCCTGGGGGAGACTGCATCAGAATAAACTCTCATCTTTGAAGGGGGACTCTCTGTATCAGAAACAACTCTCCCCTCTTTAAGGGGGGGGGGCTCTCTATCAGAATAAACTCAGCCCACATGAAGGGGATACTCTGTAGCAGAATAAATTCACCCCTTGAAATTGAGATTCCATAGCAGAATGGACTCTCCCCCTTGAAGTGGACATGCTGTATCAGAATAAACAATCCCCTTTAAAGGGCACTCTGTATCAGAATAAACTCTCCCACTTGAAGTGGAGACATATCAGAATAAATTCTCCAGTTTGAAGGGGAGACTTGGTAGCTGAATGACCTCCCTCCCTTGATGGGGGGACTATGTAGAATGTTAAACTCTGCCCCTTAAAGGTGGAGACTCTATATCAGAATATACTCTCCTCCTTGAAGGGGAGAATCCACAGCAGAATAAACTCTCCTCCTTGAAGGGGAGACTATGTATCAGACTAACCGCCTCCCCTTTAAATGGAGAGACTAAAGCAGATTCAAATCTCCCGCTTGAAGTGGATACTCTGCAACATAATACACTCTTCCCCACTTGATCAGAAGACACTGTACTAGAATGCACTCTCCTCCCACAAAAGGGGAGGCTCAGTAGCAGAATAACCCTGGTCCCCTTTGAAACAGAGACACTATAGCGGAACCAACTATCCCCCTTGATGGGGAGACTATGTAGCAGAATACACTCTTCCACTTGATGGGTAGACTTTGTACCAGAAATAAATGTGTCCTTAAAATGGCACACTTAGTAGCAAAATAAACTCTCCCTCTTGAAGAGGAGAATTTCTATTGGAATACACACTCCGACTTGAAGGGGAGACTTTGTATCAAATAAACTCTCCCACTTGAATGGAAGAGTAGGTAGCTGAATGAACTGCCACCGGACCCACTTAATGGGGAGACTCTGTAGCAGAATAAACACTCACCATGGAGCGGGAGACTGTATCAGACTAAACACCCCCTTGAAATGAAGACTCTATAGCAGAATCCACTCTCCCACTTGAAGGGGAGACTGTGTAGCATAATGTACTCTTCCAATCCGGAGACTCCATAGCAGAACTAACTCTCTACCTTGAAGGGGGCACTATATCAGAATACATTCTACCCCTTAAAATGAAGACTCTATAGCAGAATAAAATTTCCCCCCTGAATTGGGAGACTGGATATCAGAATAAACTCTCCCACTAGAAGGGGAATTCTGTATCAGAATAAACTCTCCAACTTGAAGGGGAATACTGTGTATCACAATAAACTCTACACCTTGAAATGGAGACTCTGTATCAGAATAAACTCTCCTCTTCGAGTGGTAGACTTTATAGCAGAATAAACTCTCCCACTTGAAGGGGAGACTCTGATTCAGAATGACCTCCCCTATCCTTGAAT
Source organism: Ambystoma mexicanum (assembly GCF_040938575.1). Lineage (NCBI taxonomy): Eukaryota > Metazoa > Chordata > Amphibia > Caudata > Ambystomatidae > Ambystoma > Ambystoma mexicanum. Next base: position 1,381,019,923 of record NC_090935.1, read on the forward strand.
TTGAGACTTTGTAGCAGGATCAAATCTCCCCCTTGAAGGGAGACACTCCATAGCAGAAGAAGCACACCCCCTTGAAGGGGAAGACTCTGTATCAGAATAACTTTCCATCTTTGAAGGGGAGAATCCATATCAGAATAAACTCTCCTCTTTGAAGGGGAAGACTCTGTATCAGAGTACACCCCCCAACCCCTGAAATGCAAACTCTATAGCAGAATAAACACTCTCCCTTGATGGGTGACTCTGTAGCATAATACACTCTTCCACTTAATTTGGAGACTATGTAACAGAATAAACCTTCCCACTTTAAGGGGGAGACTCTGTGTCAGGATAAACTATCCCCCATGAAGGGGAGACTCTGCACCAGAATATACTCTCCCCTGGAAGGGGAAATTCTGTATCAGAAGGCACCCCCCCTTTGAAGGGGGGAACTCTTTGTCAGAATAAACTCACCCCCTAGAAGGGGAATTTCTGTATCAGAATAAACTTTCCCTCTTGAAGGAGAGATTCTGTATCAGGATAAACTCTCTTTCTTGAAGGGGAAGACTCTGTATCGGAATAACCTCTCCAGCTTGAAATGGAGACTCTATATCAGAATAAATGTCCCCCTCAAAGTGGAAACTCTGTATCAGACTCATTTCTCCTTGAGACTCGGTAGCGGAAAGAACACCCCCTCCCTTGATGGGGAGTCTGTCTATCAGAATAAGCAATCATCTTTGAAGGGTAGACTCCACAGCAGAACAAACTCTCCCCCTTGAAGTGGAGACTATGCATCAGAATAAACTCCCCCACTTCAAATGAATACTCTGTATCAGAATACATTCTCCCCTTGTAATGGAGACTCTATAGCAGAATCAATGCCCCCCCCCACTTGATGGGGAGACTCTCTAGAATATGACACTCTACCAGTTAATGGGGATACTCTGTACCAGCATAAACTCTCTACCTTTAAATGGAGACTCAGTATCCGAATATATTCTCCCCTTTGAAGTGGAGACTCTGTAGCAGAATACACTCATCTCGTTGAAGGGTACACTCTATAGCAGAATAAACATTCCTTCTTGAAGGGGGAACTCTGTATCAGTTTAACCTCCCCCACCCTTGAAATGAAGACCCTATACCAGAATCAACTCCCCCTCCTAAAGGGGGAAACACCATAGCAGAATAAACTCCCTCCCCCCTTAAAGGGGGAAACTCCATTGCAGAATACATTATCCCATTTGAAGTGGAAACTCTGTAACAGAATACACTCTCCTCTTTGAAGGGGAGTCTCTGTATCAGAATATACCCTCCCCCGTGAAGGGGGAAACTCTGTATCAGAATTGTGCTAACAGTGCTGGAGCTTCAGGTTCCCCATTCCCATGGAGTCCTCTTGGTTCCATGGGAATGGGAATAACCGTTCGACCGCTGCCTATGATGTTTCAGTAGCACCGGGATGTGGGGGGTGGAAATGGTGTTTGATTGTTCTACCGCCAACCTCGTAATGAGGCCCTCTGTATCAGAATACATCCTCCTCTTGAAATGGAGACTCAACAGCAGAATCAACACTCCCCCTTGATGGGGAGAGTCTCTAGCAGAATATACTCTACTGGTTAAAGTGAAGAGTTTGTATCAGAATAATCCCCCCTGCTTGAAATGGAGACTATAGCAGAATCAACACCCCCCTTGATGGGGAGACTGTAGCATAATACATTCTTCCACTTGATCAAGAGAGTCCGTACCAAAATAAACTCTCCCCCTTTAAGCGGGGGACTGCTTATCAGGATAAACTATCCCCCGTGAAGGGGAGACTCCGTAGTAAAATTAACTCTCCCCTTAAAGGTGGAACCTCCACCCCTTGAAATGGAGACTCTATAGCAGAATCAACTCCCCTGCTGGAAGGGGAGACTCTATCATAATATGCTCTTCTAATTGATCAGGAAACTCTGTAGCAGAATGAACTCTCCCTATTGAAAAGAGGGAGACTATGCATCAGAATGCACTCTCATCTTTGAAGGGGAGACTCAATAGCAGAATAAACTCTCTACCTTGAAGGGGAAGACTCTGTATCAGAATAAACTCACCCCCTAACTGGGGGAAATTATGTATCAGAATAAACTCTCCCCCTAGCAGGGGATAATTCTGTATCAGAATAAAGTCTCCCTCTTGACAGAGAGACTTTGTATTAGAAGGAACTCTCCTTCTTGAAGGGGAGGACTATGTATCAGAATAAACTCTCCACCCTGAAATGGAGACTCTGTATCAGAAGAAATGTACCCCATGAAATGCTTACTCTATAGCAGAATAAACACACCCCATTGATGGGGCACTCCACAGTAAAATACATGCTACCTTTCTAATAGTATGCCAGAGGAGGGGGTGTTTGCATCAATGATATCACAAGTCAGCAGAGTATCAAAGGCCCATCAAAACCTCCCACAGCAATAACAGAAGACTCAGCTATGGGGCAAAGTTTACTGTCTTTTATTCTCCAATATACAGGGATCATACTGGAAATCACAAATCTCTAGCAATCACAGCTACTGAGCTTGTGTCACCCGGTTTTACATGCCGGTGACGTCACAAAACTCAACTTCATCCCAAAAAACCTAAAAGATACCCCAATTGGGCAGCTCAAGTGTATTACCTATGGAGACAGTATACATTAGAACCTTCATTGGTCTAACATGTCAGGTGGCTTTCCATGAGACGTCCCCAAAAAATGATCTATTACATTGTTGCAGGGTCACACGAAGACCATTGGCCTATGTAACATTCTACACCACCTTATGATCAGAGTGTCTTGATTGGCTAAAGCAGGTTCTCCCAAGCCTGAGACCCTGTTCTATTTACTGAACTGATCACCTAGCCTGAGAGAGGTTTGAAGTTTTGGTGGGGAACACATGTATCCATCTTCTCTGTTTCGCTGGGAACTGTTTCTCTTCTCACCACGAGTAAATAGCCATTGTTTGGATCTGCTGGGTCACGTGTGTGAAGACTACAAAACAAAGTATTTTTGTCTACAGTTAGAAGGATTTTATTCTGAGTTCCTGCGGGTGGCTCACCGCCTCAGGAATCAGGAATTTTCCACCCGCCCTTATCCTTGGCTGTGAACACCATCTCTTGTGCTTCGTGCTGCAGAACCTTTATCTTTGCCTCCATGTACTTGAGGCCTGTGCTCTTGTGTGTATTCACCACAGTCATTCTATGGTTTCCCTAAGTGTTCAAGTATCTTCTTAGGGGTTAGTCGCAATAGAGCCTGTAGGTTCCTTATATGTTCCTGTAGCTCTTTATGATTAGTTGCAATAAAATGGCTGCAAGCTTTGCCACGTATATTTGGCTTTCTGCGTTTCTGCATTTGGCTAAAGGGAAAGAAAGACTTTGGCATTATTTAAATGTATCTGTCCTCTATCTACAGAAGGCATAAGCATGTTCTTCATGGATGCTTGTGTGTGTCTGCGTATCTTCATGCAGAAATGCAAATGTGCTTCATGACTAACAGTGCTACGTCGTGTTGTCACCCATGACGTTATCACGGTTGGACTTTGCTGTCAGTCAACTTGATCCATTGATGGGACACGGATACGGTTTGAAAGGTCGTCTGAGAGAATATCTCTTTGCATATGTAGGATACATTGGTGTGCCTGGTGGCTGGCCAAACCTCGAGTTACATCTTTTGTTCTTTATTCTGCAGGTTGACATTTGCATAGGGGACATGAGGGCCATTCAAGCAACCCACTCTTCACCAGTTAATCGAGAGTCTCAGTAGCTGAATGAACTCCCCACTTGATAGGAAGACTCTGACTCTGTATCAGCATAAACCCTCCCCCTTGAATGAGTAGAGACTGTATCAGAAGTTTATGCAACTTTATATAACTTTTTATGTAACTTTATAACTTTTAAGTAAATTATTTACATAAGACAGAGGTTTTCCCTTATTAGGGTTCCTACGCGTTGCAATGGTTGTATGAATGAAATAACACATGTCAGCAAAGCAAAGGAGGGGAGAGGCTGGCTGGAAGGTTGACAATTAATCTTAACCATTGGCATTGCTGTTGACAATCATCCAGACCATCATTCTTTGCATGCTAAGATATTACAGAAAGTGGAACGACTATATGCAAATTAGGCTTGGCGCCATTCAAAAACTGGCAGTCCAGCCTGAACTGCTTGGTCGCATCCCTTCTGCACAAGACCACAAGCAACTTTCAGCCTCATTGAGCCTCATCAGTGAGGTGTAGCTTGTGTCTCTTGGCCCATTAGGCCCAGGGCCCCCGTCTGGGTATAGCTGTCCCACTCTGGGTGACTAAGACAAACAAAAGAGGTGATGGCCGGAAGGTTTGAAATGAATCTGAACATCTGCCATTGCTCTGGGCACACTCTAGACCATTGTTATTTAGCCTCTCAATAAAATAATTTCCTGATATAGGAATAAATGCATTATGATGTGCAGATTCATGTGTGGACAACGGGCCTCATTGCACAAGTTCCGTAACAACTTACCACTGCATTAAAGCCGGATTACTGCACCGTCATACTAAAACTTTGGTGGTGAGGCCGAGGAAAAACCTGTAGCAAAATGGTGGAAGTAACTCTGCTGCCTTACTGCCATAAATCAGCAGAATCGGCAGAATTGCTGCCAGCGTTAATTCTTCAGAAATCTCCATCAGAAATGGGGACTATCAATAGCATACCACCACTTGTAATCTGGTGGTAATGGTAATTCAGTTTTGTGGTATTTCAGCGGATTTACCAACAGAATACCGCCAAACTGGCAATAGGGACCAATGAATAAAAAAATACAATAACTGTTTTCTATAAATTTTGTTACGTTTTTTTAGATATTAATAACTTGACAAAATGAACAATAAATGGAACAACCTTATTTAACAGAGAAAAATAAATTAAGAGAAATGCCTTCAATCCCCTTCAGAGAGGGGGTCCATTGCATCAGAGGCTATACGTTTCTGAGAGAAAAAACAAAATACTTCTTTCCCTCTCATTTCACTCTCTGTACCTCTTCTCGCCCTGCCCGCCCCACCACACCCCAGACCCAACATACTGCATTAAACTTAAACATTTATAAAGCTGTAATCTTCAAGGTTGGCAGCTTCATGTAACATATCTGCAAACTGAAACCCAAGATCTATACCATCTTTTCTCTGCCGTTGCCTCTTCCTTAATTTTATCAGCCACCCTTCCCATCCATTGACTTCTAGCACCATGTGCCTCCAAATGTTTAGCCACGCAGACATATACCCTCTTTTCCCAACCTCTTACCCCTTCTTTTTCACATTACCCTTCGTTTCGTCTAACTTTTCTTTTCCCCTTCCCTGTCTTCTTGCATCCCCAGTCTTTTATTTTCTTCTTCTCTTTATATTTCTTCCTTGTTATTCTTATTTCCTTCCTTCCCCTGCCCTCATTTGTTCTTTCTTTTCTTCCATCTCTTTACTCTGCCCATTTATTGTTGCAAAAAAAATGCTATCTGTTCTTTTTCTCGTCCAATCCTTGTCTCCCTTCTTCCCTTCAATAATCGGATTTCTTTCTCTCCTAGACCACTTATCTTCTTCGCCTCACCTTCTTCCCTCTTCTATTCTTCTCTAGAGTGTCTCCTATTTTTCCTTTCCCCTGATCTTCCCTATTTCACACTCTTCCTTCATAGCTTCTATAATTTTATCCTCTTCATTCCTTTCTGTATTTGTCACCCCTACCTCCCCTTTGTGCAGGCTCGTTACCCTCGCCCACATCACCACCTTGATGCAACATCAAAGCCCCAAAGATTGTGTGTTGGCCATTGAAAAGTGTTTCTTTCCCCCTATTATCGGGGCACTGACTGCTCTTCCGCTCCCTACAACACCCCAGAGAAAGGAACAAAAGCTGACAAAGAAAAAAAAAAGAAACTAAATATTCTCTTGCAACTCCTGCTGACATTTCCAATGTTCTGCCCTCCCTCCCTCTGACTGGTGGCGCCATGCCTAACCTGACAGTATCCCTTCTATCTGTCATCTCATTAATGTATCAGGAAAGAGGCAAGGCTACTTAGCTCTGGAAGCAACTCCGTTTGTTGAGAATACTGCTTCAAGAAAGCCCAACGTTCCTCAGTAAAGGCTCCAAGATGATCATAATTCAAATATGTCTTCTTCCCCACCATTACCCTATTCAAGACTTTTAGAGCCAGTACTAGAAGAGAAGAAGCTTTCCATTTCTGCAATACTGCACATCTCCCTGTCTCAGAAACGCTCTGGAACCACCTATTGTTCTCATCCTTTTTAGTGGCTTCCCAAAGGAAATCATCAGGTGATCAAATTTCAGTGGTGTCCTCACTATGTCTTTTATCCAGCTGAGAAGTTCCACCAAAGAAATATGGGTTTTCTGGCAACCCCAACACATATTGTGACATATATGTCGCTCACCCACCACATCCTCTCCATCATATCAGAGAAGATCTGTGAAATATCTTTGAGAGTCTCACTGTGTCTACATGCCACAAAGAATCTTAACATGAATAAGCAAATTGTGTGTTGATAGACTTCCATGAAACAGTGCATTGTATATCTTATTCCACATCTCACCGGGGGAACTCCCTCCCTAGATCTCTTTGCCAAGAGGTTTTGAAAATTGGTTTATCCTTCTGCCCACTTATCAAGATGTCCCTACCTAATTAAGATATGTTTCTCTCCCTAGTGTGTGCTGTGCAGGTATTCCTTTCGAAGGGGATCAAATCTTGGCCACCTTTTCCCTTGTGTTTAGAGTCCAATACTAGACCGTTAATGCAAAGGTACTGAAAAATCCTCAAACTCTCATCTCATAGCATCTCCTTAATCAATTCGTAAGATTTCAATTTACCTACATTGACCAGATGATGCACTCACTCCAAGCCCACCACAGACAAGGCCGCCAAAGCGTGTAAGCCTGCAATTCTGAAATGTATGGGGTGGCATCATCATAAACTCAGTTGGGATGACCATGTATAAAGGTGTTTATTAGCCCCATCCTCTTTCCATACTTCCCAGATAACACCCAACGCTGGGTTCCTATGGGTCTTCTGCAGGATAAACTTCCCAGATGAGCACATGATCGTGCATCACTTCTTTGGAAACATTGCACAGTCTTACAAAAAAAGTCATGCACATACTTAGATCATCCCTCATGTGCTCCAAGAAGATCTGGAGCTGGTCCACTTCTGAGTAACTAACCAATCTGGGAAACTCACTATATCTTATGCCATTCCACCGGAACCTCACAATTTCATAATTGAGATCTTCAAAAAAAGATTGAGGTACTATTAATGTGAGTACTGTAAAGAGGAACACAAGCTTTGGCAACAGTTCCTTTTTAACCACTGTCATTTTACCCAGAAGAGAAATGGCGAGCCGTCCCAACCTAAACAAATCACCCTCCAATGAGTGCAAGACATGCAAAACAGGTTAAAAACTCTAGTGTCGTGGCACCTACACCCCAAAGTACCTAACAGAATATTGCCCCAATTTCACCCCTTATGTGTTAACATTTGCCACAGGCCATCCACTGCCCTTTCCCACTGCAAGGATAGAAGTTTTTGTGTAGTTCACTTTAAAACCAGATACCACCCTACACATGGTTAACTCAGACATCAACTTCACCATGAAACCTTCGTGTTTGACAGGTATAAAACATAATTGGCAAATAATGAAATCTTAAACGAATTTCTGTCATGTAATTCCTGCACATCTGTGTTCTGGAAAATTGCACATCAGCAGTTCTAATACAAAGGCAAACAAGAGGGAGGAAAGTGGGCATCTGGGACAGGTCCCTCATAACCAATGGTGTTGAATGGACATCCACATCCCCTAACAAAGGTGTGATTTCCTTGTCCACCAAGATAAGATAAACTCTTGCAAATTAAATATCATGCACTCGACCATGAAATGTTTGTTATTTTCAACTCCATTAAGGTACCTCCAGGAATCAATCAAGCCCAGCTCCTTGTTCAACTCCTTTAATTCACATGCATCCTTCCTCTGGGCCTCATTCAGTTGGGTTTCCATCTCATCCAGTCTACCTGCCTTCCGGTCCACAACAATATTGTAATTCCCTCTCACCAATAATGGGCATTCTACAAATGTACTTAGGAATGGATCATGGATTTGTCTTCCTCTGAAATTAAATGTAACCTAAGTTTGGACAGTAGAACGATGCTATTATTTGTCGATTCCCTTGGTAAGTCCCTAATAGGAACACATATCTACCTTTGCTACCTTTTTTAACCTTACTGATCTCAAACAGGCACCTTGTTGCCACAGCAATTTCCAGTCCTCTCTTCTTACCTGCACTAGATGCATAGTATATATTGCCAATTTCTCCTCCGTCAAGGGTTTTCTCGCTGCTTCTCGAGACGAAACGGCTGAATGTTTAAAATGTCTAACCCAACCTTTTGAAAGTCCCTCACTTTCCTGGTGAGTTAATGCCCTTTTAATTCAGGGTCTTCAGCTTTAAATGTAGCCTGAACTCTCCCTCTGCAGATTTTTTCTCTCCTCTCATTATCCAATCCCCTCAGTATCTATCACACAAGGCAGAGGGAATACCTCATAGACAACTTCCTGCTACCTCAGAGCTATCACAGCTCCCAACGAAACAGGCACAACAAGTAAGTAAGAAAGAACACCAAAACCCAACCCTTCTCCACTTCCTAACCTCTCCAGCTCATTGCCCTACCTAGCAATGACTGAGCCTGCACCTCCATGCTTCTGCTATAATCGAACAACCACCACTCTGTTAGAACAGACTCTCCAATATAAGCGCATGCCTCCCAGTACTCTTCATTTCACGTGACCAAACCTCTGCTAGCTGCCACCTTCTCTGAACATCCTGATCCATTCTAAGAACTCTCTACAGTCACCCCCATACGGGTTATGTCAATTCAGTTTGGACCATCCCTGCAGCACTGCTACCCCTCCCTTGCCATGCCTAACACACTCTCCTAGAACACTCTAATTATTCTTGCAATCTTTTCTCTGCCCCTCTTCTCCCACTCCTTCACTCTCAATTCTCCTCGTCGCTTTTCCCTGTTTACTATTTCTTCCCTTTCTTTTCTCCTTTTCTCTTCCTTTTTTTCTTTCCTTTAGTGCTCCCTTTTTTACTTTGCCTTTTTTATTTTCTTCTTTCTTTTTTCTCCCCCAATTTCCCTACTATCCTTCCTTCACACTATTCTTCTTATATTTTGTTTCTTCCTTATACCACATTCTCCTCTCCCTATCGTTTCCTTTTTCCACTTACCCTCCCATTAAATGTCTCTGTTGCCTTCTCCTTATTTTAGCCCTATATCCTTGCCCTTCCTATACCTTCTCCCTTTTCTTCTTCTTTTTTTACCATTATGTTCTCTCTTCTTCCCTTTTTCCTGTGCTCATTTTTTTCATCTCTCAGCCTTCCCATCACTTTGCTGTTCAGCTCCTCCTACCACCCCTTTCCTGTTTTTGTTTGCATCGTGTTTCTCCATTCATTTACTTCCACCTCCCTTTATCTCTTTATTATGACTTTCTCTTAGTGTTTCTTTTTTTTCCTGCTCCTTCCCCATTTTCTTTTTCTTTCCCCCCTCCTCCTTTCCCAAAATATATACATGTTCACACATTCTCCCCTGTCCTCATGCCAATTCCCCATCAGCCTTCCCAGGATTTAACAACATCTTAAAGATCAATCCCCCGCACCGATTATTCAGACCGTTCTTGATTCACAGTTCCTTTCTGCAGCTCTCAAATACTGGGAACCTGTCCCTTCAGTCCACAGGTAAGAGTGTGTAAAGTCTCTCAAACTCCAGGGACCCAAACATTCCCAATCCTCCACGTCCCTCTCTCCTCCTCAGCGTGGCCCTTTGATTCTCATTCCCCTTTTTCTTTTGAGCCCCCTGTGTCTGAGACCAACTTGCCCATCATTCTCTAAATATAATCTGTGGTCTCTGAATTGTATTCACCTCTCTCTCATTCAAAGGACAAGACAAAGGAGTATTTCCATTTATATATGACCCCTTTTTCTCTCAGCCAGTGGGCCTCATTATGAGTGTTGCGGAAAGGCAACAACGGCGCCGGTAGTGCTACTGGCGCTGTTGTTACCTCTCCACCACACTACGAGTTCTGCTCGCCGGTGACGGACTGCACGCCTGACTGCACGCCTGTTATTTGGAATCTGCTTTCTTAAATGATATGATTAATAATTTCCTGCAACATCCTCTCTGCATCACTTAATAACTCTGCACCCTTCTCTGGCACCCCAGAAATTGCAGGTGGGACCTCCTCTCATGGGTCTCAAGTCATCCAGTTTCAGCCGTAACTCTTACCCTTGTATTTCCAGCTGTGTGGCCCTTACATCCACTTACGTTTCCAAAATATCCCATAATCCCAGGTTCACTTCCAGTACTTGAACTCTCTCCTGCATCATGTTTGCACTTGCCATAAGTACTACCCTTTTCTGTCCTATGTCTGCTCTCATCACTCTCATCGCATTCAGAATTGCTCAGATGTCGCTCTTTGTGGCCACCTGGTTCTCCTTCTCTTCCATGCATCCAAGAATATTCCCTGTGATTGCAGTAACTATTATTTCATCGTCCTTTTAACAAAACCTCGGTAGCGAGCATCTCCAACTCATTCAGCCAGTCCACACTTATTGTTGTGCACTTTTAGAGGGGCGGGGGGTTTATGACTTCCTCTTTCCATTGGTACACTCTTTCTCCTTCCTCTCCAGTTTTTAATTATTTATCTTCCTTTAATCTTCTGTTCTTTTCTTTTATTTTCCTTTCTTTATTCCTTAACTCATTTCTGTATACTTATCTCCTTTATCCGTGTAGCTCTCACTCGCTCCTTATCCATCCTTGTCTTCTTCCGTGTCGGCTGCTCTCGTTATTTTTCTCTTTTTACCTTCTTTTCCTTCCCTTTTCCATTACGGATTTCTCTTTTCCTCCTCTCACTTGTCCCTTTCCTTCAGGTTCTCTCTGTTTTGTGGCGATGGGGCGAACCAATCAGGTGAGTGCAGTCGGGGACCAGGCCACCACTGTCTATCTGGGGAGAAAAAATCTCCAGGCCTCACACTTGAGTGCCTCGCTCCTCAATGTTTCCCCAAGCCCCCTACTCCCCCCACCCACTCACTGCATACACCTCTGGTGCATTTGTTCAGGCTCATCGTGCCTTGCTCCACCGCCTCTCCTTTGGCTCCTGCAAAAGGCAATCCTCACTGCACCGTAGGCCAGCTGAACCTGGGGCCAGTGAAGGGTGAAAAAACATCACAACAGACTCACCTCCCCATGTCTCCTACACCCTTCACCTCGCACCCTCAGAGCTGCCAAACTGCTTTTGTCACCAAGTGCATAGGTCTCAATTCACGGAGGTTCTTTTTTCTGGTGGCCTCACTTCAGCTTCTCCTCTATTGTCTGTGCCAGTGGCACTACTGGCGCTCCTCATGATGCCTCTAGGGGATTGTTGCAGGGATAGAGGATCAGGTCACAGATTAAGACATCAGCCAGCACCCGCGAAGCAGAGCTGGTGCCAATAGGGGCAACGGAGAAACCCCTACCGATGTCCCTCTTTATTTCTTGAGGGCCTCGGCTTCATCCACCTACTCTGGGGTTGGTTTGAGTGGGAAAGCTAGCAGAAAAGCTCTACTGAGCTGTCATCTTCTCTGCGCCCCCAGTAGTACCTCAAAAATATAACACATTAAAAAAAAAAGTTTGGTACATTTAGATAGAATAATTGATCCAGTTCCATATTCCAGAAATTTGTGGCATGTCGTGTCTGGGCTCAGCGATTTCGGTGCCGGCCGGTTTGGTGCAGCGCCTTGGGTGCATGTCCCTTTTCACCACTTTTAGGGGTGCCCTGTTGGCCATGACCTGCAGGGTGCATGAACCTACGCACCTGAATATTAATGTCTTCTTAAATATATTGTCAGCCGAAGCATGGAAAATTCAATGCTTTGGATGACATTAGTATATTTAATCAAACACTAAACGCTCAGTTCATGGAGCTGCACTGTGAGTGTACGCTACATGACGAAATGGGTTGCTGTGTCCTGCAAACATGACATGAAGGAAACAGGAGCCTATTTGTGCATTCACTCAGTTTACTGAGAAGCTAGTGTTTGCTTAAATAAACTGTCAATCAAAAAGCACTGATTATGTTGGCAATATATTATATAAGCATATTTCAGTATACATGCTCGTAGATCCCTGCGCACTGCTGGCCCGACCAACAGGGCACACCTGAAAAGGACCTTATCCCAAGGCACTTTGACAAAACCGCTGGTGCCAAAAGCCCTGTGCAAAATGTCCGGCTTTGTACATGAGAAAGATGCATAGGACCCAGGGTCAATATTTACAAAGAGGCCATTTACATTTATACATTCCTATGGAACATGACAGAGAAAAGCAGGTTGGAAAGCCAGTGGAAGAGAGCTAGTGTGGGCTCACAGACCCCCATGTGTTCACTAGCAAGTAGAGCTTGAGCCTGGTCGTGAATGATTGCACTGATGAATTGGGTTTAAATGGTTATGGGTTTCACTGGAGGAGGCAAGTCGGGAGAAGGAGCGAACTGGGAGGAGGCAAAGGGTGGTAGGGCACAGATAGAATAAGGCAAGAGGAGGAATGAAGAACCTGAGAGGGAGTATGGAGTGATGCAAATAACAATGTAATAGGAGAAGTAGAATCGTAAAGCGTAAGAAGTTTTTTATGGTGCTCCATCCATTGTGGTAATGGAACATTGAAGTGGGACATGATCTGGTTGCAGAGGGTGTGTGTAGGAAATGTCAAAACTTAGTTGTGGGAGCAAGGAGTGAATGGGAAGACATAGAAGTAGAATGGACATGTAATCCAGTTTGTTTTCTGAACAACAGGAAAGAGATCAGAGTAGTAGCTGAGTGGTGCAGGACAGGAGGTGTGGGCAGATATTAGGTATGTTGTGAAGCTCAAGTCTGAATAGGGAAGCAGATGTCAGGATGAAATATTTGAGTTTAAAGGAAAGGGTTTGGAAATGGGAGGCTGGAGGTAGATTTAGAAGCTGAAAGAGGACTGCAGCCTTGGAGAAGTTTGGCATCATACAGTTGTAGAGCCATCTAGTGACAGGTCGTGGGAAGGCAGCTAGTGATGCATGCTGAGATAATAGGGTGATGGAGGGAAAGTAGAACAGCAATTAGGAATCATAGGATTAGGTTGCAGCCAAGCATACGTTTGGTGGGGCTGTATGCTGTGTTGGAGGACGCAGAATGCAGCGTCCAAGCACTGACCCCAACTACTTGATCGTCGGAAGCAGCTGTGTCTCTCTCGAATCTCTGACGGAGACAGTACAGTGCAGCTTAACGACTGCTGCGTGACGACTGCAGTTTGAGTGCGTGTGTGCAAGGAGGTCCTTTCCTCGGAATTCGCCAGAAACGAGTGGCGAGCTGCGGAGGGGCTCTGTGGGAAAGCCTCCTGAAGACCTTTGCACCCGATTGCAGTTCCTCAGAGAAGAGGCACTGGAAAAAGAGACCGCTGTGGCCTGCAGACGAGAGGAGGTGAGACGGGGCTCTTACAGTAAAAAGAGCCCCCACCTGAAATAGTAAATCTGGTGGTAGTAGCCACACGCCCTTATTAAACTGAACGCTGGCGAAACATTAGTGCAAAGCAAAGTGGGCCAGCAAAGCAGTTAACGCTATTAAGTTAGCAAAGGCACTAAAGGTTTTGAAAAACGTAATTTTTATGGGAGACTGAGTGTGCTGTCCGCTTAATTAAAGTCCTAATTTCTCCTTTTTTTTTGCCCTTGTGCTATACCTTAACTGTTTTACGAAGGATATTTTATTTGTATTGTTATTTTATATTAGCCTCAAGATTGACTACAGCTGGGAGACTGTGGGATCTGTCCTTTGATCCTGGCTGTGCCTGACTCACTTTCTGCATTACACGATTATTTGATTTATTTATACGAGGCTGAGGTAATTTTTAGTCTACCATTTTCTCCCTATTTCTTTACCTTTACAGGTACTAAGGTTAACTAAGTGTGAGAATATCGAGTCAAAAATCCTTAACCCTGGTAAGCACCTAGAAGAAATGAGCCTTGAATAATTCAGCTCTGTACACAAAGGCGGTTGAAGATTTATGCCACCACCCAAGAAAGGCCAACTATCTAATTACAATCTTCCCAAGAGAAACAATAAAATCATACTGAGCCCAAAAAGCAGTGCAATGAGTAAAGCTAAATCGAAAAAGCAAGAACCTCCTATTACAGGTGTAATAACTGACTTCTTTCCTGGTAACGCTCAACCTGGAAAAAACTCTACAGCAATAGATGAAGCAGAGCCGGCCACAGTAAACAACACGATACCTCAGGATGTTACCAACTATGGGGATATAGATAACAACTCACTGCTTGAACTATGTTTGTCAATGCGGAGATCAATGACCCTGGCTCTTATGAAGCCATTGGATATTAACTCCCATAGCCAGCTACCTAACGATCCTGTACTCCCAGGGGAGCAAACTAGCAGGTTATCGGCATCCCCTAATCTAGCTATACATCAGGAACCATCTGTTAATGGCAGTCACACTGAGACTAGTGGAGCCTCAATGCCCTGCTCTACTGCTCTGGCGGAGCTACAGTCATCAATCTCTCCAATTCGCACCAAAAATATTATTAAAAATGTGCAGTTGCATTCTTGAGACTACTCTGACCTTTGTCCCTGGGGGCGCTGGCAAAGCTAGTACCAGCGAAGATGACAACTTAAAATCACAGCCAGCTGCAAGTATCTCTATACTACCCGAGGTTGACCAGGAGATTGAACCTGGAGCTGCAAATAAATCAGCTGTGTTTTTTTATCGCAAACAATGAAGACTTGCTAGTAGGGCTGCAATGAGCAAGAAACCTTACGAGGTGGCTTCTCCTTTCGTAACAGCAGGCTCAATGGGGAAATCTACCAAGAAGGCCAAAAAGAAAGCATACGGGCCAAAAAATGCAAAGCCAAAAGTCATGGATGCCTTACGAGCTGGCTTATTCTGGATAATAACAATAAGTCCTTGAATGAAGATCTATCAGATCTGGGGTCATCACAGCTAAATAATGATGCTGACAAAATCTCATCGACTCCAAATAAAAACTCAAAAACGCCTTCTCCAGAAAAAGGCAAAGCTAAACCAACTTCAACAAAAAAGATTGTCCAAATTGATTATTCTAATAACCAAATATGCATTATTAAAAATCTTTACCAACAAAGTGAACAAAACAAGCTAACAAGGACAGAACTGATGACCAGACTTCACTCGGTGCCTCAGCTCCGCGTCCTCAGATCTGAAGATTTTGAGTATGTGGAGCCTCTTCAGGTTACGAATTCCAACGTGTCAGTGATCCATTGCAAGTTCTTATCATCAGCTCAAATGATGCGAAGTTTCAAAGAGAACTTACTTGTGGTGGATATTGAGATTGATGCAGATCCGGATAAAGTAGATCCTAGATGGCCCAAAAAGAACCTAGAAGTGCCTGAAGAAACTGTTATCCCTTCTGCTTTACCTAAAGGGGAAAACGTCCAGCTCGTTGATATTCAGAAAGTGCCGTGTTGGTTGGCAGAATCTCTTCCTTTAGCCGTAAGTAAACAGTGAGATTGTACCATTGACGGATCTCTCGCCACTTTAGTCACTCATTCTTATATCTGCTTGCAAGAAACATGGCTAATGTCCCCGGTAATCACCGATGGCTATATAATCTACCAGTCATTAGCTAAAAAGGGTAAAAAAGGTAGACCCTATGGGGGTCTACTGATGGGTGTTAGACAGCCTACTAAGTCTCGGCAAATAAGAAATAGTCAAGAAGACAACATCATTGCTATTGAATTATTGAATTGGTTGGGTCCCATAAGGGTCTCATGGAAATAACTCTACTTGTTACCTTATATAATCCTCCTGGAGCTAATGTTGGAGAAGTTATCCAGGAGACTCTTCATGACCTTCTTAGTGAATGGACTATGACTTAGGGGAAAAAATCTGTAATCATTAATGGCGATTTCAACTGCCATATGAGAGGCACTGATGGAACTTCGATCAATTCTTTACTGAAACCGAAAAAGTGAATTGCCCCATATGATTGCAGACTCTGAAGGCCTAGGTTGGATGCACTTCTTCTCCAGCTGGGATCTGGAATTGATCAACGGGAGGACAGACAGCAACAACCCAGGAAAGTATACCTGGTGTAATGGCCGGGTGTGTAGTACGCGTGATTATGTATTTGTGTGCCCTGTCATTGCCTTTTGAGTCAAAGACATGGAAATAAGCTTGAACGATTGGAGCGATCATAGCCAACTTATTCTTTCCTACGTAGTAGACAATAAGACTCAGTTTGTTAAATCTATGGGTGACTTAAAAGTTAACAAGTCTGGGTCTCGTATTTGCTGGCATGAGAAAATTATCTATAAAGCAGCCTGCGATGCACAAACAGCGTTAAACTATGAACCCCAGCTATTAACTACATTATCAGTGAACGATATTGAAAACTCGATATCTAAATTTGCATCTTCTCATGCCACTACATCAATCAATATGATATTCAAAGAAGGAAAGCAGAGCAAAACTTTTAATAAAAGCATTAGGGATGCTAAGCGAGATCTTAGAGCTGCAATTCGCAAAGCAAAAAAACTCCTATTTAACATACGACTCATACAAATCAGCCTGCAGGTTACTTAAGAACCAATACATTGCCTGGATCAAATCAAAGAGAAGAGCGGAGAAGACAAGACGCTGGCAGAAAACTGTCCAAGTCATATGTTCAAAGAACACCAGAAATATCTGGAGATTGTTGAGCGAAGCCAGAGGTCCGGGGGAAAACTTAATGATTAACCCTATAGATGAATAACAATGGACAGACTTCTTATCTAATCAAAATACTTCTACCTGTTTGGAGGACCAACAAGCAATGGCAATTGTTCCTTACGAACCTCGTTTTGCCCCTAATATCGAACAATTAATTATTAAAATTAAAAGCCTGAAATCATCAAGAGCACCAGGCCCAAATGGCCTGGCAAATGTTGTTCTAAAGAGTCATCCTGAATTTTGGGGGACTTTTGATAAAAATGTTGTTCAACAAAATCCAGGTGACTGGCCAGATTCCAGCTTCTAGGCAAACTTCTATTCTCATCCCTATCTTCAAGAGAGGCGATAGAATGGATCCAGGAAAGTACAGATTATTATCTATGCTTGATTGCACAGGGAAATTATTCGCATCACTATTACTTGACAAGCTGGAGGTGTGGGTCAACAAAGCTGGAATACTGAGCCAGTTCCAATGTGGATTTAGGAAAGGTTACTCTACCATCTTGAATCTAACAATAATGGACATGTTATGCCTGAGGGCTAAGAGAAAGGGCAATCCACCATTGTATGCCCTTTTTATCGACTTTCGAGCCGCCTTCAACTTGGTTCGAAGAGACAAATTATGGCTGAAGTTGGAAGCTCTGGGATGCCCTGAAGAACTACTTTATTACCTGAGGCTTTTACATCATAATACCACTGCTAGACTTAAATTAGACTCTCAGCGTACTATGACTAATTTTATTAGTCAAAATAGGGGAGTTAAGCAGGGCTGTGTAACAGCTCCCATTTTATACAATCGGTATACCTGCGATCTCCCTATTCCTATATCTGCAGTCCACAATTATCCTCCCACAATAGAAGCTACGCACTGCCCTGTACTTGCTTATGCAGACAACCTCATAATCCTGGACCATACTTTTAATGGGTTACAAAGGTCGGCTAATGTTCTTTGGGAATACGCCGATACTAATGGCTTAATCATTAACTGTGAAAAAACAGAGTTAATGGTATTCTCGGAAAGGAAATTTGCACGCCCAAAATTAGTTATACAAGATCTTGAAATAAAATCTACTCCTATATATAAATATCTTGGAGTAGAGATCAACGCCACAGATCAATATTCTTCCTGTATACAATCTTGAAAAATCAGAGCAGTGCAATTAACATCATTGATACATCAATTTAACATCAAGAACTGCGGATATACGATTTGGGGAGTTTGCCAGTTGTACAGGCAGGTATTAGCTCCCATGGTTGTCTATGTACTGGAGGCTTTACTGTCAATTGATCTGAAATGGCTTCAAGTGGTTGAGGGCAAATTTTGGAGGAGGATATTGGGTCTACCTCAGTGTACACCAATGTCGATCATCAGGCTTGAATTAGGACTGGTTTCCCTAAAATCTATCGTTATGAAAAGGAGAGCTGAGATGTATCAAAGGATGAACAACAACCCTGGGAATCCGCTAATGGCATCTATTAACCAAGACATTTCCAAGGAGTCATTTACGTACCTCTTAAGATGGAGTCCTTTTTTAAAGAAATATGTTGGTCTACCAAATGTAGGGGAAATGACAAATCAATTAAAATTGCCTTATCTAAAAAGTATCACTTTGTGCATTATATGATGTATACATTTAAGACCCCACAGGAATACATGAACTTGTGTCCCTCCAGCAGACTCAGACGATTTCTACTCCTTTTGAGAATAGACCATTTGCCAGTTTTAGCGAATAAGGGAGGTTGTAGACAATTGTCCACAGCCAAAAGATATTGTCGGATGTGTAAAAACGTAGCCGTCAGTGAAAAAGCAAAACATCTGCTGACTGACTGCCCTATTCTTATAAATATGTATATATTATATTATGGCAAGTATGTACAGGACTTTGAATTGGTTACTTATTAACATAACTACTAATGTAATTTTTCTTTTATTCATCTAATACTTTTTAATTGTTTTTATGTGTAAAGTTTAGATTTAAACTGTATCACATTAATGAAAATATTATTATTTAGGAATCATCAGCAAAGAGATTGCAGTTAAACCTGGAGGACGATATAAGTTTAAACAGGCAGGACGCCTAAAGTAGGAAGAGGAGTGGACCACAGTCCCATCTTTGAGGGACACCAACTGCAAATGATATGGGGGGTTAGAGATCCAAAAGGCAGAGAAGAATAGGTCAGAAACAATTGAGACCACCCGTTCGGGCATGGTATCCTGAAGCAAATGGAGGAACGAGTTTGGAAAAAGGAGATGTCAACCACAGTGTAGAAGGCTAGAAAGGGATCAAGTAGAGTAGAATAAGAAAGGATGCGAGGTGATCAGTTGTTAGAAAGTTGGAGTTGTGTGTGATAGCCTGTTTATTCAAGTGTTTTGCTCCTAAATGTAGATTGAAGGGAGTTTTATGGGTCATGTACTTAAGGTTGTCCATGATAAGCATAACAAGACTACTCTTTTGAGGATTATGGAATGGTTTGGTAGGAGAGAGATAGGTGTGTAGAATGAGGGATTGATGGGGCTTGCAGTGGGTTTCTTTACTATGGGTATGAACATGGCCATTTTTAACAGGCTTGGAAGATATTTGTTGAAAGAGACTGAAAAGGGAGGAGCAGTAAAAGGAGACAGAAGGTGCAGATTTGTGATTGTTTGGGGATCAAAGGGATCCCAACCAATCACATTGTGATTGTTTGGGGATAACTGTAGCTGAGGATTGGTTGGCTAAGCAATGGATGGGTATAGGTACAGTGGAGGAGGAAGGAAAGAAGTGGGAGAAAGGAACACAAGTGAGAGTAATTGAAGGTGGAGGGAAGGAGTGAGTGGCTGGTAGTGATAGAAGGGTACACAGGACATTGCATTTATTTTTTGATTTTCCAGATGCATTATGGAAAGCAGTCAGCAGACACAAAGTAAATTAAGGGTGCTTTTGTTGTCAGGTAGAACCTTTTGTATGCAGGTCCATAGATAGTTTGTGAGGTGAAAGAGAAAAAAAGATACCAAGTATGTCCATGAAGAGTCTTTTTTTCAGAGCCAAGTGCAGTAGTGAGGGCAAGGAGAGAATCTGTGTAGGCAGTAAGAATAGTAGGGCAGCAATCTTTTCCCCAGTTTTCTAAGTGAAGATGCATTGGTGTCCTCAGCTGTTGAATGGCGGGAGGGAGCCATGGTTGAGTGTGTGGGTAGGAGGGGCTGAAGGAGCTGATAGGATAGTGATTATTTAATGGGTATCCAGTATTTTATTGGATTGAAAGAATGCAAGTTCACTACATTGCTCATGTTGAGGAGTGATAGCTTGGTGGGAGGAGTTGGCTTGTATAATTTTTTCTGGGCATGGAGTCTTGTGCTGGATGAGGTCGGCAGTGTAAGTGGAGGGAGAAATGAAAGGTTCTAGTGGATATATGAGTGGTCAAAGGTAGAGGGTTAGAGAGCAGAGGCATCAAGGTTGTAGAATAGAGAGATGAGGTAATGGGAGCTATCATGGATATGAGCAGGAATGTAACATAGGTTGACCAACCAGTCCCTAGAGGGAGTGGAGTACAGCTATAGTTGATGGGCCTTGGTCATATCAGAGATGTTGAGGTCACTCATTATGATGGTGCAGACATGAGCCGGGAGTATTTCAAGCAGTATTTTGATATCAGAGAAGAAGAGCTTGAGAGTGATGGGTGGGGGGGGTAGATGAGGAGGATAGTGAAAGGTGTATGAGCATGCATTTCAACATGAATCTGTTAGAAGAAGGAGGGAGTAAAGACACAGGACAAAAGGAGACTGGTTGATTGCCCTTGCTGATTGATCATTATACCATCATTGCTGTCTATTTTATTTTGTCAATGGAGTGGAATATGTAGTGAACTCAGTGTAGAGAGCTGTCAGCCTGGGATTTATAATTGGAAAGACTGATCTTGGAAAACGTTCTTTTTTTATCTCTGGGAGCCACAGATTACAATGTCAAAGAACCTCCCCATGATAGTCGATACCATCTTAGTAAGTCGAAGATGGCTTATTAACACGCATCGTTCTTGGGACTTGACAATCTGGACCTGGAGCTGTATTTGGGTGAAATAATCGAAAGTATACATATTAGGCTCTTCTGTCATAAGGCAAATGATTCCCCTAACCCCAGTGTAGAACCTGAAAACACAGAGTCCGCACAAGAACCATCAAGTGCCCAAGATATAAACAATGTTTTGTCTTCACACAGGAACCTTCAGAAACAATAACATCGAAGGAGAGCACAGCACTCCTCAAAATGAACAACAACTCACTGATACCTGTAAAGTTAGTCTGCCAGAAATCTCTGGAAACGGATGGGTTGCAAGACACCAATCCGTGCCTCTCCTGTGCTTTTATTCTTATAGATCCTGGAAGGAACGTCCTGACATTCACGTCAGACATGTGGTGGCCAACTTTGTAGGGGTTGAATGGCCAGACTTGGTGGCCATCTTCAAGTGAGTCTCCCGGAGAGTGTGCGACTCTTACAGATGTTTGGCCTGCCGGATTGTTGAACTGACGTCCAGGTTTTAGTGAGTAGGGACATTGGTAGGACCTCACTGGGCCTCTCCTGCATTGAACCACCAACATCATGTACCGGTGCATCCATCTTGGCTGCCAGAGCCATCCAGGAAGAAGCAGTACCCTGGGTAATTCACAGGCTGTATTCCTAACAAGAGCAGCCATAGTGGATGTGTCATGTTTGGGAAACATTTTTAGTGACAGTCATCACAGATAGTGTGGGTTTATTTGTGTAAAAGTGCTCAGGAGAGAATATGTTTTTACTACAGACAGATTTTACATTCCATGTGGGGGTGAAGAGGTAGATGGAGGTGTACTTGAAGTGAAATGGTTAAGGTAGATGTGTTGAAGTGGAGAAGGGAGAGAGAGGAGCAACAACTGTGCCATTTAGGAATGAAATTCTAGCATAGGGATGGGGAGAGATGAGTGTGGAGAGAGCAGAAGGACAGATTGAGAGCATATGCAGAATCCCTGAAAGAGGGGACTGAGAGGACTGAAAGAAGGAGGAGGAAAATTTGATGACAAATGTTGTGCAGAGGGGAGAAAAATAATATTACAGAGAAAGGTAACAGGCAAGGTCCTGGGTGAGCACGTGGTGATGCTTACATTGCCAGCTTTGTGTGAGAACAGTGAGATCAGAGGTTTTTCCCCTTGGCCCTTTGAGACTCAAACATGAGTAACCATTAACCTGATCACCCTTTACCGTTCTAGGGGCAACATAGGCAAATATGAATCGCCATGCTGTACCATCATAATGAAAAGAAGTTAGAAAGAAAATCATGAACCATAATCTTATAAGGCATTAGAAAGGTAGCCATGTTTGTAGGCACTGGGAAATCTGTATGGACAAGCCTTGGGTCTCAGAAGCAGGAAAAACCATATGGATTTGCAATACTGTTAGCAGCAGGACCCATATTATACTGCTAAGATAAACTAATATGTCACGAGATAAACAGGAAAATGGATGTGTAGCGCAAGGGAGGGCCATGTAGTCTCTTAGGAACCGAGATGTATATCTAAGGGATCAAATATTGTTATAAAGTTCCTAATAATAGAAATTCCTGAAAAATACTTCTTGAAGTAACAATCACCTCCTCATTAAAATCGACCTGTTTTCTTTACTTGGGGTTTCACTATTCCTAATGAGGATACTCTGTGGTATTCTTGACTTACATTGCATTGCAATGATTAAAAACTGACCCTGTTTCAATTCCGTGCATATAGTATTTGATTGCAACCAACTGAAAAGACTCACTGAGCAATAACAACAGTATTCCACAAGAAGGGACAGATTCACAGAAGCGTTTTATAATGGCACAATCCCCTAGGAAAACGCGCTGTGAATCAGGCACAAAGTCTGGTAGTGACCAACAGAATATCTAAAGAGCAATAAGTCTGATAGCAACAGGAAATCATGATTGTGCAATAAGGCAGACAACGTATTGATCAATCCTAATGACAGAAACTAATATTGTACATATGAATCTCATAGTAAGTCTGTTGATTGGAAACTGTCTGTTAATTGGAAACTGAGCACTCAGAATGTGCACATCAATTCTTACACTCAGACCCAGCTAAAATCCTATGCAGCAAAAAGAAATATTCTCTCTGGATCCCAATGGAGTGTCTGATGTCTCAGCCATTATATACATGCAGCCAAGGTGTGAAACTGACTGTAAAAGTATGAATGCCTCTCTGTTACAAACCTTTTAATGTTAGGGTAAATGTTGTGAAAAATGAAATGAGCGTCAGGCCGACTGTTCCATATGTATTTAGTGATTCAAGCATACAATCCGTTTGTCACAGACATAGTTGTCAAATGTCAACCTCTTTGGGCATTCTTATGTTCCCAAAGGCTCTCTCATGTTATGCAAAGCAGGCTGGACCCCTCACTGGTTCTTTTATTTCCCACTGGCTCATAAGGGTATTTTGGAAAAGTACAAAAGGAGACCACCAGACAGTCTATCTTGGAATGTTAATGTTCTGTCAGAAAATAATGTATATGGTTAGCTATGTTTCGATAATGTGTTTTTCTTAGTAAGACAAGCATCATGTTTGTATTATGGCTACAATGCATACACGCACATTAGAAATAAACATATCACATTTTAAAAAACAACACTTTTACAATGTTTGTACAGTTAAAATATTTCCTTTTTTATTAATAACTACTTTGGGGAAAAGCACAGCCCCAGCCCGCAGGATATCTGTCGCTCGTCTGGTTTTGCAGCTGTCAAAAATGGCTGAGGTGGCTGTAGCAAATGCACACCTGATCACACAACTCTCAAACACATATAAAGAGACAGACACATACAATGAGACTGAAGCAGTGAGGAAGAGACAGAAAGAGAGGGAGAGAAAGGGAGAGAGAGAGAGAGAGAGACACCAGACAAGAGAGCAAAGCAGTGTGACAGAATACATTAATATATGACTTTTTAGGAATATAATGATATGCGGTATTCTGGCTCTGTAAATGAGTGCCACTAATCAGACACACTTTCATAAAATGCTCCATGCAAGTAACAACATAGTGTACCAATGGGTATGAATGCAACTGTCTCCTGCCATCTACTGCACCTGCTCTGTAGTGACGGCAAAGCAGGTTCAAAGATCACATATGAATTTCCTGACAGCTGCTGTAACAGAAATTTCCAACAAGCAGACATGTTTTTTAATCTTCTGCACCTTGGATTCAAAACATAATAGCTGTGTAGCCTCGTCAGCATGGTGGCACATTAAACTGTTAAAATATGTCATGTGGCTACTAGGATCTCATAATTACACAGCCACAGTGTTTGGACATCATATTGTGTATGGTTAGCAGGGCCTTACCCTCTCATGGGGTTTGTAGGGGTTCCATGGGAACTGGTGCTTCAAAGGCAGCCCTGACATAACAAAGCCACTCTCACGCCAGGGTGCTGATCACTGAAGTCTTTTTGAAGACAGCAGACATGTTAATGTTAAAGGATATTTATACCGTGCACTATCACCACCGGAGTGGTCCCCTGGCGCTCTGGCAGATCTGAAAAAAAAGGGGGTCAGTTGGGGTACGCTAGTAGGACAAAGTTTGGAGAAAGAGCAAGGGAGCTGTGATGTGCTGTTGGTAGCTTCAGTTCAGTTAACACTATTCGCTGTGCTTTTTGGTGTGGTATCCGGTCGGTATCCATTGTGTGCTGTTGTGTAAGGCTATGTGTGGTTTGTTGTGGTGTAGTGAAGTGCGTGCGGTTTGCTGTGCTTTTAGAGGTGTGGGTATGTTTAGTTAGAGTTTTGAGAGGTGTATGCAGAGGGGTAAGGTTTTAGCAAGGTTGGTTATTAGCATTGTTGTCAAATTTTGTGGGTCCTCTCTCGGTGTGACTCAAGGTAATATTCACAATCCTCTCTGCATGCGATGCAGGCTAATATTCACAGTACTCTTTAGGTGTGACTCAAGTGTAGCGTTACAATAGACTAGAGGAGAGCATAGGCTATGGGAGATGTTCCACCATTTTAGTATCTCCAATAGCTCTCTAAAATCTCCTTTCCATCCCCGCTTCCTGCAGAGAAAGCACTCTGGGTATGATGTAAAAAAGCAAACAACACTTGTTACAGACGCCTGGAATGGACATCAGACAACAGGCTTGCTTTTGACCAATTGCTGTAGAAGTTTACCTTTATAAGGTAGCTTCACTGAGAACGTTTCCATAGCGCACACCAAACCATCGTGGAACAACAGATGCTGCACTTCAGGTAAGCTCTGTGGGCTTCCGTGTGACTGTAAAGGACGTGGGCTCTATCTAACATGGCTGTTGTGGCAGCTTTGTTTGCTGCCTGGGGTCTTGTATGGCAAATCCCTGCCTCTGCTTTTGGCAGATTGGTGGGGGATATGTTTTTGACTGTGACCATCAGGGGAGCCGGCAGGTGAAACTGGCCCCCTTCATGCATCTAATTTAGGGGCCTAGTGCTATCCTGTCTGAGTAGCTTCACTGAGAGCACATACATCGCGCACATCAAACCATCGTGGAACAACAGATGCTGCACTTCAGGTAAGCAATGTGAGCTCCCATGTGATTGTAGTGAGCGTGGGTTCCAGTCTAATATGGCCGCCGCCGCAGCCCTCTGTGCTCCCTGGGACCTTGTGTGGCAAAGCCCTGCCTCCGCAGACAGTGGATTGGTGGGGGATATGTTTTTGGCTGTGACCTTTAGGGGAGCCAGCAGGCAAAGCCAGCCCTCTCGAAGGGCAGCATTTAAGGGCCAAATATTTACCTGTCTGGGTAGCTTCACTGAGAACACTTCCATCGCGCACACCAAACCATCATAGAACAACAGATGCTGCACTTCAGGTAAGCCCTTTGGGCTTCCATTTGATTGCAGTGAGCATGGGCTCCAATATAACATGGCTGCCCTGTGTGCTACCTAGGACCTTCTGTGCCAAAACACCACCTCTGCAGTCAGTGGATTGGTGGGGGATATGTTTTTGACTGTGAATATCATGGCACCCGGCAGGCAAAGCTGGCCCCTTCAAAGGGCCTCATTTAACGGCCAAGTCCTTCCCTTTCTGGGTAGCTTCACTGAGAGGGCTCCCATTACGCACACCAAACCATTGTGGACCAACAGATGCTGCACTTCAGGAATGCCCTATGGGCTTCCATGTAATTGTACTGAGCATGGGCGTCAATCTAACATGGCTGCCATGGCATCCCTGTGTGCTCCCTGGGACCTTGTGTGGCAAAACCCTGTCTCTGCAGTCAGCGGAGTAATGGGGATATGTTTTTGACTGTGACCTTCAGGGGACCTGGCAGGCAAAAAATGCTGGCCCACTCAAAGTGCCTCCTTTAAGGGCCAAGTCCTTCCCTGTCTGGGCCTGTCAGGTCCAGGAAGGCCCCTGCACTACTTGATACTTGATACGTGATTAGCCCAGCAGCTGTTTGTTTTATCTTTCCTAATGTCCGTAACTTGCCACACTAACTCTCGGCCAATCCGGTAAGCACCTGACTATTCTACTACGCACCTAAAGGCAGCATAATGTAACCTCTGCCTACGTCTCATGAAAATGATAATGCCGTTCCGGCCACCCTTACCTGGATTGTTATATTATACTATTTTTTTTCCTTACACCTTTTTGCTCGCGTTGCTGATGTAGCCATCAGCCCTGCTCAGTGCGGACTTTCCAGCATAGGACCTCCTATCTAATGTTCAGCATGCAGGCTTCCCTTCGTTCACCTGCTTTCACACAAACCTTCCCAAATCTCAATGTCTGGTACTATGTGTTATCTGTTTCTGAACCTTTTGTTACTGCACTGGACTGTTAATACCCAGCTTAACTTAACTTACTTTGCATATATATTACTTGTACTATTATTATCTGATTCTGAACCTTTTGTCACTGGACTGTAACTACACAGTTTAAAATATTTTACCTTGCAAATGTACAACTTGCAACTTCCTGCAATTGTAACTAGCACCTAGATGACTGAGGGTTTTGCACGCTGCTATGAATGTAAAACATAATAATAATAATAATAATAATAATAATAATAATAATAATACTAATAATTATAATAATAATAATGATAATAATAATGATAATAATAATGATAATAATAATGATGACAGGAAGTCCTGTCACTAGTTGATTCATCTCTAGACACACACAAAATACATTCACCTGGAACTCTGGGGGACAGTCTATCCCAACGTCCTCTGCCATAGAGGTGAAGATAGAGAGCTCCAAGAAAGAGGAAAGATATGCTTCCTAAGCATCCCCAGAGAACACAGAGGTGGGCAGTGAAACTGCTGGTGGACAAAAGCTGCTCTGCTGCCTGTACACTGGATGGAGGATCCTGCTCACTGAAGGTGAAGAAACACCGTTTGGTGCCAGTAAAGCTTCCTAGAGTAGAGGTAAGGAGCAAAGGACTCACCTTGGCCCTGCAGAGCCTGGATGTGCCACCTAGGAACCCAGATGTCCAGCAGCAGCTGGAGCCCTGTTTACCACCTCAAATCATCTTTCAGTCAGCTCTCTGTGCTCAACTCACTTTGAGCCGCAACAGACCCATAGTGCTGTTTTTGCACCCTAGTTTCTTCGAACTGCTGTCCTGCTCTTCGAGCCATTCAGACACCGGCACAAACCATTGCAGCTGACCACACTGAACCAACCTGATTGCTGGCTCGACTCAATGGAAGCAACTGACTCAAACACCTGCTGGAAACCCCAATTTCATCGCCATGAACATTGACTTGATGCTGCAGAAGCATCCTTTCACCACCCTCTTGACCACAGACTGAACCTTTGGAAGCCATTGACTGGACTGTCTCAATGCTGACTCGCTCCAATGGGAGTTTGCACCTTGAATTCGAACTGACTCAAAGCTGTCTCGCCTTTGGGACACCATGGGCCTCATTAAGACTCTGGTGGTTGCCGTGCCGTTAAATACTGCCACGGCTGTCGCCAGAGTAATTTTTTTTTTGCCGGAAAAAGGAAATCCCCATTCCCATCGAGTCCCATTGGACTCAACGGGAATGGGGAGGACGGATGCACCGGCACTGTGTGCAACAGTGCCGGTGCATCCGTCAAGGTCTGCGAGTGCGTGCCATTCCGCCCGCCAGGTCACACCTGGCGGGCGGAAGTGCATCTGCTCACAGAACTCGTAGTTTGCCGGTCCAAAAAACAACGTTACCGGCAAGCTTACGGTACCGTTGTTTCCGGACCAGCAAACTCGTAATGAGGCCTCATGACTCTATTGCCTCCCCACCAGCCTGAATGTAGTAAAGTTCCTATGATCCCAGCTCAATTCTCTTGAGCACCAAAGACAAGATACTTGAACACTAGCATTGGTGCTGAAATCTTTTGCCTGAACACCCCTGCTTTTTCGCCCACTGTGGGCCTCATCACGAGTTGGGCGGTAACGGCAGCACTAAAAGCGCTGGCATTATTAGCCCTACTGCCAAACCCACCAGCGCTATTAGCGCTGGATCATGGGTTTGGTGGTACGGGTATTGCCCATTCCCCATTGACCCCATTCGGGAATTCCCCATTAGGCTCAATGGGGAAATTTTGCGCTTTTACCACGTGCGGGTTTCCCGCCGGCGGTAAACGCACCAAAAATCAGCACATTTTCGACAGATTTCCCCCCAGCTCATAGCTGGGGGGAAATCAGCCGAAGCCATGATTTGGCAGACACTTAAATGCAGCGGTAACACTCGTGATGAGGCCCTGTGTCCTTTCTCATCAAAAGTCTGCATTCTCTGTTTTTTTATTACCGGGGTGGAACTTTCATGTTTTAATGAGTTGTTTGCATTGATAATTTAATTAAATGTCATATATTTTTAAAGAACCATGGTTTGACAGTCTTTTATTCTGGAGTCATTGTATTAATGCTGTTCGGGTTCTTGCTATTACCAGCTCACATTCCCTCGTAATAGAATAGCCTGCCCTCAGGCCATACTACCAAAAGAGACGGAGGAGGTAGAATGTTGTGTTGTGACTTTTCACCTTTATGATTGGGATCACTGCTGGGTTAGTTGAAGTACGACGCTGAGTAGGTGCTTTAGTCACTACTCATGCTTGCACTCCTGCAGGGCAGTAGTTACTTCATCACACACAGAGCGAGAAAGTGAGAGGAGTGGGAGTGAAAGAGCGAGTGAAAAAGAGACAATGATGGGGACCAGGTTTACTGGACGGTGTTTCCTGTGCCACGGGAATATGTTTATTGCCTGCATTTGCTCTGTGCTACTTTGGTAATGGCATATTTTCGATATGCCATTACCAGGCTTGTGGTGCAGCAGATGGAATGTGACATAATGGAGAAATTCCTGTCATATCTAATGGACAGCAGATGCATACATCCCAAAATACCCAATTCAAGCCAAGAGATGCCAGTCTACTCCTGGTTTTGACTTTGCATTCTGGGTATCGTAGTACTGGATTTAAAATTGAGCTATCCAGGACTACACATCTCAGCATGCAAAGGTAAAAACACATACTGGATTATCAACCCCTGAATGGAATGTGGCATATTGTCATGTATGCAGATGTGCTGTGTCCCAGGTAACCCTAGTGTACCGTCAGGTTTCCCATTGTTTATATATATATATTTTTTAAAAAAATGTTCAAATAAAACATGATACTTTCAGAGTCATACAGTTATTTTTTGATGAATCCCGAGTTGGCTGTGATATTAATGTCCCCTTGCATGTTACAGTGTTACAGTAAAATACACACTACTTGCGAAGTTATTGGTAACTGTCAAATTAATCTTATTTCCATAAGGACACCAGGCCGTCAGATGTGAGCTAAATGTGTGCGCTTCTTTCACAAACTCCTTCCGCTCATGTTGGAGCGACTTTATTTCACATGGGGCAAAAAAGTATTCCGGAACCCCACCACCTCTCGCTGTGATTTCATTTCAGTTTAAAGTCTACGGGGGAGAATACTTTCTGAGCTGAGATTGCAAGGGGGAGAGTTTATTCAAGGGCAAGAATATTTCGCGACACCGGACCTGTGCCATAGAGAGAGTAAAGCACACTGTGGGGCTCAGAGAATTAAGTGTTCAATGCTAGTTTTCGTATACATGCAGGCTTGGACTGGCCTATAGGGCAATAGGTCCATGGCCGAACGAACATAACAAAATGCTGGTGTGGGCCTGTATATTGGTCAAAGCAGGCCACTTTTTTTGGCCAATTTGGGCCAGTTTGATGAGTCTATTCACTCTGCGGCTAGTAGTTTTGACCAGTGTTGCTGAATAAATATTCTTCAAAATGCACAATTTGCATCACAACGTATCAAAAAAATCCCCCTTGGTTACTATTCAAACAGTGCCACAAAAGGAAGGAATAGCCATTTGCAACTGTGGGCCACTTTTTTTCATTGGTGTTCGAGACAATGTTATGGCCCAGTCCGACCCTGTATACATGTACATTTTTTTTTACATCCTTTTTCACATTTATTTTAATATGTGTTGTCTGTGTTTTCTTTTTTCTACTCTCCATTTAACAGGGTTTTAGTGAGACAAGATCATCTCAATTTGATTTATTGATCTGCTTTTGCCTACTTGAAGAGTCAAGCTGTCTTCTGGTTATTTGTTTCTTATGTCTTTTAATGGAGGGAGTATGCGTTTTCCCTTTTCTCTGTTTTCTATACAGATTGTAATTTATTTGCTTATCTACTCTGGCTCTTCCATACTGCTTTAATCTGAACAGGAACCTTGTAACTGTGCATGCTTCGAACCGAACGTTAGCTCTGCATTCTCATTGATACTTGTATATTTTTGTTAATTATACCTAGAAGAAGTGTAGGTCTGAAACCAGAGTCTCCAAACTCAAACTTTCCCCTTCCTTCGGTCTGCAAGAGTTGGGCACTTGTTTGCCACAGTTATGAACTAAATTGACTAATTCATAATGTGATCAATATTTCACATTAGGTCATTCTTAATTCCTTTTCAAATTCTATTCAGTTCACTCTGTGGTTATTTTTTTCATTAAATGGATGCATAAAAACATGGCGTTTTGCATTTGCACCTCCATTTAAAGATCTTACTATTTTCCTACTGTTCAAAGGCGCAACTGGGCAGAAAAGTGGAGAATGCATCTCGCATTTGCTTTCCTCCTCTAGAGCTCATCTTATAGTTGATCATAATTCAATGTGGGGACCTAGGACTTTTGTAGCTCAGGCACAGCCAGGCCCAAGTCACCAAATTTTTGTCATTTGCATGGCGGACTGCAAATATGCAGGGCAAAAGGAGACGCAAACCTACCAAGAGAAGACTCAGGGAAGCTAACGGCTACCAGGTTCAACCCCAAAGAAACTTAACGCAAAATGAGGCATACACGCGCATACGGGTACACTGCATTTAATTGTAATTGTACATGTGTGTAGGCTGCCTTTTGCCCTGCACATTTTTACTCCACCGTGCAAAGGATCAACATTTGGCAGCAGGGAGCAAACTGCACATATGTCTACAGTTAACAGTTCCCCACCACCAAATTAAGGGGAGCTTGAAAATGACCTTCATGGTGCCTGCATGCCACTGCATATTAGCTCTTCATTCTTCACTTGGCTGTGGCTAAGGGTGAGTAAACTTCTGCATAATTGTTATGTGAATTTCTTGGGAAAATATCTGCAAAATAAACTAATGTTGTCCAATGTTGCTCTTCCAAAAATTCATGCTTCCTGATTGAATCATTTGGAAGTTTACAATTTCGGCGCCGAAACTGTCCAAAAATGTCAACATTAGAGATTAATTATTTCCATGAATAATGCAAAAGAAAAAATATATGGTAACATCCTCAAAGTTTTCTTCAGCAGAAATGTTGTCCACCCCTAGTTGTGGTGCTATGATTAAAATGTCCCACAGTATGTTAAATATATTTTTGGGAGAAAAGAATAATATTTTCGTGGAGTTCTGTGCTATTAAGCATCATCACTATTTCGAAGAAGAAGTTCTTCTCAAAGTTTCCCTTCTTTAAAATCCCATCTGGTTCTTTACTCTCTTCAACCATTATTAATTATGTATTCTTTTTACCCTCCTTTATTTACAATACTGATGGCGATGTCAAGATATTGAATAATTATATTCACTTAAAAAAACTTTGTTAAAGGAACCTTATGGTTAAGACAGTAAATTTAAAAACTTTATTAAAGAGATGTTATGGTTAGAAGAAAAAATGAAAACCCTTGAAATTCACCAGTTATGGTAAGCTAAGCAATCATAACTCGTGCCACCTCTGTGACTGCCAAGACTAACATCCAGGACATCAAAGATGACACCTCAGACTGTCCCCTCCACAATGAACAATAACAAAGTCTGTACATTTAAAGTGAGCAATACTCTCAACAAATAAGAACAATCTTGCCCAGTGTAAGCCACACACTACATGCCACACAAATTCCACTTCTGGCAATCCAATACTTGCAAAGATACAATGATTTTCAGCATAAACCTTCAATGGCTGAATTGAAGAGTCCCCCAAAATCCAAACACTCTGCCTTCTCAAACAGATAGCAATAGCCATTTTCAGTGCTTTCACAACTCCTGCAAACAAAACTCCTGCTACCTTCTCTTCCTGTACACCACACCCAGCAAACCTAATTGGCTGATCCCCACAGTACCCTTTCCATGCCAGGCATCATCAAAAGGCCTGGTTGTTGCATGTGCCATATGCAGACTGCTGTGCCACGGACCCCGTAACACTGGGGAAGCCCGTCTACCCTTTCCACTTTCATGTTATCAACAATCCCTCATTGAATGCTTTAAAAGAGTCAAACATCCATCAACCAATCACATCCAAAATCTCTTCAGCTAACCCTGTCATCTCAGTTCAACACTTCAGATATACACTTGAACTCTGAGATTACATATCTCCTGTTAATCAAAGTCTTCTGCATCAAAAAGTACTGTTAAACCGTCCAAGATTTCAGATTTACAAGATCTGCATCTACCAAAACATAGTATATTTTCTTCAACTCTTAAGAAAAAAAAAAAAATATATATATATATATATATAGAGAGAGAGAGAGAGAGAGAGAGAGATAGAGAGAGAGAGAGTGTCCTTGCAGTGTTTAAGCTTGATTGTGTTGGTGTTTCAGCTTAAGTCCTTAAGATTTGGGTTTTTCTTTGAAATTAATAAGACTTCCAATTTCTTGAAAGTTGTTGAGGTAGAAGATGGATGAGGAAGAGGATACTTCCTTCAATCTGGGCTGTGCGCACAGGAAATATATCATTCATAATAATACTTACCTCCTGAAGATCCAAATGTTAAGTGGTGAAACACGTGTTGAGGTTTTCTGCTTTTTTGACTAGAGAGACTTGCATCACAATAAAAATATATGTACAAATGGAAATCTGAATATATTTGTCATCCTTTACCATGAGCAATGAAGATCAATCCTTTCTATTAATTAATTACTGTTGGGCAAACACAACAGTGCATCTTTGTTACATGCGACAAGGAAACCCAAACAAAACAGAACAAAGAAAACTTGCCTAGAAAGGGATTGAATGTTTGCAAATGTTCTTTATATCTTTTTTTTTTTTTTAATTGATTTGGCTGAATAAATCAACCATTCAAACAGTACAAATTGTCAAGAACAAAAGAGAGAAGAAAAGAAAATCAAACCTAATTTACACAATTTCATACATTTTGAACCTAATTAAAACCAATTTTAAAAAAAGAGTATATACAAATTTTCAAATTTACAAAACTTTGCAGGAATCACATGGTTAACAAATTGAACCAAAGCAATTTGGACAGAGGAATTCATACTAGTTAATAGATAATTCCAAATCTCTTCATTAGAATGATATGTATAAAAATTACATTTTGCATGGAGAAGTTTATACGTCAAACAATTCAGTGCTGGGCACTCAACCACTAGATGACATAATGTCTCAATTACTTGGTGATTGAGACAGTATCTACAAAAGGTTTGATCTTGAGACACCAGTTGTCTTCTTCCCAAGATTGTCTTGTCAAACACAAGTTTAGCCGAATTCGCATCAACTGAGTCCTCACAAAACTTGAGGGACATTTAATTAGGTAAGGTTCAGGACAACGCATTTTTTTATGAGAAGACTTTACCAATTCACAATCCACATATTCTAAGCATTGTTTGAGCGTGTGTATCCAGTCATAGCGATATAGTTTCAATTTTGCCTTCATTGGATTCATCAACAGAAGTTCTATCGAAATGTCAGCTTTTACTAAGATGTCTAAAACACACTCAGACCATTTCTTCGGAAGTTTCATATTAGAAGTTATCAGGTAATGTTCTTTATATCAAATAAACATATACAATGCTGTGCATTTCAAAATATTTCTTTTTGAGAGCATTTTGATGAAAGTAAAAAAATGCATATATTCAATTATAGCACCACTGTGTCACTTTTTTTTATAAAAGCAAGTAAATGCAAATACAATAGATCTGTAGACCATTTGTAGAGCATTTTTAATTGATACTCAGTTTTTGAGTTTTTGCCTGTTTAATATATTTACAGTACATGTATAACCCATTCCAATATTTAGCTGCCGATGCAGTCCTCATTTTTTCCTCTACAATATGTGACTTGTCCTCCAACTTTTAAATGGGAAAAGTGGAACTGCAAGTACTACAATGTAATCAAAAAATCTACAACTACATACACACCTACAGATTAGAATGCATCATGTTGGCAAGTATGCATATACTCCTAACATATTAAACTTCCACACACCAACTGAGATGTACAAGTGTACTAGAAAACGTTTCCATCAACTGCTCTTCTCTTTTACAAAACGTTACACACAGACTTCTATAAATGCACACACCCATGTATTAATGTTCATGAAAATGCTCCTAAAAACAAACATTTTTAAACATCCAGCAATTTCATTAACTGTTTTTCCCAACAACTCCTCCTACCTTCATAATTAACAACCTTGCTTACTAAAAGTACTACACCATTACCACATTTCCCCACTAATTTTCTTTTACAATTACAGGAAAGAATCACATTGCCGAAGACAAGAACCAAAAACAAATACACTTCACATCCTACAAAGTACATTAATGTACCATGTATATGCATGTAATTATAACAGCACATTTCTACTATATATTACCCTAGACTACTCTTTCCGAACCAACATTTCTTCCACTCTAACTCTTTATACTGCACCATTTAAACTCTTTCTATTCTCATCTAACCACAATTGCAACACCCACTCTGTACCTCAAAATAACACAATTCCCCTACAGATTTAATCACACCACCACTCTCTTACTCAGTAACCCAATGCCATCACACCTTCACAGACTCTTACTCTCACAACCTTCCGAACATTCCCAACAACAACGCATATGCCACCTCACAATCAAACAGTACTTTCAAACCCAAATGTTCTCTTTCCCAACAGACACAAGAAAATGCTTAGTAAAAACATCTCAGTAGAAAAGAAAGGAAAAATAGAGCAGATAAGAATAAAACCAAGCCATATAGTAATCGATCTCTAAAATAAAGTATTGAAAACATTAAAACAAAAGAGGTAGTAACTTCACTCAACAAAACTAAACCAGACACAACTAAAAAAGGTAAAGATCCTCTCTCCAAAACCAAAAGTAAAAAAATATGTACAAATAAAAGCACACATACTAATGAACCTAACTTGACATAGTCACAGTAAAGCAATCCAAAAAATTGATGTTACAAAAAATGCTCAACCGTAGAGTTTTTCACAATCTTATAAAAATAGCTGAAAATCACGATCTACCCTTAAACGATCTACCCTTAAAAACTACTGCTGGAGACTAATCCTCAAAGCTCAAATTGCCAGTGCTTTTCTACTAAAGACACAATTGCTTATATTGATTTTAAACAGAATGAAACCACTAACTAAATTAATCAATACA
Organism: Ambystoma mexicanum; assembly: GCF_040938575.1. NCBI lineage: Eukaryota > Metazoa > Chordata > Amphibia > Caudata > Ambystomatidae > Ambystoma > Ambystoma mexicanum. The sequence goes on from NC_090935.1 coordinate 1,381,055,545, forward strand.
TTACACAAAGTACTTCTAAACATGTGCAGTGTCAATATAGAGACTCCTGCGTTGGTGAATGGATTCACACAAGCAGGACAGAACCATATTTCAATGAAGAAGCTATTAAACAATAACAACAAAAAACAATTGCGATAGGCATTAATGGTTGATGGCACGAAATGGCAGAAGACACCATTATGGCAAAAGAAACCCTTATAGAAAAAACATCCCCAACAAACTTTCAACCAAATGCTCCTTTCACCCAAACAAACTCTCCATTGTGCAAATGGACATGCAGTTCAATGTGTAACATACATAAGCAATCCTTTAAATCTTTACGACAATTCCTCAATCGCTATGTGAAAATGAAAGACAAAAGTAGAATGAAAACTTAACAAACCATGGACTCCTGTCCAGTGCACAGCCACACTGGTCTACAAGGACATTCATTCGCCTGCATTTTGGGAACTGCTTGCAAGATCACCTTCCACCACATCAAAATGTTAGCAATAGACCATTCTGCTATACAGAATCTTGTCCATACACTATACTATGTAAAAGGTCCTGCTCTAGAACTGCAAAATTTAAATAATATTCTGCTACACGGAACCGCCAAAGAACTGATTCAAGAAATAGAGCACATCCAAAGTAAATACTTTGAAACTGAAATTGAATTAGAAAATTCTGTAACTTCAGAAAACATTACTGAAAACTTCATGAACACCAATGTCCTAACAAAGATATGCAAAAGGGTAATAGCTAAGTTTCAAAACACATCTGCTGGCCAGACCACACATGTGTATGTTGTCACAAAACCTTTTATACAAATATCACATATATAGTAGATATAGCCTGCACAATAAAAGACAATGAGGAATCCCAATGGTTCCAATTAGCTTTTTATCCAACAGCAGAAACTTAATACAAAAATAATTGAGCCCTCAATAGTTTGTACGTACTGCAACACAAAGCTTGACAATAACCAAAGGCCATCACATGCTATCACCAATAACTTAGACATATTCCCACTTCCTCAAGCTCTCCAACAACTTAACTTCTTTGAAAGCATTATAATTCAAACAGTAGACCCATTTAAGCTATAATATGCCTTCAACCGAAATCAGCCAAATTACATCCATCTGAGGTACTAAAGGGCATCTGTGGCAAAGTAGTATATTTGCCATTATATCTCAAAGAAAACATATAGCCTCATTACGAGTTTGCCGGTAAATAAATAAATTTACCGGCATGCCGGTACTACTGTTTCCATGTAGCACTGCTGCCGGAATCAACTGTAGATTCCGAGTCTTCATGCACGTGCATTCCACCATGCCAAAAACAGTAGCACCGGCAACGTCATCGCTCCGGAACAGGAAATGGACCGATGGCCATCTTTAAAACGCAATCCATTGCAATTGGCATTCTACAGGAGTCTAACTGGAAAACCAAGTAGTAACAGAAAAACAAGAACATGCCAGCTAGGCAAGGCGATGTCCGTCCCTGCAAACCCCGTTCCAGCGAGCAGGAGGTCAACATGTTGACAGACACACTTATGGAGCATGCTGATGTGGTGTTCTGTGCTGATCTGCGGCGGCCAGCACAACTCAGAAAAAAGACCAATTGGGAAGAAGTGGCCTGCAAAGTCTCAGCAGTGGGGACAACACCCTGGACTGTGCGAGATTGTCAGAAGAGGTGAGATGATCTACGTCTACATGTCCGCAAGCTGCTTGCTGCAGAGCACAGCCAGGGGCTGGCCACAGGAGGTGTTGTGCCATCCCCCAACAAACTGGAGGCATGGGAGGAGACCTGCAGCACTGTACTCCACATGCAGAGCATAGAGGAAGCAGGGGATGCGGAGACAGGAGCAGCAACATCCGATGATGACGGTGAGTGTCCCTTACCGTAATCCTAAAGTCACAGCACACACCTTGCATCCCCAATGCCAATGGCGTAGTCCAAATGTCAAGTAAGTGGCACCAGATCCCTGCTGCATTTCCACCCACTGAAAGCCTCCATCCACACAAGTGCAATGTACCTGCCAGGGAAACGAGCAACAAACCCCACTGACACACATCACATGTCCCCTGTATTGCCCACACAAGTATCATCTGCATGCACACAGACACACAGCATTGTCCAACTGCTGCTGTCACTACTGTGTCGCCACATGGACAAAGCCACCTAATGTCAAGATGCACTCATCACCGGCACCAGTTGCACACCTGTCACACCCACCATGCCCCTACTCGCAGAGTCAACATCAATGCATCAACGTACATAATGGGAACACATCAGTTTGACAATCAAACTCCACATGACAAACAGCCCCTGTGCCATGGCCACAACACTCAAGCCACTAGACACCAGTACCCCAGCCAACAGACAATGGACACTCCATGGCTGCACCACAAGGATGCTCCCACACTGTGTCCCCACACATTCATGTGTGCACCATGCCAGGCCCTCCACCTTGTCCATGACAATGAACATGTCTCTGAATGTACTAGCATCGATGTATGTGAGATGGATTCACACCCATTACTAATGCCCTGCCTCACTGTCCTCCACGGGCACCTCATCTGACAGCGAGGGTGAACATGCAACCACTTTCCGGTCCACTGCTGCACATTGCCACTGCCACAAAACAACAGCCTCTAGCTAGGAGCCAGACACCTCCACGGCAAGACTTGAGCATGCCACAGCATCTTCCGCACACACCCCCACCACCAGGAAACACATGCTGGCCAGCAGCCTCAGCACCCACCAACACCTGCCAGCAAGGCCCCCCAGCATTCCTCAACACCTGCCGGCACGGACCCCCAGCAGTCCACAACACCTGCAAGCAAAGACGCCGGCAGTCTACAACACCTGCCAGCAAGGAACTCCGGCAGTCCACAACACCTGCCAGCAAGGCCCCCCGGCAGTCCACAACACCTGCCAGCAAGGCCCCCCGGCAGTCCATAACACCTGCCAGCAAGGACCCCCTCCAGTCCACAACACCTGCCAGCAAAGCCCCCGGCAGTCCACAACACCTGCCAGCAAGGACCCCCGGCAGTCCACAACACCTGCTAACAAGGACCCCCGCCAGTCAACAACACCGTCCAGCAAAGACCCCTGCCAGTCAACAACACCGTCCAGCAAGGACCCCCGGCAGTCCACAACACCTGCCAGCAAGGCCCCCCAGCAGTCCACAACATCTGCAGGCAAGCAGGCATATCAGCTGGAACAGCCTCAATCCCTAGTGCACAGCCTGTAGGAGGAGGCACAATCCCCAGTGCATAGCCTGCATGAGGAGCCAGAATCCCCAGTGACCTGCCTGCAAGAGGAGGCACAATCCCCAGTGCACAGCCTGCAAGAGGAGGCACAATCCCCAGTGCAGAGCCTGCATGAGGAGCCACAATCCCCAGTGCACAGCCTGCATGAGGAGCCAGAATCCCCGCCACCCAGGCAGGTGACCATACATGCAACACCAGAAGATGGCACTGGAGCACACAGTACTGTGGATGCCAGTGGGCCGGACACACATAGTGACGTTGGACACAAGGACAAAGCTGTCTTCACTCCCCTAGGCCCTCAGAGCCCACCACCCTTGCCACTTCCTGGACTCAGACACATAAGAGACATTGAAGGTTGCCTCAATAGAATGGAAGAGCGACATCAGGCAGTGCATGCCTTGATCACCCAGTACCTCAAAGAGGCACAACTGACACTGCAGACTATGCAGGACTCCATGCGTAACATGTGACACATGCTTGTCAGAGCCACGGAGGGTGTGTACCACCTGGTGAGGCGTGTGCGGGAGGGGAATGGAGTGATGTCTACTATGTCTGAGTCCATTAACATGTTGGTGACCGCTATAGCCAAACAACGGCACATCATCACCCCACTCGCCCAATCCTCCAGCACAACACCAACCAGTTCTGTCCAGAGTAGCCCTCTGTGTCGGTCCCAGTGACTAAATCGGCCACTGAGGCTCACTCCATCCTCAAAAACGGGCCCGTAAATAGGCCAAGTGACTACTGCATGTGGGAAGGGAGTCGTTTGGAAGGGGTGGTGGGGTAGTGGGGAGGGGTGTTGGGGTATTGGGTGTGGAGGTAGTGGGGGAGGGGGTGTTGGGGTATTAGGTGTGGGGGTAGTGGGGCATGAGTTGTTGGGGCATTGGGTGTGGGGGAAGTGGGGGAGGGGGTGTGGGTACAATTTAACAGGGTAGATGTGTTAGGTATAAAAGTACTAATGTGTACATAGTTTATCCTCATTGAATACACCTGGTGTTGAAAACAAACATGACTGGACATTGCTTTGAGTGTGTGCCAATTTAATCATGTACAGTGTCCAGTGCCCAGTGTGACAGATGCCCAGTGCTGTGTATTCTCCAGTCTATCAAAAGTAGTGGTCAATTAATTCTTGACGTGTTGCATGTCATTGTGGTGCTGAGGAATTCCAGCATCTCCTTCATCCTCATCCTCATCCTGAGGTGGCATCCTTTCCATGTCAGGGGCCAGGTGGGACGTTGCAGCGGATGCACATGTTGTGTAGCATGGGACATACCAGTATGATTTTTCCTACCTTCTTTGGCTCATAAATGAGGGCTCCCCCGACCCGCTGAGGTAGCGGAACCAGGCCTTCAACAGGCCAAATGTCTGCTCGATGGTGACACGAGTCTGTGCATGTGCACGGTTGTGTGGCTGCCTGATGGGGAGCATGAGCCAGCCCATCAGGGGATACCCAGCATCACCTGCAAGGGAGCATGAGAAAGGGTACTTGTGAATTATTAGTTAATTCCATGTTAGCACTGGCTGTGCAGTGTTCATCATAAAATGCAACTAAGCACAGGGAATCATAACTGTACATGTAAATGTGTCATTCTCTATGAACCTGGTAAGTGAATTTAGGGCTGATCCATGGGTTGTGGTGGTGGGGAGGGTGGGTGCAGTTGCTGTTACATGACCCTTTGAAAGTGGACCTGAACTCCCACAATTCAAGTACAACAGACCACAACAGACCACAATGGTATTATCTTTCAATGTTTTGTTACCAATGGAAATGGACTGCGCATTTACAGTGTCAACTCACACATTTGCCTAATTTGCTTCATGTATTACAGTGGTATCCCCGGAATGCATTCAACATATACAGGTCTCCATGTACCTGTCCATCGACACCTTCACCCATTTGACTAAGTCAGATCTCCATTGGTAGTATGTATCACAGGTGAATGTTTACAATACTGTGATACAGCAGGGTGGATGTTAGCATGGTGGAATGAAGCTACATTGGATGTGTCCCGCAGCTATCAATAATACCTTGGTGGTGCTCAATGATTGGTTTCTTTTTCATTATCATACTTAAGCCATTCTACTTGGAGCTGTCCATTTAGGTGACATGACAGGCATACTGATTTGCGGTGTACCTGTGGACTGAGTGCAGTGACTATGTTGTTTCAGTGTGGCAGATGGTTTTCTTTCTGGCGGAGCTTCATGAATGTCATTTGCTTTTCTGAGATCATGTATTTGATGCATTGCCACTGAAGAGTGGTGCATTGTGGTACATGTGGTTTGTGTTTTGAGATGTTCCTGATACATGTGCTGGTGTGAGCACTGTATTTTTTGATAGCATGTAGACACAGCTGCGAAGGCCTTGCACATCTACATTCATTAGCTGTATTGCACATTGTGTTACATTTACATAAGTCACAAGTCAGGGCACCCAGTAATGTGTGTGTGGTTTTGTTCCATTCAATGTGTGAGGTTTCATGTTGGGCAGGTTGGGAATGATGTCATTGCTTGGTCTAATTCCTCATCTTAGCCTTCTATTGCCCTACCCAGTCTCTCTGCACTTCACTGCAAGCCTGTTGATGTCAACATGGTTTTTCAGGAGTTATGATGGATTAATGCATGCAGTGTGCACATGTGCTCCTCATGCATGTATTCATGTGCTATGTTCCCACACCCCTCATGGCCCTGTCAATGGGGTCAGGCTCACCCAGCAGACAGTTTGCCTATGCTGTTCATAGCCCCCCAATTCAACTGCCCTCATGGCCCACCCAGCAGACAGGTTGACTATGCTGTCCATAATCCCCCAATCCAACACCCCGCATGGCCCACCCAGCAGACAGATTGCCTGTGCTGTTCATACCCACGCCATTTAAAACCCCTCATGCCACTGTGGTCAGGCTCACCCAACAACCATGTACGATATCCAGCATGTCGTGCCATGTAGCGGGGCAGCGTGGAGTTGAGCAGCACCATGGCATCATGTGTCGAGCCAGGGAATCTTGCACAGCAATGTGTTATTATTTTGCGTGCATCGTACACCATCTGGATATTCAAGAAATGATACAGCTTCCTGTTGCGGTACACTCCACGGTATGCCGGACAACCAAACCTATTACATTTGGCATGCCTGCAAGTGCATGGAATGCTATTTTGGTAGCATTCACCTCCTCCGCACTCCATAGTAAGCTAATGTGGTCAAGTACGTGGGACAGGAGTGCAGCTAGCACCTGGGTGAACACACGGGAGAGACATGGTTGGGAGATTCCATTCAGCTGCCCCACTGTGTGCTGCTAAGTGCCAGGGGAAAGGAAGTGTAGCACAGACACTACCTTCAGCACTGGGGTATGGCTGTCCTGATGTTGATTAGGCTCACCAGGTCATCATGTATGAGGTCCACTATTGTGGTGATGGTGTCCCTGTCCAGTCGGTACAGGGTGTAGCTCTGAGCAGGGGTTAGATTGAATGGGCTGGCCCTTAGGTGAGGGATTGTTGACTGCCTGCTGGGTGCAACTGCTTGCACAATTGGTACCTGCTGGGCCATTCTCACCCTCCTTCTCCTCCTGCGCCTCCTCGGCATTCTCTGGCTCGCTGCCTCCTCAAGGAGTAGCTGTGCCTGCATGTCCTCCAGCTGCAGTACTGCTTGTACTAATGGTAGCATTGTGGTTTTGGGAGGGGTGTGGTGTGTAGGAGTGCTCCTTTTGTGCTGTGCCAGACCCCATTACCTCCACCTGTGCTGTGTTCACGGCATGATTGTATCCGTTATTACCGGCATGTCCATGCAGGTATTTGCATGTCCGTGCACCTCTTAATGTGGACTTGATTGCGGCATGCCGGTGTCACTGGCAAGGCTGCGATGTGTCAACGCTAATACCGGCACCAGCATGGCCAGCCACAGCGGGTCCCTGTTGATGCTGTTCACACCGGCATCGCAACTCAGAATACTCCAGTCCAGTAAAGGGTGCCGGTACGGTGATACCAGCATTGATTTTACCAGACTGGCAACCTTGTAATGAGACCCATAGAAACTCTACGAGTAAAGAGACCAATAGAGCAATCTTTGATTGTACTAGTTAATGGTATACCAACAAAAGACAAAATAATTTGCCAAAAACTAGTTGACTTAAACAAAGTTAGACAAGCCCTACAATATCTAAAAGAAAACAATGAATGCTACAAAGATATAAATTTAAGGGACAACTTAAGAGAAACCACCTATAATTCAAGACTCACCAGCAACTGGCCAATTTGAATGTGTAGATCCTGTTACTGCAGCCAACTTTTTAGACCAGTATATAATTCACCCACTACACTCCAAAGACACCATTGACAATGCATTAGAAACATCAAATGCATCAAGTCAAAGCATCCCCAATGAGCATCTCGTAAAAAAAGTGTAGAAGCATGTTCTTTTCCTCTACTCTTTCCTACAGGAAAACGAGGAAGATATGTTGAAAGGTCCACACAAATTAGTACAACAGAATATCACTCTTTAAGAATGTATTCTAAGGACCCCAGATTAAGACAAAATGTTGAATACATTTTCCACCTCCTCTTCGAAAGTGACTATGTTATGGAGTTGCACACACAATAAAAACAGGCGCTAACTTTTTAAACATGTCCACTACCCAACTAATTCAAAAAATAAAAGACAAAGATTAAGTTTTTCAGTCAAGTATCACAAATCTCTTGGCAAACATACTTGGTATAAAAGAATACTAGTTCCAACGTCACACTGATGTACGTTGTGCGCTACTTTAAGTTGTGCATGGTACGCACAGGATGACTTGCACAACTTCTTCTGCAGTGCAAACCAAAAAGAAGACGGAATTGATAGAAAAACACCAGGAGAATTCTATTCTCTTGACCCTGTCAATATATCACGGTACATTGACCATTGCTTCATTGTCATTCTGCACTTTATCTGCAATGCAACTACACCTCCACTCTGAGAATTGCAATAAATCCTTTCGAGAAAAGAATATCAATCCAGAGGAGCACCACACATCCACATGCTTTTGTGGATAAAATATGCTCCTAATTTTGGGCATTATAGTGATGCCACTATTTTACAGTTTATTTAAAAATACATTACCTACGACATCCTCTCAGAAACCAGAGATAATGAGCAACATACACAAATCTTATGCTTCCAAAAACATAAGTTTGGCAAATACTGCTGGCGTGGATACAAAAACAAAGGCAAATACTATATCAAATGTCACTTTGGCTTCCCTAGCCTAGTTTGCATAAAAGGAAAAGGACATAGCATGATGTATTCTGTTAGACACAGCTTAAAAGCCAAATCCCCTAAAAACACATACACCATTAAAAGGGACAAAGCATCTGAGTACATCAATGATTACAATGCAATCATTGACCTCTTGTGGAAAGCACAAATAGACAAACACTACATTGCAGACAATTCCACTGCAATTGCAATATATGCCACAGATTATCTCATCAAAGCTGAGAAAACAGATCTAAAAGACCTCTAGGATGACGTATCATATGACAAAACACTATCACAAAAATTGTACAGCTTTGGTATAAAAATGCTTTGCCATAGAGAATGCGGGTGCTACAAAGCTGCGTACTGTTTAGCAGGTACAGCCTTATATGATAAATCTGAACACATTGTCTGGCTGTACTTTGGTCCAGCTTCATCCGAATAAGGGTACTAAAATCCTACCAAGAGATAGAAAATGTAGCCACAAATTATCCCAACAGCCTGACCATTTTAAAAAACAATTTAATTGACACATACTACCTAAACAGAATGAAGGCTTCAGAAGAAATATGTCTGAATGACATTGCCCAAGACTACACCTACAAACAAAAGTTCACACCAAATGAGACAACTGGCAAATATTCAGTCTCAACTTGTGAAGGAAGCCCAGTGAAACTCACGAAACACAGTCTAATTAATCATACAAAGTTATCATTTAAATCTCCACAACATAGAGAACTGTATTACATGGACCTACTTCAACGTTTTAAACCTTGGAGAAAAGAAGAAGAATTATTAGGTTACTATTACTCATTTGAAGCTGCATTTAAAGCAAATGAAAGCAGTACAGCATATGACATTTTCAAACAATACACAGAAATGTTGGACAATGAACACGAACAAGAGGAAGTAATTGAATCTCAACTAGATAAAGGCTTTCCTGAGGGAAGTCAACCTTCCCTTACAGGAAACCAAAACACCTATTGGAGAACCATTCATTCTAAATGAAGTAGAAATAGGTATAAAATAGCATGTATCAATATAAACAATCTGTGGAAGACTTGTTAGTGCTCGAATCATAGCTAAATGATGAACAACTCACCATGTATCTAGAAGTCACTCAAGAAATTGAACATGGTTTTAAACATGAGACTAAATCCTATATCTGTAAACATTATAAACCTCTGTTCCTGTATGTAAGTGGTGAAGCTGGTTCTTGTAAAACAACTTAGCAAACAACAACCTTCGGCTGTAGTAACAGCCCCCACAGGTTTAGCTGCCTAAAAAGGTGTAGGTTTACTCCGACCACCGCTACTCCCCGTAGAACATCAAAACAAATTAGAATACTAATAATTATCAGCAGAAGGTAGCATTGAAGTATACAGAATTCTGAAACAAACAAGAGTGCTTCTGATAGATAATATAAGCATGGTTTCCAACCTCATGTTGGATTTAATTCATCTCAGAATGCAAGAAGTTCTAAAAAGCTACTACAATGAACTGTTTGATGGAAAACATGTTATTGATTTCGGATACCTCCAGTTAACGCCAGTAAAAAGGTCAACTTATTTTCAAAACATTCAAAATGTAGTCATGGGCGCCCCTCTGCGAAAACGAACATGGCCCATTGACCTGTTCTTTGGGAAGGTACTCAATTGAGTGTCCGAAGTCACACTTTAGCTCACTGTACCTTTCACAGATGGGAAATATCCCTTTGCATATCAGTCTTTGTCCCACCCACATGGGCAGTCCAGGACCGAAAGGCTATGGCAATTCCCTTCTGAACTAGAGTACCAACAGCACCCCCAGACTCATGTGTTAGCCTTTTTGGGGGGAGCTGTGCCTCTCAGAGCACAGTGAGCAAGTGGTACACGTATGGATGACCCTGGGAAACTTAGGGTGACTAGACCTAAGACCCTTGAAATAATCAAAATGTAGTCATGGACGCCCCTCTGCAAGAATGAACAGGGCCAATTGACCTGTTCTTTGGGAAGGTACCCACTCGAGAGTCTGCAGCCACACTTAAGTTCACTGTACCTTTCACAGATGGGAAATAACCATTTGCATATCAGTCTTTGGCCCACCCACATGGGCAGTCCAGCACGAAAATGCTATGGCAATTCCCTTCTGAACAAGAGTACCAACAGTAGCCCCTGACACGTGTTTTAGCCTTGTTGGGCTTTATCAGTGAGATGGAGCTGTGCCTCTCTGAACAGTAGGACACAAACAATGCTGCAATATCCTTGGCAGTATTGGAAATGTAAATCTCTGACAACATTTTCACTACAAAGAACTAACATCAAAACATGTGTCAGTATGCAGACCTAGAGCATTAGAACTGGTCTGCTTACTAAAGATGCAAAATCCATTTTAAACAGCATAGAAATTCATGAGCTATATGGACGAAACACATCTGTTCCTGATGTCATGGAACAATTGACAAATCTAAAATGCATGTCCTTAATGGCAACCCTTGCAAACTGTAGTCAATTCAAAGAGACAATGTTGAAAAATTAAATGCAACCCGTACTGCATATCAGCTCCACAAACAAGAGGGGCACGACATGACACTTCGTATGTGTCAACAATCAACAGCACGACTAAATAGCTTAAGAAAATGTATCTAAAACATAGGTGGATTGGAGACTCTGTGTCTAAACTGCAGAGTAATTATAAAACGTAACCTTGACGTAGAACAAGGATTAGTCAGTGGAGCAGTTGGTACAGGTTTTGGCTTCCAAATATAACTGCATGCCGACAACATTCAATTTGTCAACATCCACTTTGACAAACTTGCAGAAGTTAAAATAATTGGCCGCATAATAGCATGTTTCCTTCTTTTCGAAGTGTATTCAAATAGGTTTGTAAAACACCACCCCTCTAAAGAAACACCTATCTCCACCATCAGGCGAGACTCATTAATGTTAATACAACAAGGAGATAGACATAAGTGCACAGTAGTCCAATTCTTGCCTTATGCCTGAGACACTGTCAGTGTTGTCAGGATTAGTTGTGTCATTTCTATGAAGTACAAGCAAACAAACTGGTCTGAGCCATTTAAGTAAATATTGTGAACAATTGGTGGCAATTGAAAAACAGGATTTATTGTTACATTAGCATAACAAATAGCGTACAGCTCTTCGTCGTACTTACTTACTCGAGATGATGATGTTAAAGCATTATTTGCCCCACAAGGCTCAACATTGAATCCTTTTAAAAGATTGAATACTGCTAAAACAGACCTTAGATCTCTATTTTTTAAATTAGAAAAACTAAGCATCAAGGAGATAAACAAATTCTGGGAGAAAACAACTCTGGGTCACTATCTTCATGAACGTAAAATACCAAGGGGGCTCAGAATCTTAATATTACCAGATTTTGAGGATCCCTTACATACTGATCGTTTATCTGAATGGGAAAACAATCTTACCACCAGCTCTAATAAAATGCTGGAACTCTTAGTAGAACATGCTACTCGGGAGCACTCCCGCATCGTTATTGAAATAGATAAAATCAAGGACCAAATAAAATCATTTGAGGCTCCCAGTTCCACTATTGACAAGAATTTCAAGACACTTTATGAAATCTTGCGTAAACATCAAGACGAGGTCAAACTACGCAAGTCTAGGAAATTTTCAAGGGATGATAGAGATTACAGAGACAATAGAATTTACACATATCAAGCTAAATATGACAAGGTTTCGAGATCTCGCTCTAGCAGTCTGGCGTCCAGTTCTGAGATTGATAGTGACTCTGAAATACCGTCTCCCAGCACATCTAACGTTGTACCTACTGATCCCATCTCATCTGCTACACATGATAATTCACAAGATGATTTAGTTGATTCAGAAATTGTACCATCAGGCCCCTCGCCTTTTTTGGAACAACTCAGGCGTTACAAAAAGGCAACAGAATAGCTGCAGCAAAAAAAGTTTGTTTTCAGACTCCACCGTTCACAAATATTTCAACCCCAGGCACACAACCAGGGGCACAAGGGGTGGTAGGCCAAGGCAGCGGACTCGCACCACCCTCTCGAAGACAAACCAGGGCCATGTCACAGCAACAACTACCCAACCAGAATCCGTGAATCTTATTACTAATCTAAGTACACATCTGCTCTCTTCAGCTGAAACGACTGTGCTGAATAAGGGACTGTCTTTTGTCCCCACAGCTAAGAATAATTTTGTAGACATTCAAATTGATTTGTTTAAGTTTATCCAGAAACTCAAATTAAAGAAATGTTTCGCAACACAGGTTCGTAATTACAAACCTACACCACCGACACCAATTCCGTCTCAAATTTCACTTCAAATCTTATTTACTACTCATGTGCCTTATGACCTTGGATGATGCAGTATCTGAAACTCAAACTAGTATTTCAGATGTTCTTAAAGAACTTGATATCGTGCAACAAAATGTTTGTATTAAAGAACTGTCTAGGAAATCAACATTTTCACCAACACTCCCACCTGATAACATTATTGACACCTTTTACCAGGCGGTGCTAAAGGACATTCATCATTTGGAAGACTCTGCCTCTGTTCATAAATCTCACGTGAATTGGAATTTGAATATACTTGAAATAGATGCAATTCACCACTTGGCCTGTAACGAAGATTTGATTATTAAAGAGGCCGACAAAGGTGGCAACGTGGTCATTATGAATAGGAGTGACTACATTGCCATGGGTATGCATCACCTAGACTCAGCAGGTTGTTATTCAATTGTCCCGAATAATCCTTTACATTCAATTCATGCAACAGCAAATTCACTTATTTTGAAATGGCACAAATCAGGCCTATTAATAGATGTAGAAAGACATTTCCTTATGGTTGTATGGTTGATGGGCCGGTCATGACCACTGTGTACTTCCTTCTGAAAGTTCATAAGGAACTTCTAGACATACCAGAGTGGAGACCGATAGTAAGTGGAGGTGGTGGGATACTTGAGCCAATCTCTATTTATATCAATGAATTTTTACTACCAGAGGTATTGCAGACCCCCACATATATTACAGATACTATGCATATTTTGGAAATGTTAGATCATCTCAAATTTGATCGAGACTGTTGGTTGGTTACCCTAGATGTCAAAGTTTTATACACTTCAATAGCTCATTCCAAAGCATTACAAAGTGTCGATTTTTTATTTCGAGAATTTTCTGCTTCTTATTTCGAACACATAGACATGGTTAAAGAACTACTGTTATTTACTTTACAAAACAATGTTTTCGTCTTCAACAACATGTATTTCAAGCAATTGATTGGAGTCGCTATGGGTGCGAGCTTTGCACCTGCTCTGGCTAACGCCTTCATACATTGTTTCGAACAGACATATGTGTTCTCTAATTCTATGTACCTGCCATTTATATATTTGTGGAAACGATATATTGATGATGTCTTCTTAGTTTGGACTGGCACACAAGAACTCCTGGTAGAATTTGTTTCCTGTTTAAACAACAATGAATGGAGTTAACAATTCACTTCAACATATAGCCAAACTCATATTGACTTCTTGGATCTCTCTATTAATTTAACTTCTGACGGTCTTATCACAAAAACCTTTCGTTAGTCTACCTCTGTGAATGCAAAACAATTCAAATACACCATCACAATTCTTATATGACAAAACATCTTCTAAATTCTAATGCACTTGTAATATGCTAACATGTATCTAACTATTGTAAGCATTCCCTTAATCATAACATACTTCAAACAAACATTCTATGACCATTACAGTAACATAATTGTAATCAGGTTGTTTTAATCAAGTATGGATTTATTTTCCCAATAACCCAATGATTTTTTAATGTCAATACAACAGCAGTGTGTCACACACTAATGTTGTACGAAACATAGTTCCTAGAATGTACTGTTTATGAAGGTCTAAGTAAGTAAATGTATATGTAAAATTGTTTACAATTAAAGCTTTTAAACTATCCTGCTTAAAAAATGATACTGTTTTGATTCCACAGAAAATGAACCAGAAATTCCACCTTCATAACGCTATGGAACTAAGTAACCATACCAAGTATAATCAAGTACATATTCTATTAGCACTATCCTCAATTGCACTACACTCATAAGTAACATATACAGTTCAATTATATCATTCCACCATATTACAAACATGTTATACTCCCTATACATTACTTATAAGTATTATACATATATTACTACTGTGGTGGTTGTGGCAAGTGGGCAGATTCCTGGGGGCACAACCACCACAATACAATTAACCATATAGTAGAATTTACCTTTAAATCACCCTGAACCCTCAACCGTCCATATGATGTCCGCGGACACTGAAATTAACTGCAGACTCGGTGGCATCTGCAGACCCTTTTTTTCCACCTATATAAATAGTTCCATATCATCTTTATTCCACTCCCCTACTCTTTCCAAACCCTTTTTTACCCACCAAATAATTCTAAATGTGTTCCCCAACCATCCGTTTGTGGTGCTGCCTGCAAACTACCTCCGGGTCTGCAGACTGCTATTACACCTGCCCAACCTTTTTTCACCTACAAAATTGCCAATAACATCTTTTTTCTACTCCACACCCTTCCCAACTGCTTTTTAAACCACCAAATAAACCAAAATGTGCTTTCCAGACTTTTTCACCAGCAAGATGTCCGCGATCAGTCACGACTGTCCATGCATACAACATGGCGGGAGTTTCAGAATATACTACGCACGCTTTTCAACTTACAATCAGCAGGCACATCTGATGTCTGCGGACCTAATGGCAGCCCCTGGACCAATCGGAGGCCCATCCACAGATAGAATAGGGAAGTTGATCCATGGACCGAATCACAATTTTGTTTACTTAATGTTTTGTCCTTTAAAAAAAAAACTTCTAGATGGATTTTCACCAAATTTCCAAAGGCACACTTTTGGGACCTAGCCACCACTCCTGTCACAAATTTGGTGAAAATCCATTCAGCGGTTTGGGCTGTGGGCATGAGCAAAATTATTTTTCCATTGTGTCTATGGGAAAACCACAAATTTTCAGACCCACCTAAAACTTTGCCCCTCCCACCCACCTCAACGAAACCTCATCAGATTTCACAAAATCAATTTGATGGGACCATTTACCTTTTTTGCAAAGTTATGTGAGGATTTGTCCACGGGAGGCAAAGCAATAATTTACCCAATACATTATCTTCCTATGGGTTGAGCAACTTAACAATAACTACAGGGACACTTTGGCAGGCCCTGTAATATGTATACATGCATATTAAGCCATTTGAGCCAAGTTACATACAGCACAGTGCAATCGGCTAGCCGTCAAGTGAATTTACCTTCATTTTTTAGCAAAATGGCAAAGCAAGTATGCAAATTAGCTCAAATGTCAAGCCTTTGCTCCAGTAAAACATCTTTGTCTGTAGGGCAGTGCTATTTTAAACATACCAAATGTAGACAAACCCGTCAACACTCACACCAGAAAAAATACAACCCACTAGGAAAATAGGTCCAGCGCATCACTTGCAAGAAAAAGAAAGTTTTATTTCCACAAAAATAGAACTGCACCAATAAAAGACTCTGCTGCCACATAACGTTCTGCCGAAATCAGTATGGACAACACTTGAAGGCATAAAGCATCATCAGTGATGTAAGTTACATAATGTACAAATCCAAATGGTTGGTTGGAGCGACACTATACCTAGGATAACTGCTCCATAGGGGATGCCAGTCCATTGGTCCGAGCCCTGTTTGTCCATCTTTTTTCACGTGGGCTTCTCCTTGAGTCTTATCAGGCATAAAGCTGCAACTAATTGGCAATAATGTGAATAAAAACAATACTGACTCTATCTCTGACCTGATGTGCACCTGGTACTGCAGAAATGGTCTAAGAGGATACTTCAAGGCCATTGCTTCTAACAAACTACAGCTCAGTTCCAGACATGTTGATGCCCAACCAAAGATCCCCACCCTCATTTTAGCTATGTTGTTTTATCCCCCCTGGCACCTCGCAGCACAAATAATGTGACGAATGGTGAAGTCAACTGATCACTGCTTTCAGATCTTTTGTGATCGATTGTGGGTCTAACTGTTTTATGGTTGGTGGCATGAGACTGACTGGTACCTTAGAAGGCTGGGGTCTACCAACTGGGGTTGTTGGGTGCTATTACTTAGAGCTGGGACAGGACAGGTTGGAGGCTCATGCCCTCCTTCTTGTGGGATCCCTTTTCACAGAGAGCTCTCAACTCCTGTGCGGCCATACAGGGTGCATTCCTTCTAGGATACAAAATGTTGGCAACATGAGACAATAAAGTGTCTATGGATCTCTGCAGCTCTGGCCTTTCTCACTGGTGACCAAGTTACACCTATACCAGCATGCATGCACTTATTTCTACATGTGTGGCTCGGGGATGCATCCTTGGCTGCAGCATCAAGTTATGCCTCGATTTCAATATGGCTGCTACTATATGAGATTGTGTTTAGTTCCCCATGGTCCCCATGTCCACTGAACCAAAAGAAACCTCCCCATCATCCCTGCACTATGGTCCTTGCCCCCATCCCCCTCCCCGAGTCCCTACTGCAGACCTCCAGGCCTCTGCCTCCTCCGAAAGTGCTGGAGGGCCCGTGAGGATCGTCCCTCCTTCCCAATGCATAGCATAGCATTTTTTAACCCAAGACAGGCAGTTCTCAATGCTGCAGACAGCCTGTTTCACACTTATTTTAATTATTTGAATGTTTTTTTTTTTTTTTTTTAGTATATAGTTTATTACAAACTTTTACCTAACAAGTACATATCAAACAGATTAAAAATGAATGACAGCCGCTGTAGAGGGGTTTTGAAAAAGAAAAAGAAAAGGCGAATGTACAAAAAACTATTCTTTATCTCCTTTGTTTTTTTCTCCTTTGTCCTTTCCTTTCTTGTCTTTCAACATTACTTTGAATCTGGTAAAATTTCTCGTATAAAATTTGATAAATCAACTATTAACTTAAAATCATTTCCACAATAAAATTGCTCCCACCACTTTTCTACGTCAATCCATGGAGCATTTGTTCGAAGGTCCCCCAAATGTCTTAATCTCTATGTTTTCAGAGACACACAACCCAGAAGTAGGTGGTGTACGTTTTCTGTGTGGGATTTACAGAATCTACAGAGTGAGCACACGATTCCCTCCTGACCCCTTACAAGGAGGACTTCTTTTGTGTGGGTGATGTTCAATCTAAATCTGAGAAAAACATTTCTCTGAGCTGTACTGGGAAATTGTATTGGATGTTTAGGCACTATGTTCAACGAGTTTTTGACAGTGATCCCAGTTTGAACAGGCCTGTTAGGCTTTCCGTACAGTTCCAGTCTGCACACCACAGTTTTTCTTTCATGTCTTCCGGGCTGTTCTTCTTCAGCTGCTGTTTGCTTGATTCTATAAAATTTAGTATTTGTTTTCAGTTTGAGGACCATGACCTCAATACCTCATCATGAGTTTCACCCTTATTATGGATCATCACTACAGTGCAGTACAGTCTAACACAAGTGTGGTCAGAACATTGGGGCATGTTCAGCAAACAGCAGTAAAGTTACGACATTTGAGCTCAATCCCATACCAACAATTAATTGCCCATCTGGATCAGACCTGGATATGAAATTCTGGTGATGGCTGTAGTTGGGCATGTCTCCTGACAATTTTCTGTTCTGTCTGCCATGCCTTTAAGGAATAGGAAAGAACACATGCAAATCAGACATTCCCCACAATAGGAAAGAGCAGTGCAGTACAAACTGATGCATCACATCTGTTCTGCACAAGACCAAAAGGGTTACATGTGATTTTAACGAACAAATAAACAAAGAATGCATTTTTAATGAACCTAACACAATGAAAAAATATCGAATTGTTTTTATTTTATTTGAAGGGGTCCCCCCGCAACCACTCATTTCCCAATGTTTAAACTCTCCAACACTCCCCAAACCATTTTAAGCCCTTACCCACCACACGCACACACACACACACACACACACTCACACACACACACACACTCACACACACACATATATATATATATATATATATATATATATATATATATATATATATATATATATTTAATTCGATTTTATTTCATGCATAGTTGCATTATTATGTGGAAATTCTGGTGATGGCTGTAGTTGGGCATCTCTCCTGACCATCGTTTTTCCGTCTGCCATGACTTTGAGGAATGGGAAAGAACACATGCAAATCAGACATGCCCCATAAGAGGAAGGAGCAGTGCAGTACAAACTGATGTGTCACATCTGTTCTGCACAAAACCAAAAGGGTTACATGTGATTTTAACGAATGAATAAACAAAGAATGCATTTTTAATGAACCTAAAACAATGAAAACATAACAAATTCTTTTTATTTTATTTGGGGGGTCCCCCCGCAACTCCTCATTTCCCGATGTTTAAATCTCCACCCAACACTTCCCCGCCCATTTTAACCCCTTACCTCACACACACACACACATATATATATATATTCTTTTAATTCGATGTTCTTTCGTTGTTTTTTCATTCGTTCAAATGTGAGCCTTTGTTTTCAATTCGAAAAAATCCCTGTATAGCAACCAAAAGCAATCCCAGCCACTTCAGCCACAATGGAGGTCATGAGTGAGGTGTTTGTTCAGTCAGTAGGCACAGCAAGCTAAAGACCCATGTTTTTATTCATTTGTATTTGTATATATTTTACAGCTAGCTGATGCATCACAGTTTGTGAGGGTGGGGCACAAACCAGGGGTAACACGAAACAAACAAAAGAAATTAATCAAACATATTAGTTGCATAACATTAACATAGGGAGTACATGCTACAGAATAAAGAGGAACACTGTAAAATGTGCATCGTTGCATTATTATGTTAAACTGGAGGGAGTTGTGGGTCAGTTAGGGGAGATGAGGGAGCATACAGGGGACCCCTCTTTAGCAAGTATGCAAAGTTTAAGCCAAGCATTTTAAGAGATCCACAATTGTGCCGGGATTGATTGTGGTGGGTAGTGGGTCCCAATGGAATGGGGTAAGTATGGAGAAAGAGCAGAAGCGAGATTAGGTACAGGCTGGGCATGAGAAACAAGAGTGTTGATGACTTTGTAGACCAGAAGAAGGAATGTGAAAAGGGAGTGGTTGTGCGTGGAGAGCCACCAAGCATGGCATGCAGAGATGGGAAAGGAAAAGGAGCTTCGTAGTTAGGGCTGGTCTGCTCCCATTGGTGAGAGTCCCTGATGGATTTGCATATAGCCGGGTCCCTTTCTGCACTGGCAGAGATAGGCTAACATGGTGATGTGAAAGATTTCTATGAGCATTGCCAGTGGTTAACATTAATTGAAAACGTTCCACCAATTGCACTTTTTGTTTCTATTTTATCATCCTGTGTGAGAGACGGTATGCCCGGCTATCGTTAACCAAGCTCCTCCTTACTGATGAGGCCAATGAAGGCTGAAACATTTCTGGATTTGGTTGTTTTAAAGTGCAAAGGGAACGTGATCTAGCAGCTCAGACTGCACATTGTATATTTTTGTTATGCATGTGGGACATTCCAGGGCTCAAGTCGAGGGTACACGCGGAGGGACGGAGTCCACCCACTATATTCAGAGGGGGGACTCTGAATGTCCTCTTTGAGTTTCTGAATTAAAGCTGAACTCAGGGATCAAACCGCAGTCGCAGATTTGTAGGCTGGACACTTCACCACTGCACTATATAACTTGATGAAAAATAACAAACAAGTAAAGCTGAAATGTCCCATTTCGGTACTGCAAGTCCCAGGGAAATATTTGTACTGGTCCTTGGAGTTTAAAACATGCACACCTTTTAACGTTTTCCAAAACACTATTAGAATAAAATATGCTCTCTTGGTTTTGTGTGTGGGTTGATTTCATGAAAGGCAAATGCCATTCGTCCTGTACAATTTGAATAGTTATGGAAAGCCAATTTAATGAAATGTGCATATTTCGCCTTGATATGCTAATTTCTGGCGATGTCCCATCCCATTGCATTTGTTGATGAGTCCCCCACTTTAATTTTTAGGACTTGACCCCTGGTACATTCATAGCAGAGAGTAGTCCTATTTTTATTTCCCATGCTGTGATTTGGGGCACATGCACTGAACTATGGATTTAGTGAGTGGCACAGCACAATGTCTACCCTTTGATATCTCTATCATGAAGCCATTGTGGGAGGTGGTCTTTCTATTACTTTCACTGCATGAATTAGAGCGCATGGCTTTCTCAACAGCCTAGGTATGAATGCTGCTAATAATGATAGCACAAGTCTAATTCACACAATATATATGATAGTCGCAGCCTGACTTCTGCATCTTCTGCAACCATTCCAAATGTAAACTAAAGCTTGCGCTGGCAATGTGTTGGGATAGTCTTCCTTTATAATAACAGCAGAAAACAAACATTATTGTATAGCTATACAAGAAAACCTTCCTTCTATTTTCTCCATTTTGTTGAAATAAAATATGTATATATCATTTACTGGGTGTGAGGATTTATAAAATCAAAATGCAAGTCACTCCATCCTGCTGGGACCTACCTTTCACCCAAAGGGTGCTTCTCTAACAATAATACATTAAAAAAAAATCTTATTGAACAAAAAACGAATTGTGATGTAAGGAAATCAAAATCGTTTGGTAACTCTAATTCAGTATTCATTTGAATACGTTTGCTTGTGTCTAGGAAAGTGCCAGAGATGTCAAAAAGAGAGAACATGACTTTGTTGGCTCGGCCTAAGTTTTGAAGCTCGCGCAACTATATGTAAATGCCTTCTCAGACTTGCCACTGATCTCATGTTCCTGAGACCAGGAGAAATCTCCAGCGGTTGCACGCGCCCTCACACTATTTGTTTGTGCCTTAATCCACACTTTAAATGCTGAACTTGAGGTTCCAAGCAATTAGAGGAACAGGCTGTGTGTAAGACGTTTCTCAGTCTTGAGTTCCTGAGCTTGGAATCAATTTCCGACAGGGCTCCGAGACACTCCTTGCCTTGTAACACTTGTGTATAGGCGCGTTACAAATGCCATATCATATCATATCATATCATTATGAGGCCCCCGAGCAGTCTTAACATCTCCATTTATGAGTAAATCCACTCCAGACATTTCCCCCCCTTTTTCTCCCATAGTCCATGTCTACACATTTAAGACTTAGAAGTGATTGCTTCATAAAGAGCGTGATTTGTTTTTACACCATACAAATAAAATCATTCAATTGCTAACTCGCTCACAAATGCACTCTTTATGGTTGACAATACATACGAAAAAATTAACTATAGTATATGGCTAGGTCTCAAAAATCGACATTATTTTTAACAACCCCTTATGAATGCCGATTGCAAAAAGGATAATCCTCACCTGTAAGAGGTTAAAGTGTAAAACGACCTGCAGGACCTGTCTTTTTCTTGTTTCATACTGTTTACATTTCAAAGTGCCTTCTTTTGACTCAATCATAACACCTCAATTTGTTGATTGTATTGGAGGCCAGTAATATGGATAATTATTATTTTTTAAAAAAATCTACGTTTCAGAGAGAGAACATGATCGTCGTGGAAAATGTATTCAATATGATTTGCTGAAAATGGTGGGTGCATGCCGTTTTCAAATAGATCCCCTAGAGTGCAGCACCGCTCATCTGATCCCTTAGTTTGAGGATGTTGATCCAACTTTGATAATGGAATGCAAACATCTTTTAGAAAAATCCTTCAAAAGAATCTTACACCATTTAGGCACATGGAAAGATATCCACACAATTTCCTAGAGAAATCGTCACTCCTAAACGGTGACATTGGACATTTTACACCCCGATTTATCTACAAAAACATGTTTCCAAATGATTTCAAATAATCTTACCAAATATAGAGAAGAAGTCAAGATGCACCATTCCCATGTACCGCAAATATTTTCAGAATAGAATTATTTATGAAGTTGTTAACATGATAAAGTACAAGCGAGAAACAGTCTCAAAAGGAGGATTAACAATTCACCTCTGGAACTCTTGATGCTGGAGCCCCTGGCAAAGTGAAGGTGAAAAACCTCTCATCATGCAAGCAAACTAAGGGTTTGAAAAATACCTTGAGATTCTTAAGGCAGCAATAAGAAGACTGGAACATTGGTAACTCTCTCAAGGACAAACTGCACCGCACAATTCTGAAATTAGATTCCCCTGAAACCAGTGAAAACCAAAACAATCACATATTTTCAGAATCATCTCTCAGCTGTGCAAAAAAATAAAAAAAAGTTAAAAGCCACACTCAAAACACAGTATCCAATTACAGCCCAACACCAGTCACTTCCATTGGATATCTTGGCAAATACTATTGCTTCAGCATTGCTTGAAATTCTAATGCATGTGCAATAAATCTCATACAGCAATTTCCACGCCCTTCCTATTTTCACTGACAAATAAACAACTGGTTCTTTCACAAGTTCCTTCCTAATAACCAGTGAGGATATCCTCAGTCTATCTAGGAAACTCAAGGACTCAGGAGAGCAGTTCAATCCCTGGCCTGTATCACGTATGAAAGAGTTGCTGCACATATTGGCACAGCCCACTACAGACATCTCAAATTCTCTTTCAGCTCTATTGTTCCTTTAAGCCTGAAATCAGCCACTATAATACCTAATTAAACAAATTCAGATCATACACATTGATAACTACAGTCCAACCTCTAACTTTCCCTTCATGGGCACTGCAACATCTGTGGTGTGCTTCATATAAACCAATCATACTTCTGCTTCCACAGAATTACAGCATGCAGTCATACATGATGGAGCAATTTCTCAAACCACTGGATAGGAACCCCTCAATCTGTAGTGCATTCATAACCAAGAATACCCTTCATATTATATGGTGCTGTATACGTAAACATTACATGCAATATGCCAATGGGAAATATAGTAGGACTTCTAATAAGGACCTATGTGAGATTCAAAATGGGCCCATTAAAAATGTTTATTCAGGAATATGTATGAGCTACCTTGTCCATCAATGTGTATGACATATTATTAGCACCTGGAGGCGAAGAGGCTGCCAATCTGGTTGCTCCAAACTGGAGCTGAATCACATGATGCAAGTCTGAGCTCACACCAGCCTTGCCTTCAGCCCCCACCTGCCCTAATACCCGCTTCCTGTCACCACCTCAATCCCCCCTCCCTCTCCACACAGCAACCTCTCCCACTCATCTGATTTCTGTTTCAGTGCGGCTACCTCTGCAGCACCGCTCCTGGATCCTGGTCTGCCATGTAAATGGAAGAGGGGCTCTGCCTGGATCCCTGCCTTCCATTTCCATGGTGGCCATCTTGAGTGAGTATTTGCGTGAACCACTGGGTCACAGCAAGTGTGGGATCTAATGATTCAACCGAACACATTGCTGCTACACCCTGGGACTATAACTGTGGCTATTATTAGCAATAATAACTGGGTCTCCATGCTGTACTGCGTGGTAATGTCCTAGGCAGACTCTTTAAAGTCTCTTGCTATGCTCAGGCCTATTACCTTGAGCCCCAGGTCATTGCCGCCTGTAATACCGCAATACATTTTAGTGAATATTATCAAAAATATTATTGGAGGTTTCAGTTCTTTTTAAATTGATACAGTGGTACACATCATCCTAGATAGAAATCATGAACTAAGAGATGACGCACAAACATGTGGCGGCCAGAGCAAGTTGGCAGTCTTAAACCTGAAGTGTTATTGATGTATTGTGACATAGGACTGTCACTGTATTCCCAGAACTGAGACCAGGAATCAGGATATATTTCAAGGATCAGCAGATCATTTTCAGGAAAGCAATAGTGAGTAATAAAGAAGGGTGTGACGATTGGCTTTTTGAATGTTCAGGTATAACTTGACAGAGGGGCCAGTCTCTCTGAATAACAGCAACAGCAGAAAAGAAGCACTTCCCACCTTTGGCCAAAGGAGCTTGCAAAGAGGATTGTCAAGTCTCTGCCAGTGTCCCATCACAGAGTAACGTCACAAAATCGGGTGTCGGATACCATGTGCAGACTTGTTTCATGGCCCGGTTGTAGCGGGTGAAGGCCCGGGGCGCATAGGTAAATGGCTCAGTAGGAAGGTGCAGGAAGGTGCCCAATGTGGATGACTGCCATGCCTTTCCGAATATGCAAACAAAGGAATGCATATTTCATACACAGCATGTGAGATGCTCTGAAGTCACACACCATGTGCCCCTCATTCCTTGTGTTGACAGCCTTTGAAGTGGGGTAATTTTTAAGTGATGGCTCATTTAACAAGCCATTGTTTTTACACAGTATGCGATTCACATTTCAGTGTTAAGAACTAAGCATGGGGCATTTTTATTCAGAAGGCCAGAACAAGTATGTCAGTTGACCAAATGTATGCATTCTGCAAAGAGAATTAGCGTGCCACACAGAAAACGTTTGAAACTATTTTCTTTATTTTCATGTCTCTTTGACACACCAACACTTTTTTTTTGTATATTGCTTTTTAGTTACATATGGCACATCCCTGCGGAGGTTAACTGTCATTTTCTTGCTTAAGTATTCTTGTGTCTGCTTTGTGACATGGACTGAATGCATCCGCTCAGCATCAAAGGTCTTTTAATTTTTTAAGCAAGTCATCCACTGCCTAGCGTGCACACCTGATGGCCCCTCATTGTGGCTTGGCGCATTGATTAGGAAAACAGGGTTCATTGTGTGTCACCATGCAGGGAGTAGTCCATGGCAAATGTAGTGTGTGCAGCACCGATTTGTGCGCTGCACAAGTCATCACCATGTTGGTTAATAGCATCTATGTGGCTCTCTCGTGTGTAACAGCACATATGTCTGGAACATTTTGTGTATGTGACTCTGACGAGTATGCCATACTGTGCCCACACTTAAACACATAAAGCAATCAAAGAGGTTGCCTCAAATTGTACATCCATTAGGCCAAACACCCCTTTCTACACTGCCACACCATGATTTTCACTAGCTGCAGGCCATCACTAATAAGAGATGCTAATGCCAGCTCTGTTAGATAATGCATAGGCCTCCACTTGTTTGCAGAAATAACCCCTGAGGCCTGCGTAATGGTGAGGTGGTAGTGGCTGAGGAACTGTGGATCCTTTACCATGCATTAAAAGCTGTTTTTGTTTAAACACGTCATCAGTTTGTTACTGGTCAGGCTAAAGTTTGTAAGAGGTACAATCCTTTCTGTGCATTGTTTATTGTGTGTCTCGTGTAGGTTATCCGCTCCTTTCTCTAGATATAATTCCCTAAA
Organism: Ambystoma mexicanum; assembly: GCF_040938575.1. Classification (NCBI taxonomy): domain Eukaryota; kingdom Metazoa; phylum Chordata; class Amphibia; order Caudata; family Ambystomatidae; genus Ambystoma; species Ambystoma mexicanum. The sequence goes on from NC_090935.1 coordinate 1,381,081,252, forward strand.
GAGGTTTCTGTATTGGTCATACTCACACTGAGACCCAGCCTTTCTTATTCTAAAATTCTCCAGAAACAAGAAGCAAAAGAGACTTTGTACCCATTTGAGTGGCTGATATTCCAGCAATTTTATAATCACATCCAAAAACTTAAGCTGTTGGAATAAGTATGCATAGTTAATGGTTACAAACATTTTAATGTTAGGTTGAGTGTTGTGAACCGTGATGTGAGCACCAATCCATGCGTCTGTTATGAATTTAGAGAGTCACTCATACAATCCTTTTATCACAGACTTGTTTATCAAATGAAGAGATATCTGATCACTGTAATATTCCTGAAATGCTCTGGGATTTAATCCAAAGGATAGAAGAACCCTCATTGGTGCTACGTGTCAGCTTTCCCACTCTCACAGAGGTATTTTGAGAGAGTGCAATAAGAGTGTACCAGACAGTCCATCTTGGAATGTTAACCTTCTATCAGAAAAGAAATTAATTTGGTGCATCTAGTATTGACCCTTGTGAAATACAATTGAGGTGGTAAGAACAGAACACCTGCAACACAGGGCCAGTGGTCAGTGGGCCGTAAAACCCCGGCAGACTGGTCACACCACAGTGTGCCAGTACGAACAGTTTGAAACGGCATTCAGGCAAGGCCTTCCCTAAGAGCAGGTGACAGAAAAACATTTACTTCAGCAGCAACAGCTGTGTTTTCACATTAGGTTTCTTCTGTAAAGTACTTGATTTACAATGTATTGAAACCAGCTCCATTTATATAGCAGTTGTTTATTGATATTGAGGGGTTTTGTCGCAGGACAGAGAGGTGTAGTTTGGGAGTGATGTGTGCTAGTCGGGGGCTAAGGGCGCATTCTAGTGTTTCGCCCTGGGCACCAAGTTGGCTAGAAAATACACTGACCATGCGCCCCCCCCAGGACTGACGTCTGCGGCACCTCTGTTGACCTAGACCCGTGGCAACCTCCAACTGGTAATCCCCTAATTCGGCACGTCCAGTTCGGCGTGGGCCAATTTAGCGCAGCCTCTTCGGCATGTCCAGACCGGCGCAGGGATTTTTTGGCCCCCGCACATTTTGGCGCGGCAGTACAAGGATTTTATTTAAATCAATAAATGTAACTATTTAAGCTGTTTTGACCTCTGGTCTGCAGGATTGTTAGACTGATGAGTTAACCACTAGGCTATAGAGAGCCTATCAATCTCATATGCACCTGTTACTTCTTTTAAGATGGGTCATTCTGAATATGTTATCCTTGATATAAGCAACTAACTGTTGCAGATGAAATCGATAAGATTACTATGGCTTTGTGGTTATCTATTCAGTCTCCCAATTATGCATGCCACGGTTTGTGACTGCCCTGAAACTATATATATACAAATTTCTTTCTTAATTAACATTGCAATTGCAATGCAATGTTAATTAAACTTGAACCTAAGAGGCCACGCCAAACTGGTCGCACCAAACTGGCTCCTGCGGCAGAACGTCTGCCAAATCAGACAGCACTGAAAGGTCCTGCTCCGCCTCCAACGGTTGCCATACCCGATCAACGGGAAAGCACATTGTTTCTGTCAGGAGGTCTGTAAGAACCACCCTGTGGCTGTGTTCTGCTCAAATGCACGGGACTTCATCGCTGTATGTATATATACTTCATGGGCTTGATGAGTGTTAGGGAGATTTCTCACACAAGTGCTTAATTCCCTCTACTTTAGAGTCCTGCCGCTCTTTTGCTATATTTTGGGGCTTTGAACTTTTCATTTTCAATGTGTTTAAATTTTGTGTTCTTTGGTTATGGAGTTTTAAAACAACTCCATAGGCATCATCTTTTTCTGTGTGTCACACAGCACCTTCAGTGCAGTGACACAGGGATGTCTTTCAGACTTCCCAAGGTTTAAATACCTTTCCTGGGACTGACTACTGTCTCCCAGGGCATGTAAAGTTAAATTGACTTTACTAGTCTCTTTAAATGTACTGACCCAGCACACCCTACCTTACTATAGAGTGCTGGAGGCGTTGCCTAGCTTCCCCTGAGTAAAAACACTCATATAACAGTAAAGTCTTACCTTTTCCTATTTTAAATGGCTGGTGGCAGTGGTTTAGATCAACTACCAGGATTTTTCGCGACCGCTAACAACGGTAACTAAACATCAGGGGTAGCCATGTTTTACAACATGGAGCCCCAGACCTATCTGTAAAAACAGACTCTGGTCATCTTTTTTCTCCATTTCTTTTAGGGAAGCCCTTCTTATGGTTGTCTCTGCACGCCAAACCAGGTTTGGTCCCTTTGTTCGTGCCCTTTGGTGGGCTTCTGTACTGAAGCCCTCCTCTGGTGCCAGAGTGTTTGGGGTGGATAGGGAGTGAGGGAGGTGCCTGAAACTCCCTGTGCTTAGTCTCCTAGGAGACCTGAATGCACTCTGCTGTGATTGGCCGGTTGGCTGTCCGGCAAGGACAGCCACCCTGCTGTGTGAGTGTTAGCCAAGCTAGAATTAATGGGGGAAAACTGTTTATAAGCAGGTCTCTGGGACTTGGAAAGCAGAGTGACCACTGGAATGAAAGAACTGAAGAGGAGAGAAAGGAAGAGGACTGCTGCAACTCCTGGATGACCGGTGAAGCTCTGCTGCAGGTCTGAATTACCTGAAACTGAGAGGACAGAGAAGCTCTCCAAAGTTAACTTCTTCCCTTGAGTTTGGTGGGAACAACCAACTCGCAAGCCACCTGGACACCGTCCTATTCTGGACACATTTTCATCTGAGTACTGTTGAAAACTGGATAGCCAGAGGGAAGGAAACCAGGGGGACTTCAAGGCACTCACACCTTAAACCAACGTCTTGCTACAGCTTATGGCCTCTTCCCTGGGCAGTGCAGGAACCTCCCAACGTGCTCCTTCTTGTCCCCATGACTGAAGCACAGGGACAGCGAGATCTGCTCGAACTGCCAGGAACAACTGCCTCAGCTACAGCTTTCTTCATGTAAATATACTGTGCAAACGCAGTCCGGAAATCTTTTTCGGCCATCGAGAAAGTGCATGAAACTTTCCTCAACTATGAAGGCTTGTCCTTCCCTAAACATTTGTCAAACTTTTCGCCTAGCCAAATCCTTTAAAAATCTGTGGCAAAGACTTAACCGTTACTTACCAGAACTGTGCTATCCTATACAAAAGACTCTGAACCATTGACTTTGGCCCAGGCCTATTGAGAAGAATTGCTGGTTGTATGTACCTGAAACCCTTTACCCTGCCTATGAATGTATTTGGGCTGTCTATTCTTATAACCTTGTCTTTTCCCTCCCATCTTAAGTATCTGAAGTGCCGTTTTGCTCACACTTCATTTTTTAGCTAAACGTATTCAATTACTTACCGTTTGGTTTTTGTGGTGTATTAGTGTGTGATATTGAGCTGCTTGTGCTAGTGTAATGTTTTATAAATGATTGAGTAAATAATTGTATATTTTTTTATCAAGAAACCTTGAGTAAGTGTTTACTTGAATCACTGTATTGGTTGGTCCTTTGTGTAACTTGTTCTACTGCTCACTTAAACTCTTGAGATAAGTCTGGCTGCTCAGCCATCACTACCACTTTACTGTGTACTACAGGCTTGTACCAAAGGTGAAATTGTGCTTATACTTATAGTCCTAATTACCTGTATTGTTCCCAAAGGGTACTGCAGGTGATTATGCTTAAAAACAATGAGAGCTTTGCAAACTCAGTGGATCCTCATTGTCCTTTCTGATGTTGTGAATTCATAGCATCTTAATATGGGAAGTGTCTTGCATCCAATATGATTTCAAATTTCAATAATATGCATGCACCAACAATCGAGATACAATTAGATAAGTGTGAGTAAACGCGACTGGAATTCACATTTCATTATACATACGTCCATCCTGACACAGGCATGATTTGAAGGTAAATGATTAGTACAGATTATGCGATCAAAACGATAAGTATATTCTTAAAACAGAAAAGTTGCAGCGTTTAATTAATTGGCAACTGTGGGCAGATTGTCAAAGGAATTACTTTAATTATGAAAATTAATTCAAAGGTTTTCTCCTTTGGTAATTAAATAATCAGAACCTGTCACCTAAATGATTGGAAATTATATTTTAAACCAGGGATACAAGGGAATTATTTACCTTGACAAAATGACATTCGTGGTTGCTTTGACAGTGATATTCGGGCTGTGTTAAACTTCACGAACTAAAGAATTGATACATCGTTGTAATGTTGTCTGTGTTTAGCGTGACTGCGCATATACTCTCTTTAATATTGCAAAGCCTTCCCTGACCATACAAGCAGGCATTTCTTTCACCCCTATGAGGCTACTGCCACTCCTCAGGAGAGAAAATACGTGTCCACTTGAGAGACAGTACATGCAGCTAGTCTTGAACCAATGACTGGTGGTGGCAGGGTCGGACTGGGACAAGAAATAGGCCTGGTCACCCAAAAAAAGTGGCCCACCCTCGCCTTAAAAAATTGGCCCGTCCCTCGCCTTGCAACCCTTCACCTCTAATGACATCACCAGAGGTGATGTCATTTGACCCCACCCCAAAGTGACATTCCAGGAAGTGATGAAACATGACCTTTCACCCCTTGACAAAACAGGAAGTGGCATCAATTAGCATTGTTCCTAAGTACACTAAATTACTGTGGGGGTCATTACGACCCTGGCGCTAAGGGGTTAACGGCGCCGTAAAAGGCTGCAGCGCCATTAATCCCTTAGCGCCTAATTACGAAGTCCCTTTGCGGGACCCGACCTGAACGGCTGGTCTGGACCAGCCGTTAAAGTAGGGACCCGCAAAGGGACCTTCGAGGTAATTACGGTACCGCAATTTGTGGTACCATAATTACCGCCTTCCCTAGTCCTATTGAGCCCTATGGGGCAAAAATGGGAATGGGGAAGGGCCAATGTTCAATGGGGAATTATCGCCCCGCCAACCTTGGAATGGGGTGGTAATTCCCCATTGAACATTGGCGGACTCGTTACAACACCGGCAGCAACCATGGTGCTAATAGCGCCATGGGTTACCGCCAGTGTTGTTTGTTTGTTTGTTTGTTTGTTTGTTTGTTTGTTTATTTGATATAGCGCACAACCAAACCCAAAGGTAGAAGGGGGCAGATATTACAACAATACTTGAGAACTTGGTTACAAGGTGATACATAAGTAAAAACAGTTGAGACATATATTTACAATTGTTGGTAAGGTGAAAACATTAAGGCAAGATGAGATAAGCACGAGGCAAGCGGGTGAGCATAGAAGGCAGAATCAGGAGGGCAGGTTGTTCAGTCAGGTTATGTGTCGTTAGTACGTAGCCAGGTGAGGGCCTGGCGTCTGGAGCTTGGGTAGGGTTGGTCAGTTCTGAGATTGGCAGGGAGTCTGTTCCAGGTTTGGGCTGCTATGACCGGAAAGCTGGAGCCGCCGGCAGTACTTTTTTCGTATCTGGGCACCATTAAGGTGTCTACGCTGGCCCTCCTAGTGGGACGGTTAGACGATCTCTTGGTAATTCTTTCTGTCATGTAAGGAGGAGCTATGTGGTTGAGGCATTTGGATGTGATGGAGAGGGTTTTTAGGGTAATCCTGTCCTTAATTTTTAACCAGTGGATGTGTCTTCTGGCGGCGGATATATGATTTCTGGATGGGATGTTTAAGGCTGCTCTCAAAGCGTTATTTTGGAGAGTTTGTAGTTTATCGAGGATGTATTTGTTTGATCCTGCATACAGAACGTTGCAATAGTCCAATCTGGATATGATTAGTGCATTAGCCAGTGTGATGCAGCTGTGAATCCAAGCAGACGCCCAAGGCCAAATGATATGTTATTGTATAGGACTTACACATAAGCCCTTTTTTAAAGAACAAATATGCATACAATATCACCCAGCCTGTGTTGGTACTCATGTATCTACCTAAGAAGGATGAAATGCTTTTTGAAAGAAAAAAAAAAGAAAATTGGAAAAAAACTGTTTTTTGTTTCTATTTTTGTTTTCTTCCAAACCGGCCCAGGCATGGCCAGAAACTGGCCCCCACACCCCAGTGACGATTTCAGCCCAGCCACAAGGCCAATCCGACCCTGGATGGTGGCTCGTTTCCCAGTGCACATGTATCATCCTAGAGCAGGATACGTGATCACTGACTGCGGTCACAAGACGTGTTTTTCCTACTATTATTATCACCTGGCATTAGCGCGCTTGCTGCTTTTGTGCCCAGTCACGTGTTCACCAATCCCCACTGCACTCTGAAAGGCACTACTAATGATCCAAAGTGATGGATCTGAATATTGAAGTGCTTGCCCAATACGACACGCTGATCCCTACAATCTGATATGATCTAGGCCCTGATTTTACACCCGTAAAAGAGAACAAAGGCATTTTTCACACAGTGCGGTTCTTGGGATGTCCAAAAACCAAAAAACATGCTCTCCTACTACACAACGTGTTCCCAAAGTGCATTCAATGGGTCATGGATTCAATCAAAAAGAAAGCAGCCTTTTCAGTGATTATTCCATGTGTGATGGACGGGGCTTTGCTACCCTGCAGACACCACTGGTATGACTGTAAATCGTTCTCACATTAAATACCTTATCCTAATACTTCTAAATATACTCCCTTCCCACAGTCTGGTCAGTCCCTGCTCATACCCCTTTTGCAGTGGCGATCCTCAAGTGTGCAGATTATGTAGAACCAACCAATACTTTTATGGAGTTGCTCATTCTAATAGTTGCTATATTATAAATGGTTTCCTAAACTGATGATGAAAAATATGTTTTGGCGGGGTGGGTGGTGTGTGTGTGTGTGTGTGTGTGTGTGTGAGAGCCAGAGAGAGACAGAGAAAGAGAGAGAGAGAGAGAGAGAGAGACACTAAAAACATGGACCATTTACACTTCTATGCTTGATCCAATCATTTATTCAGTTTTAGCTACATCACATGACACTATTTTGGGCTATTGCCTCATCCTAGTAAACAAGGCAGATCTTTGTTTAGCCCTTTGTGTTTCACATACATGCATCCCTGCAGTAACTATGAAAACAACTTTTGTCCATCCCCGCACATCCCACCTAAAGTACCAATCGTAGATGTGTTGATTAGTACATCAGAATTGATATCACACATGTGTCAGCTCCTGTGAGCTAAGCTCAGCTGTGGAAGGGGATGTCTATTCTGGGCAGATGGGTTGAGCCTGTCAAATGACAGTCCAGGAACCTAAATGGCCATGCCTCCTCTTTGATCTTTTTGTGAGGGCAGGTCAGACCCTCCCCCAAGGACAGCCGCACAGCAGGCAGCTGTCCTAGGCCCAGGTATCAAAGGAGCACACCCATTCAAAGGGAACAGCATCATTCCAGGGTGCTACATATCTAAAGGTATTTGATTCTATTGAGTATGGAAGGGCAGGGTTAGTGTAGCCAGAGGGAGATATGTACAAGTTTGGGAAACCTCAGCCATCTTGTTTCTCCCTTCCTCTCTTTCTCCTTCCTGACTTCTCTGTTTCCTGTAGCACAAAGCACGTTGGGTGTTATGTCAGAAGGGCAATGTCCACTCATTTCAAGAGTGGGGACTGGACCCTTTAACTTGGCTTGCTTGTATCCAATGACCTGTAGACATTTACCTTTAAAAGAATGAGTCTCACACCACTACTTTGAATCATCTTTGAATCATCTTTTGGACCTCCACCCTTGAAGGAGTTTTAAGTTGGAGCCTACGGAGAGAGCCACGCTTTCCAGAGTCCTCCAGTTGTGAGGTGAACCTGCTGCCTACAAACAAGACCTGCCACCTTGCCAGCCACAGAGGTACCCAGCAACTCACCATCTTGAAGTACCCTAGCATATTTTAGAACCGGAGAACATCTCTGATCTTCTCCCTGAGCCCTTGGATTAGGACTCACAGCACCCTGAGAGCCAGGGTAGCCTGGAGCCTACAGTTTTTCAACATTTAACTGCTCAGAGGCCTGTTTCCGGAAATGTTTGACCAGTGGTCAAAATGTACAAAAATAAGTAGTGGAACTAGGTTCCCTACTAGCCTGCCCCCACTCCTCCTAAACCCCATCTCCATGCCCCCGCTTGCGCACAGTACAAACCGCAAAACAGGTATTTCTGCTGTTTAAGGGAAAGTGCCAGTGTTTCAACTTCTTCCTACACTTTTATTTTAAAACAAAACCATCCCGGAATGGTTTCTTTTCAGAATACAATTATAGGAATAGTAAAACTTAATATAAAAACAGTAGAGGAGCACCGGCCCACTTCAACCTCTGCGTTTGATGCATTTGAACGACTAGGGCCCTCTGTTGCTGCCTTTTGCACTCTCTCGATCGTTTCACAATCACTAAGATGTCTGCTTTGGCCCTACCGGACACCACAAACTGCAGAAAATTACTACTGACTGTGAACTGCACCTTGGTCCATCTTTGGGCCCTATAGAGTGCATAGGTTATTTGAATCTCTTTTGCAAGTTCACCACATATCCTTTTGAACATTGTGAACTTTTAATTGCCCTTTCTTCCTTGTCTCATTACCCAAAGTTCTGCATCATTTCTACCATTGCATATTCTGTGTTCTTTCTACAGTGGTGGGTTTTTACACTATTTTGTAGTTAGTTCTTATTGTGCATGGTGTGCTGGTTAAAGTATATATCTGCCCCATTACATATTGAGTGTGGGTTGGTGCCTATATTAAGTTTGATAGCCAGTAAGCTGTTCATGTATTCGATAAGTCTCTGGGTGACCCCAGAACCTTCTAAATACAGAGAGGCCTTCAATCACACACTGACATTTGTAGGAGGTCAATCATTGCCCTGAGTTCAACCTAATAAAAAACAGATGAGAGCTCTCAACCTAAGGTGATTTTTGGTCAGGCCCAGCAAAGTGAATTGCAGGCAGCAAGTAATTGGTGAAATCTGCTACTGTTCAACTGGTCATTTGCAACCAATTGGAAGCATCATGTTCCAATTTGAAGGTTTGTGCACATTATTTGGCTGCTAAAAAGGGTTTAACTTTGAAGAATATTTGGATTTTATCTTCCCAATTCAAGCATGTGCACTTGGTATTTAGGACTGGCACCCTTAAGGTAGCCAAATGTGTACCTGGAAGGATGACAACTCTGATATATGTCCTTCGTGCAGTAATGACTTAGAAACAATCATGTATGTTATGACTTTTTGTGACTCAGTTAAGGGCCCGAGGATGGTGTATTTACTGAGTCACTGCCCTGCAGCTGCACAGTGGAGGATCGTTTCTCTCTGTGTATTACAAGATTGGTTTCCTTGTAAGCACGAGTGGATTTTCTCCATGCCTTTGTGCATATTGTCATTTACAACCCACTGCTGAGTGGGCATGAACGCAGGACGTTCTGTTTTTCACCACTGACCACACCAATGAGACTCGCCCTGATGAAGGAAATAATTTCCGAAATGCATTGGCTTTTTTAGTCTAATACATGTGGATTGTGGCAACTGCTTCCTCACTAAGGATTATTAGTGATAGCTTTTTGTTTGAACTATTATGGATAAATCATTTTTGATATGAATCAGAAAGACTCATCTTCCTTTCTCTAAGAAGTATGGTATATTATGGATACTTGAACATATTGTCGTGAATCAGATATAAATACGTGCCCATCTTGGGCCCCATATGAGAGCGGTTGTGTGACCCAGTATTATTACTTGGTCTCCAGCGTGTGTTGGTGTATTTACTTCCTCTATCTAGGAAGGCTCACATTCGAAGAGTAATTTATGGATTACTATTATGTAAAACAACCGCTGATTGAAATACTGTATTCTCTGTGACAAAGTGCATCTATTGAGCCCGGTCCCGCAAGAGCCACTTAATGAGATTCATTGCACGCTGATGATTTGCATAGTTCATTTTTAATTGTTCTCTTTAGAAGAATGTTATGGTTGTTTTTAGCTTTTCATGCATATTGTGATTATTACATTTTATGGTTTTACAGACTCGATTACTTAGTAAAGTGGATGGCATGTTTTAACTCTAGTAACTTTGTTGTAATATTTTTCTTGTATGCTAAAGACCAGTGTGGAGAATAAAGCAAAGAAAAAATATCAAAACAAAGTATTTACTTTTATAGAAAATTGATTGAACATTCCTTTATTTTGGACTGTTATACTTCGCTGTATGGGTTGCTAGCAGAGGTGTTGCTATGCGTGTCTCGTGGGGCTATAGCCCCGGGTCCTTTGATTGTAGCCTCGGATAGAAGCTCAGACGTTAATGTGTAATGACTCGATTTACACTTTTTTTTTTTCCTGACCGAGTAAATGTCCCTATCTGTGCTAAATACGCATAGCACATCAATAAGGACAGCTCCCAGCAGACGTTTCTTGAGCAGTACCTGCATTTTTTTACTGTATATTTTACACTCTATAGTTGTACATTTTATTGAGCACTCCCTCAATGCAGCACGTTTAAGTGTAGTCAGGTACATCATCAAACCAGTATTGTATTTTGCATACAGCACAGTGGCATGCTGTCCATATAAGTCTCTCTCGGTCCCCCACCTCGTAGGCCATGATTGATGCAGTCCCCAAAAGTGCTTGATGAGAGCTCTGAATCCAAGGTGTTATGCATTACCTGATAGGTATCCTTTTAAATTAAAAGAAACAGAAGAGGTGTCGCAGCAACAGTTGCAAGCTGCCAACATCCTTAATGGCAGGTTCCCCTTCCTGGATGTGGGTTAGACGTATCTCACGTGGTGAGGGCCTGCCTGTGCTTCCATCAACAATGCTCCTTGGCCTGCAGAACGTTCACACCACCTCTTCTTACATTTTTCAGAATCTTTTCTCTTTGTAGCAACTGCATTGACTTTCGTAAGCATGATCTCCGCTCGTGCACATGGCAGCACTGTGAAGGTGCTGCCTTGTGCATGAACACCCAAATGTGCTGGCCCAACCAGGATCATCTCATGAAGTAGGACCGCCACCCCCACTGGTTTGAGTTGCTTTTACAACACAATTCTTTTACAGTACAGGACAGCCATGCCAGCAGTAAAATGTGCAGATTTCATTAACAAATGACATTTCTGAGTTACACATTTTCTTCTCTCCTTTCGTGCCAATAAAGCTCAGCATGGGGCAGGAACATAATGAAACACATTTCCTTAAAAAACGGAATGTGCACTGTATTGCAGTGCAACATTATTGCAGTATTAAAGTTACAAATTGAAACTATGATATTCATTTTGCACACAAATGCCACCAAAAAAGTAAATCAGAAATGTAAATCTGCTGTCACACTCAAAACAGACTCGGGTATAATTCTGTCTCACAGCCTCATTAGGAGTGAGTTGGTATACTGCTGGTAATTCTGGTGGGATACCTTTAAATGGACCTACCGTTACTGGTGCCTGATATCCCGGAATTTCTGGGATATTACAAAAGCCAGCAACAGCAGTAATTCTCCATTCCCTGGAATACCATAGGATACCATGGGGTAATTACTGATATTACCGGCACCGGTATTACGGCACCAGTAATGCCAGCTTTTTTTGCTGGTGGCAGCCTGATTAACCTTCAGCTCTTGGCTCAGTGGCAAGGTGCACTTGAATCATTGTTCAAAGTAGGTCATTGTTGACAACAGGGATCTCGGCTGTTCTGGCTTCAGGGTGCTGTGAGTCCCATTCCATGTTCTCGAGGGCCAGTGCTAGTCTTTTCTCAGGCTCCCAAACATGGGGGAGGCTGGCAAACACCTTCAGTGGACCTGCTGCACAGTGAGGTTCTAGGCACAGGGTGGCCTACAGAGAGGCAGACTTCTGATCCAACAGCAGTGTTCACCCCTGGAGATGGTTAGGGAGCAGATCTTGTTTCTGCCTTTGGAACCTCTGCCTTTACCACACAACTGGAGGACTTTAGGAAGTGCTGTTCTCTCAGCAGGGTCCAACAAAATCGTCACAATGATTCAAGATAAGTCCCAAGGATAATCCTGCACTGGACAGGGGTGGGCCTTTACTAGGAGGGATACACATAATCCTTCCACAGCTGAACTTGGCCCACAGGGCTGACACATGTGTAAAATCAATTTAAATGTGGCTGGGATAACTCTGAAAAATGTAGGCCACCATCCCTAACTCTGGTATGGTGTATATATTTACAGTTGTAAGTTACCCCCAGGACAACATCCTCAGGGTTATGTATTAATTGGAACAGGGGTGCATATCTTGAATGCAGCCACTGCGCTGCAGAGACTTGGGTTTCACTGCAGCTGTCAAGAGGACACCTGTGGCCTCTGAACCTGCTCTGGGGCACTGGTTGAGCAGGTGCTGTAAATCAGAATACTGAGGTAGCAAGGCACAAATACAAACTATGCTTTTGGCATGGAGTTTATGAAAGGGAATCTGATATCCCTTTCAGAGATGGAATTAACCAAATTGTATTATTTCATCAAAAAATCAAGAGCTTGCACATCCTTGCTAGATGTCAATGCATCACACATTAAGAACACAACATTATTAATTAATTTCTTACTTTCGGCATTTTTGTAAGGATCAAACAATTGAATTCTATTCGAGCTAAAAGATTAATATTTATATATTTATTGGTTACCTCCATGCATTTCAATTTTAGATATGGCTATGTCAATGGCCCTTGGTTTGTCTATCTATCTATCTATCTATCTATCTATCTATCTATCTATCTATCTATCTATCTATCTATCTATCTATCTATTTAGCTTGTTGTTAATTTATTGAGTGTTTGCTTTCCAATTCATGGACCTCTCATAACTGGAGCCAAGCCATGGTCATTTTCTCACATGGGTCCAGGACCTATTAACATGATGACTCAGTGGGCATCTCCCACTAGGGGTGGCATGGTTGGTGACACTCCACAATCTATGACTAAATCCATTATAGGTTGTGCTAATCAGGGGCCCTTCCTTGTTTCATAGCGGAGGGCCTGTCAGGCAAAAGGCCTGTCTGACAATCAGACTATTCAGGTTCTTCTTGAAAATGATTATTAGCTATTAACTATTGCGCAGACCCTTCCAACATGTTTGGTCTCTTTAGATGTAATAAAATAGAGCCATCCTCAGGGTCCTTATTTTAAATATGCACATACAAGATCTCACTCAAGCATCAGAAAATACTTCCTTTCATTTGACATAGCACATTTATCTTTAGTCTTCTTATTGGAGCTCTTTAATGAGCATCAGCATCCCATTCACTGTACAATGGAGTATTTCCTATACCTGTTACAAAGAACTCTATGAAAGGCAAGCTGTTTATGTTCATTGCTATACCCATTAACTTAACCTTATGCTTTGTGACACCTGCAAAGCAATACAGGAGGCTAAAGATGTCTTCAATACGATGGGAAATCTTTATACTTCTCTCATTCATCACTATAAATTCAATGCAGTTCAAAACACTCTGGGATTAAAACAAGGTGGGCTTGTCCATCTTTCAGACACACACTGGTCTTGTAAGGTATGCTTTGTTAATGCACTGATAACTAACTTCACACCCTCTCCTCCTAGTAGTACTCCTACCCAATCCTTGTGTAATTCATTATACATTTTCTTTGTTGACAAAAATAAATCTCATTCGCTAAACCATATCAACATCTTTATTCAGTTTGCATTTCTTTATTCATTTATTGTTTGCTTTTTAGGTGCTCATACAATAAGAACATACTGTTTCAAAGTGCCCACAGGACAAGTGAGGGAGGGAGAAGGAGTGGGACATACATTAAATACATTAAATACATTAAAAACACAATTAAAAAAAGAGCAGTGGGGGAAGAGGAAAAAAGGACAAACTTACTATGCCTTTGGAGTATTAGGATTGTGCAAGTGCAGCAAGGAAGAAAGCAGGGGGTCAGTGATGTGGGGTCTGAGCTCATGGGTGAGGCAGAGATGAAGTGCCAGGAATGTTGAGTCCTAACGGCCTGTAGCTGCGAGGGGTGTAAGTGCAAGCCACCAGGGAGGAGGGTGTAATTGCAAGTGCAGATAGACAGGAGCTGGGCCGATTGGGTGAGGGATGTCAGGGCCCGAGGATGCATTAATGCCCAGGCTACCGATCGCAGCAACTGTGGGATTAGCAGAGGAAAGAAGAAGGGAAGGAGGAGGTAAAGAGGAGAGTCTTAAGGTGCTTACAGAATTTAGGAATATCCTGCTCAAGGTGAAGAGAGAGGGGGAGGCTGTCCAATAGGAGCAAGCCAACTGAGGAAAGTGAATAAACACAGAGATTTAGAGCCAGAGGAGTGCAGTGCTCTAGACAGGGAGTATTTAGTATGATAAAGTTGAAGATAATGTAGTCCCCGGGCCCAGACCACCTAGTGGATGATGCAGAGGATTTGAATTTAATCCATGCAGCACCGGGAGCCAGTGAAGACTTTTTAGTGCAAGAGAGATGAGGTCACTGGTGGATTAACTGGAGGGGTTGCAGAGTCGAAGATGGTGGATTTAGGAGGAGGCTATTGCAATAGTCAAGTCTAGAGAGAACCATGGTTTGGGTATGCTGATAGCTCCACTCTAATAGTAATCTCTACCAACCCATCTTCATGTTCTGCTTTCCCGCTGGCAGACTTAGATGACATAATCAAAGCTACACTGAAGCTTAAATCCTCTTCCCTTCTGGACCCCATCCTCCTAACAGTTTTGAAAAAAGTGATGTCTGACATTGCACCCTTTGTCGCCCCCGGCTGTCATGCTTTTCTTTCTAGTTCTCTCCCTCTTCCTCTGAATCATGCCCTGGTGATCCCACTTCTTAAAAAGGTTTTGCTTGACGCTTTACACCCGTCCGACTATCATCCTATTTCTGTGCTTTCCTATATGATGAAGCTAATGGAATCTATAGTTACACCTATGCTTAGCTCGTTTCTGGAAAGCTCTTCTTTCTTCAACCCATTCCAGTCAGGCTTCAGGCCTGGCCAGGGCACTGACTCAGTTCTGGTCTCTGTCGTGGATGATCTTGCAAGGCTGGCTGATCTGGGTGGCAGAGACATGCTGATTTTATTAGGCCTTTCAAGCCATAGATCACACCATCTTGCTTCGCAGACTGTCGATGGCTGGCATTTCCGATGCAGTGATGGACTGGTTTGGGCCTTTTAAGGATCAATCATTCACAAACTCTCTCTCTCTACATCCTTTCACCTCATCCCCTTGTGCAATCACTTGTGGTGTGCCCCAGGGTTCTGCACTTTCACCCATTCTCCTAAATGTATATGTTCAGCCTCTCGCTCACCTTATTCAATCAGTTGGCCTGCGCTGTTATTTGTATGTAGATGACACACAGATTATAATTCCTCTTAAACTGAACAATCCCTCTGGGCCGTCAATCTTAAGAAACTGCCTAAAGTCTGTTAGGGACTGGATGTGACAAAATTGAGTATTTGCACTATACTCTTCAATATTAACAATCTAAAGTGAGATGCAGTGTGTGCGTTCATTTGATATAGTTATGTGGTTGTCTAAACTTGCCATGGGCTATAGCCCCAGATCTTTTAAAAACCTAGCAACACCCCTGGTTGCTACTGAACCACATTTACATGTCTCGTGAGAGTATAGTCTTTCCTAGTCCCACGTTATCACTATAGGCGAAGGGGGTATATCTCTTAACTGTGCCTGTTTTACCTTTATGTTTGTGTTGTCTCTTGGTTTGTAGAATTGCAAGGGCTGAGTGCGTGCTTTAGCCATGACTCATCCTTGTACACCTCTATGGCAGAAGTCAATGTGTCACATTTGGACTGGCTGCTGTTCAATCAGGGGGTCGAATGCAAAGCACTCAGCTCAACTCACAAAACTAAACTGTGCACACTCCAACTCACCAGAGAAAACAGCCCCTTCCTTACCAAACTGACCTGGTGCATTAGGTTGGTGCACCACAACAGTCCATACAAACCATTTGGGCTGCAATATGGAGGCTCATCCTCATGCATGTCTCTGCCCTTACATCTTTGACTAGAGACTTTCTCCAGGGAATTCTGGAAGACTCTCAAAACCCACCCTTTCTCTGAAGTGTGCAATGCACTCTTAGCCCATCTCACTGCATGACACTGTGTTACTGGTAAACACATCTTCCTACCGTGTGCATCCTTTCTCCCAAAGAAGTTTGACGATTCTGACTGGCAATATTTAAAAAAAAAAATAAAAAAAAAAATAAAAACTAAATACCTCCACATATTTAAGAGCTGACCATTCCCTAACTTGTCCAGGTAATGCTGTAACTAGCCATCATCTTCATTGTCCAAGACACGTGAACGACTTATGTAGTTCATCAGATGCACAACTAGCAAGTGACATTCTCTGATGCCACAGTTCAGTCTGTTTGTTATATTATGTTATGCAGCATTTGCACAGGGTTTAACCATTTTTAGGCAAACCCCTACTTCTCTAATCTTTTCAGAACTATATCTAAAAAGACACAACTGTGCATTATTAAAGTCTGTGCAGCACTAATAGCCAATGAACAGCCGGAACATATCTCTTGCTATGAAACTGCCGTTCCTATCAATTGTTGCAATACTATGGGCCTCATTACGACCAGGCGTTAAGGGGTTAACGGCGCCGTAAAAGGTGTCGGCGTCGTTAAACCCTTAACGCCTGATTACGAGGTCCCTTTGCGGGTTGCACTTTAACGCCTGCTTTTAGCAGGCGTTAAAAAACCAACCCGCAAAGGCACCTAGGAGCTAATTACGGCACCGTAATTTACGGTGCCGTAATTAGCGCCTTCCCCATTCCCATTGAGCCCTATGGGGCAAAAATGGGAATGGGGAAGGGCCATGGCGGCATGGGGAATTACCGCCCCACCAACCTCGGAATGGGGTGGTAATTCCCCATTCCGCCATGGCGGACACCGGCATGGACCATGGTGCTAATAGCACCATGGTCCTTCGTCTGGGTCGTAATGAGGCCCTATGAGTTTCATTGCTCAGTGGCGTGAAAGAGCTATGCAGCACTGGTTGACTGTTGGCTTAAAACCACTGCACTAAGGTTTGTGGGTTGGCAGTTTTCACCAGGGACAGGTATGTGGGGAAACCCATAGTAAAAACAGCAACAGTATTGTGGTGGTCATTGTAGCGCTCTACCAGCTACAACAAATGATGTAGGGCAAACAGTGGGCACCTGCTGAAGCCATCAACATGCATTGGTTGCCTGCTATCAAGCACTATCACTCACTGCTAAGTGACATTTTAATTGCGTGAAGTGTTGGCGTTTAGTCTGCACATTTGTTGTTGTTGTTGTTATAAACCTTTATTCAGAGTGGGCAAAGAGGTACAAAATACAAACATCCAAAAGAAAACACATAAACCCAAACATTTACAAAATAGAATACATACCGGTAAGGTTACCAGTGCCGGTAAACCCTTACCGCCTTACTACGAGGTCCCTTTGTGGGACCCTACCTTAACGGCTGGTTTTACCAGCCGTTAAGGATGGGACCCGCAAAGGGACCTTGGAGGTAATTACGGTACCGCAATTTGCGGTACCATAATTACCGCCTTCCCCATTCCCATTGAGCCCTATGGGGGCAAAAATGGGAATGGGGAAGTGCCATGGTGAATGGGGAATTACCGCCCCTGCACACCTTGGAATAGGGCGGTAATTCTGCCATTCACCATGGCGGACTCGGTAAAATACCGGCAGCAACCATGGCGCTAATAGCGCCATGGTTACCGCCGTCCGTGTAATGAGGCCCTTTATCTTTAGAACAATCTTTAACATTAAAACATGAATTGTTTAACATACCAGATTGGGTTATAAAGTGGTAGTGCAGATGATACATAAGAATCAAGATGTGAGAGTTAGCACCTTTTTCCTTTTGTTCCATATCCAACAAATGTACTTAAAAACAAAAAAAGTCCAGATTAGGTCATAAAGTGCTAATACAGGGAACTAGTATACATCAGCATGCAAGATTTAGCAGTGTGTTCCTTTTCTACCACGAATGTCCATAGAAACAAAACATACAACATTCAAGTTTTCAGCTGATTTACAAAGGTGCATAACTTCCCTGGTTGTTAAAATTCCAAGCAGCGTGAACAATGGTAGCAGGTATTTCCTCCTAATATCTTTAACGCCTTCACATAAGAGCAGGGAGTGAACAGGGCTCTTTTTCACAGCATCACAGATTGGGCATCTTTACTCTGGGTCTTATCCCAGCTGGCAGTAGCGAACCTCTGCAGCAAAGGCCCCGACCAAAATCTAATATATAGTGCTTGGGCATAAGGACGAGCTATAACGTCAAGATATTCCTCATATCCCGGCAATGTTTTACATCTCAGATAATCTGCCCCACTGGCCAATGAGGAGTACATTATGCTGTCTTTGTTTCTCCTATATCTTAAATAGGGTGATTTGACAACTTCTTTTGTAGCCGTGGGCATGGCTAAAGGATTTTCCCAGTGCACACTTAGAGCTAGCATAAAAAAATCCTTTCTTCACCTGCAGCTGTCACACATAAGAAAGTGCATCACATAAGGACATCACATAAGAAAGTGCATCCCAATATTTAGCCAGGCCAGGAATGTCCCATACTCTCAACCAGTAAAATACTGGCCTTATTTCTGCTTCATCACCAATGATTCTCATATCACACTCCATATGCACTGCTGTGGTTTGGTTGTTTTGGAGGAAAAGTCATGCACTCTTGAGAAACTTTTTCTCGATTACTGCACGGGGAGCAGTATTCATGTATCCTCAGATCTCAGACCAGAAAAGAGCTGAAGCCTTTGCCTGATAGACTGTCAGAGCTGGTTTATTTCCCCTCCCCCATGGCCAAAGTAATACCTTTCAAGAGCTCCACTGGTTTTCCCAAGGATAGACTTAGCCTTTAAAATGTGGGCAGTCCAGTTGACACTAGGTGAGAAGCGTATGCCCAAGTAATCATACCAATATACCTGCTCCAGGACCACATCTCCCAACATAACATTCATAGGTTCATCTCTAGATTTCCTTGGGCTGAAGATCTTTGACTTGGTTTGACTTGGTTTTACAATCATTGATCTCCAGCCCAAAGCAGTTGCTGTTGCAACCCCATTGGAGACATTGATAACAATACTTTGGTGTCCACAAAAGAATGTGTGGACCTTATCGCTTCCCAGGTTTGGGAATCTGACTTGGTTACAGGGAGTCCATTAATAACTCAGTCTGTATAGATATAAAATCCTTGGCAGACCCACCTTGCTACTCACAAAATTGTAGTCATATTCCCTTCCAGGCTCCAATAAACTACTGCATTGTTATTCGAGTATAGGAGCTGTATTGGGTCAAGATGTCTTCTGGAATATTTCTGGACCAAGGTGCCTCCCACAGTATCCCTCAAGGGACACTGTTGAGGGATGTCTTCAGGTCCAGGAATACTGCATACAGCCTCTTTTATGTGATTAGCAGGGGTTTCTGAATGATGAAGTGTAACCTGAAGCTCTGCCCCCACTGTATGTGTTCTGTCCTGGAAGTCTGCTGGAAGGTGGTTCATGGGTGAGGCTTGCAAACACTTCAGAAGAACCTTGGCCAATGTTTTACCAGCTGCATCCATAAGGGAGATAGGGTGATAGTTTGAAGGTGCAGCCCTGTCCGCCTTCTTGAAGAAAGGAACTATAACAGTGCTGGTCCAAGTTCCAGGTACTTTACTAGTAGTCAAAATGGCCTTGAAAACTTTTGTCAGCACTGGGACCCAAATTACATCTTACATTTAAACCGATCAATGGAAATTTTGTCAGGCCCTGGAGTCTTCCCACCTGACTGTAACCTGAGTGTATCATCTACCTCCTTTAAGGAGGGTACCAGGTGGGTGATGCCCCAGTTATCACTGGTGGAGAAAAGTTTGAGCTCCTCCTGCCCATCCCCACATGCGGACTGATAAAGAGGCAAGAGCCATATATCAGGCGTAATGGAGGCTTAGATCACCCTTCAGATCTCTGTCAATAACAGATAACCAAACTTTAGCAGAAACACTCTCTTTATCAAATTCCACCATCAAGGTCCATTTCTCCTTTGTGTATGCCTGTTTCCCACCTCTTAGTAATATTGTAAATTCTCTTCTCAATACACAAAGGTATACCCTATCTATGGGTTCATTACTTTTCAAGTAGGCAAACAATTTGTGTTTAGCATTTCTACAATCTGCATCAAACCATGGTTCTCCTTACTTTTTTCCACTGTGGTTAGAAGATCTAGAAGTGGTAACAAACGGCTGGATCTGTATACTCAATTTCCCAAATTCACACAGGATATTATCATCCACACTGTCCATAGAGCATAATCGCTTGATATTCCCCACTCTTGAACTATAAATGTTTCGGTTTTGGCTTGTATGAATCAGTGAAGCCCATTTCACCTTCTCAGAGTGATGGGCATGGCCCGTAATCACAATATCAGTAGGGTAGGTAAAACTCATTGCTTTTGCCCTTGAGGACAAGGACTAGTGACATATGATCTCTCACAAAGCATTCGGCCACTTGAAACCCTGCAACATGTTTCCAGTCTTGGGCAAGAACCAATGCATGATTTATTCTTGAACTCCCTTTCGGGCCGTAACAAGTATCGTTCAAGGGCTGTTCAGATAGAAACTGCCTGTAGCATGCCCTCAAACCATGGTTATGTAAGACCAGGACAGACCCTATTACAGTTCAATGGGTTCTTACCGGTGGCCTAGCATCTACTTGAGGGATGCCCCATGCTGCATCCTGATCTTCCCACAGACTCGCTAGTTCAGTGATCCCAAACGTGTAGCTCAGGAGCAACATGTTGCGCACGGCACACTAAATTGTTGCTGGCCAGTTGCTCTGGGCCATGGTGTGGAGTCCTTGAAGGATATCCTGACGGGCTGAGCCATGAGTAGCAGTATAGCCAGGACAGAGTCCTCGACTGTGCGCAAATGTTGGCCAATGAGCCTGCTATGGTTCCAGATGACTTATTTTTGTACATAAGATTTGAGTTGGTTGCCATAGTGCAAATTATTTTTGAGTAAATGTTATTTCTTATTATAGAAGTGTCATTGTTAAAATCCTGTCATCTTCAGATACTTTGAGGGTCATTACAAGTTTGGAGGTAGCGCCATGGCTGCCTCCAAACTTGGGTGCGGGTTCCCTGAATGGGGACTTACCGGGTCATTCCAACCTTGGAGGAATGACCCGGTAAGCCCCAAAGGGCTCAATGGGAATGGGCAGTGAGCTAATAACGGGCCCGCTAAGGGACCTCGGAATGCGGTGGTAAGGGGTTAACAGCACCAGCATCCTTACCGGCACCGTTAACCCCTTACCACTCGGAATGAGGCCCTTTGCCTTCCTGACAAATTAATTAATGAGCAAATTAATTGAACCATGTTTGTGTCCTGGAGAAAATTGTCATATTCTGTTCCTTTGTACAGCTAGTAGGAGCATAATGGACAAATAAGTGGCATGCATACCCAACTTTTCATTATTAAATGATTTGCATGCTCTAGTTTTTGTACAAGTAAGGTTTGTGTTTGATGCCAACATGCATTACATTTATCGGAAGTATTACTTTTAGTCTCACCTATATTTATCATTAGTGTACTAGAGGACATCATTTGATACTCTGCCCATCTCGCACTTGGATAACGGGCAGATAAGGCAAATGCATGCCACATTTTTCATAACTAATTTGTGCTATATTCAAACTACTGTTAATAAGTTTAAATTAACAAGCCAATTAATTGATTCAAAGTATTGACCAATGTTTGCCATCATGTTTTGTGCAAAAACCTATTTGGGCAGAGAAGGGAGGCTCCAAATACTTCAGAAAAATATGATTTCTATTCCTAAGCACTTTTTCACCAATTTAACAGGCCAGCGCAATTATTAGGAGGTAACCTCCAAACTGAACACCACCAATACAGCTCATACGGTGCTACCAGGTTTACCTGGAGGGAGACCTGCTATTTGGCATAGGAATTTATTTTACAACCCCTCCTGGACATGACAGTTATAAACACGCCAGATTTCGCTGCCATAAAAAATCATAGAACAGACCTGTGCCTTGTATACCTCCAGGCACTTGTCCAATCTGAATGCCTCAAGCTTGAAGTCAAACTGTAAAACATCTCTTTAATCCTTAATGGTGCCCTTTCAGCTGTCTTCTTAAAATGATTGACCCAAGCACCGTTATTTGTGAAGAGTAGGCTCAGATACAATTTAGACTACCTCCTCATATCCACATTCATTTAAAGACTAATTACACATTTTCATCCTTTTCCCAAACATCATCAATTTTGTTTTATCATATTTCATTTCAAACTAGTCATATGTGTATAGCAGGCACTGTTGGTGACCTGCCGGGGTTAAGTGCAAAATAGCTGTGTTATCGGCATAAAGAAGCATGCTATAAAAGGTACCTTCAGAGAGGGTAGATTAACTTTCCTTAGAGAAGTGCTAGTGCCATAGTCAGAAAGGAATACATTGGGACCAACTGACACAACTGCTTTTCACCTTTATTAAGTGCTGCAAATTAAAATGTTCTAGCAGAGTCTTAAAGGGATGTTCCGGGACTTTTTTTTAATTATTCCTACGGTTCGGCCATGTGTTTTTAAGCATAAATCGGTAGATCGTAGAAAACTTTCCTATGGACCTTACCCGACTTTTCGTCCATTAACGCACTCGAAATCAGCCGCCATTTTGTGATAATCCTATCATTTCCCCCCATCGACCTGGCTCACCTGCGTTTGCGGCACAAAATCATATCCCCCGCCCCTGAAACAGACTTTATCAAAACATTCATATTCCCCGCCTCTATCCGTGACGTGACTGTGCTGCGTAGGCAAACGCGCCCAGGCGTCTTCTACGCGACTCCACACAGAACCCGAAAACCAACACAGATCAGCTCACAACACAGCGTGCCACAATTCGGAATATGAAACTGTACTTTTAAATCAAACCGCAAGATTGTAAATTTGGTAAAGTACATTTATTTGACATCAAATGTTTAGAGAATATTCAGCGATTTGCATTTTTCTTTGCTCTCGATCCAAAATAGTTCGTCTTGAGGCAAGCGATGTTCGTGTGCAGTACACGGGGTGTTGGTTTACGATAAAATAAGCTATTCGGTCGCACTGATAATCGCATGGCTGTTCCAACAACGAGGCACTAGGCCACCACAACGGTATGTATGTTGCATCTAGCCATTAGTACCGCGTAAGGGCATACTTGTACTTGGCGATCGTCCCATAAAATGGTCAGGGTGGTAACGTTGTTCACGCGGAGAAGCAACTGGCGGTTGTAAAAGCCATCCGCCGGTGTCTGGTACTCGTGACACATACAATAATGAAAGATGTACCTGTTTTAAAAACATAAAAAATGAAATTAGTCTCACCATCAGATCCTTATTAAAATTATTCATTTTATATATTTGGTCGGGAAATTATTTCATAGCTAGGACAGTGCAACTGGGTATTATACGTCATTTCCAGTAACCCACCCCCTCTCCTCCGCCTTTTTCAGAGCCGCCTGAGCGCCAGTGGACCACTTCGTCACTGATATGATATAATATGGCATTTGCAACGCGCCTATACACAAGTGTTTCAAGGCGTGGTGAGGCAGGGAGGGTGGGGGAACAAGGAGAAGATAGACAACGATCCTACTAGGCCAGGTGTCAATCAGATTGCGCAAGTGCAGGGGTAGGGGGAAGGTAAAAGTGCAAGGGGAAGGGGAGGGGGAAGTGGAGTACAAGGTAAGTAGCATAAAATAATAAATACATAGGGCCAGCTGGTGGTAAGTGCAGAACAAGTGCTGGGATACAAGTAGGATACTGAGACAGTCCCCCAGTGCAGGGGTTGACAGGGAGGCAGTGCAGGTGGAGAGTGGAAGGGCCCAGGACCGAGGTCGCAGACAGTGGACCAGTTATAGCAGGGGAGAGGGAGAGAGAAAGCAGAAGCAAAGCGGAAGGTTTTGAGGTGCTTCCGTAAAAGGAGATGGTTCTCATCAAGATAGTGCGCGGTACAAAACAATATGCCACATAGAACGAACAAGTACAACTTAACCCGTCTTTAAAGCTACTGTATAGTAATTAAATTGCGGTATAAACTCATCTAAAGAGTTACTTACATTATATTTGCATTTTCCATTGTGTCTGTGCGTAGGGCAGCCCCGAAATACCACTCCTTCTATGCCGACGTTATTTCTTCTAATGAACGAACATTAAATGGCTTTCGTTTCTGAAATTATATTCATTATCGTTTACGTTATTGCACCACACCCACAAAAAGAAGTCCTTCAGGATGGTCCCGGCCTGTCAAGGTCAAATAACAATAGAACCTTATACTGAGTCGTGGGCCATTCCGGCACCCGAGCAAAAAATCAAAGCAGCTGACCTTCACTTTGAACGAGCACACATTCCTAGTTAGCTACATTCAGTGTAAGGCCATCTCACAGGACTTGAAATTTACACTCCATCTTTGCATTTTGTCTGCGTGCATTTGCAGCCCCAGAGAACCATAAATACGGAGACATTCTATATTTTTTGAAAAATGATTTATATTACTGTTTGGTTTAATTTAATGCGCAAATGAACAAGGTTGGATAGACACATTGCATGTACACTGAGCAATCACTTTTATTTGCACATTACATAGATACACATATTCAATGGGCCTGCAACATGAGGAGACTCGAGAGAACAGACAATCAAATTACAATCATTTAAACCGTGATGTGTATTTCTCAATGAGCTCTGCTTTAGGTGGACATGGAACAGAGGCAATGTTGGGTGGCAATGCAGTTGTCCCCTGCACAGGTTCGTTCACAACTCCATGTATGTGCCTATCTAGGACATCAACAATAAGTCTCTCAATAAACTCATATTGCATATCCTGAAACACTGGTTTGATCACCCATTGTTTACTTCTTTAAGTGAAGACCTTATTGTAGCGAAGCGTCCCTAAAGTTCCGGTCGTCGTACTTTGTTGACAGCCAACATTATGGTTAAATGCCAAGACCGCTAGAAGAGTCCGATTTATCATGCCCTCCATGCCAAAATGCAATCGTTTTGGCCTGTACTTTAGGCACATATTGTGGAACACCTCCAAATCTCCTGTGTGGCAGAATTCCGTTAGTCCCCTCAAATCTCTTGTTATAGTTTTATCAAATACAATCTTTTCAATGGCTTTGTGAGTGGGTGATGAAGGAATCAACCACTTCTTCTTCCGTGCCTCCTCTGTGGACAAATGGCCATGTTCACAATTGTGGAAATGTTGGTTTGTGGTCCAGCGGTGAACGTTGCTACAGTGTAGCATTACTGACCGCCATTTTTCCAGTAGAATTTCCAACAACCCTCCACATGTTTTTGAGCTCCACCAAAGATGGTTGCTGATTGACTTGGACCACTGTGAAATTCCTTGCATATCTTTTTTTTTACCTGCAGCCGACATTTTTTTATTGATTGTTTTTGCAAGATGCCATACGTCAAATTGGTGATTTATATTTTTGTACTCTTCTCTCATTGTCTTGGCAATTGAAACGTGTCTGTCCGTGGCTATCAGGTCGATCACCATTCCCCGCGATTGTAGTTCTTGCAATGATGCTACAAAGCCAACTTTCTCCATGGCCACTGAGGATGTACTTTGTGACACCTGCACGACCACCGAACTCACAATTTTCTTACTTTCCATGTCCTGAAAGTGGTAGGTGCAGTACTTGGCTGAAAATCCTGGGCTGTCGCACTGTCCATCACCGGCTAGCCTGAACCGTTTGCCCGCGAATGTACTATCAATAGACATTTTTTCCATTCTCCAAGCTTCGCTAATGGCTGGAAATAGATAATCGATTTGGTATTTGTAGAACTGAGTTTTCGCAATGAAATGGATTCCCACAAACTGAAAGAAATACTCTAACTTTTTAAAACTTGAACCACTAAAAAGTGCGGCCGCTGCACAAAGTAGATTGCCTGCTGGCAGTTGCCCCAGCATGGGTTGTGCAGACCATGAGAAAGGATGATATTTTGTACAGGTGGCATGTATTTTAAGGTTAGTGCCTCGAATTGCACAAGTCACATTAATCAATGGCTCCCCACATACTTCCCCACCAACCGAATGCCCACATTTCATCCTAATAATAATATCAATCAAACAACTATCGAATACAATGAATTTGGCCTCTTTCCTTATACTGTCACTCTGCATCCCAGCTGGTTCGGCCTGTAACGTTGAGGACATGTCACTCACATGAAAGGTAGAATCTCTGATATCGTCTTCCGCTATGTTCAGTGATATTGATGGTGTTTCATTGTCGTCCACTTCATTCTCTTCCATTGCAACATCTGTTCCTTCTCCGGCGATGGGTGAATAAAACAATTTCTTCAACTTTCTCGCGGTCTTAGTTTTTGCGGGTGTGGATTCTGTGAATTGATCTTCTACTGCATCCGAACTACCAGGAGGACATTCACTATCAATGGCTGGTGGTGGTATAGCTCCGTTGTCAATCACTTCATATTCTTCCCATTGGCACGATGCATCTCCAGTCTCAAGTCCCTGCCAAAAGGTTTGACAAGCAACATCTCTCGTTCGCTTCACTGTCTGTGTAGATCTAGTTCGTACAACCACTCGCAACTAGA
Source organism: Ambystoma mexicanum (assembly GCF_040938575.1). Lineage (NCBI taxonomy): Eukaryota > Metazoa > Chordata > Amphibia > Caudata > Ambystomatidae > Ambystoma > Ambystoma mexicanum. Next base: position 1,381,107,740 of record NC_090935.1, read on the forward strand.
GGACAGATTGGAAAAGGGATGTTCAGTTTAAACACAACTTACAGTATTGAACTATTAACAGTGAAAAACAACATAATATAGTGACCAGGACACTAACCTTCTTTTGCTTTCTTTTCTTTGAAACTTTCTTGCCTCGAACTTCAACATCAGGACGCTGTTGCTCCGACTCGTGTGTGCATGTCTCCACTTCCTCTTGCGCTGCAACAGCTATATTTTCATGATAAGCATATCCATCATGCACTGACGCTCCATCGACTCCCTGAAACATAGAACTTTCATTAGTATGTATAATAATATTGAAAACACAAAATGTACTTGGGGACCAATACCCACGTACATCTCAATAGCAAAACACGAATGAACGCATTGTGTAGAACATTCAAATGACAATTATTCACGCATTGCTGATCTAGTTAGATGTAACTGTCAAGATCCATACCTCGGGCTCTGCATAGACTTCCATTGATGATATTATTGAAGATGACGCTTCAGCAACTCCCTGAAACACAGTAATTGCATTAGTATGGTTTTCTATTTTGTTAAAAAGAACCTAAACTTTGTGCAGGTGACAACGGCTCATCGAAATAGACCTGCACAAATGATCAGTTGTCTAAAATAAGTAATGGATATCTAAATATGATTCGATTTCCTCGATCGTTGGAAGTGTCACCACCCAGAGATCTGCATCAACTACTAGGGGTGATGTTCTTGTAGAACATTGCGCCGACCCGTAACTGCATGCTCCCCCTTCTTCTTGGACTAATGCTCCATCGACTCCCTGAAACATAGGACTTTCATTAATAATGAACACAATATTGAAAAAAGAAGACACATAGGAGGGCGACGACAGAAGGACATATCAATGGCTAAAAATGAAAGAAACATTGTGTGTAACAATCACGCTACAAGAATGCAAGATCTGATGATCTCCATCGATGGAACTGTCCGGAAACGTACCTCGAGCATCTGAGTGACATCAACGGTTGTCGTCAATGCGTTGGACTCCTCAGCATCTCCCTGAAAGACAGTACTTGCATTATTTTGGATAACAATTATTATAACTGAAAACAAAGACTGAAGGACGAGTACTAGGGTGTACCATTAGGTAAAATAATTACACGATAAATTAAAACTATTGATTTACATGCCTAAAACAAGTCGGTGGCAGAATAGCTAAGTAAGATTACCCGATAGGCGCTTGAAGTGGCTGATGACTGCAATAACGACACGGATGGAGAATCTTCCGCCTTCATATTGAGTGGATACATAAATGGGGAAATTATTGTTAGCTAATGCTACACACTACCGCAAGGCCGAGAGCTAAATCCGTAAACTTGACTCACCAGTGGAGGGATGTGGACGAATAGAGTGGGAATAGCGGTTGAGAGCAATTTTCGCTTCGCTCGCGGTGTGTTCTTCTTTATTAGCAATGATGTGGAGTACATGTCTGAGCTAAAGTGCCTGCTGCAGATGCGGTATCGATCACCCCTCTTGTCCGCAAAGACTTCTAGGACTCTACTTTCAAGCTCAGATGGTGGATATCCGCAATATCGGACCCATTCTCTTATCTGATCTATTGTCTTAGGGAACACATGCATTATAATACCTTCAGATTTGTTATGGGTCTTCGAAGGGCAACCGCCAATGGAACAGGCAGGCATTGTGGAAAGTTCTGAAAAGTAAAGATCAACAATTCTCTCTGAATACCAATGTGTTAAAAAATGAAATGACACATAAAAGGTTCAATGCAAGGTTCGTTTTGGTTCTTGGAACTATACACGTTATTCACATGCGGATAAGTATTTGAATAACTTTAAAAAAATAGAAAAATAATTTGACTAAACTCAGAACATGTGACTAGTTCCTTGCATGTACTGTCTTGAACGAAAAGAAAACATGGATGCAATTTGATGACTACTAGCAAATAGATATAATTTTAAAAAATTGGACGCAAAATGATTATGGTACATGGCCTTACCTTGACGAACAAACAGTTAGATGCAGGGATCAGAGTAGTTTCTTGTCGTAGAACAGGGAGCAGTTCACAGGTTGCAAACTGACGAGTTTGCTCGAAGTGGTCACGGAAGTTCACAGAGACGAAGAGCAGATAACCAGCACCTTCACGGGTTGACTAGCAAAGCGCAAAGAAGTTCTCATTAGAAATATGAAGTGGGTTATAAATAATTCGAAACAGGGGTGTGTTTGTGAATGAATGACGTGAATATGTCGTGGCATTATGCGGTTTGCAGGGGGGCGTCCAGCGTGAGGGGGGATGCTTGGCAGGAGACACGGGGTCTGGAGGTAGACATGGGAACAACAACCCATGCTCTATAGACCACTTTGAAGTGTACATGGTCTTTGGCACCTCTTGGCCTTTATCGCTCCCTGACAGCTCCACTTGCAAGCGCAAGTACCCCGGTGCGAACTGCCTTTGATAGGGCGGGGGGGTGGATTGGGGCGGTGGTCGTGCAGACAAGACACAGGAAGACTCGTGAATGGAGACACACTTATGTGGATTGCAGGGGGGCATCCAGCGTGAGGGGGGATGCTTGGCAGGAGACATGGGGTCTGGAGGTAGACATGGGAACAACAACCCATGCTCTATAGACCACTTTGAAGTGTACATGGTCTTTGGCACCTCTTGGCCTTTATCGCTCCCTGACGGCTCCACTTGCCAGCGCAAGTACCCCGGTGCGAACTGCCTTTGATAGGGCGGGGGGGTGGATTGGGGCAGTGGTCGTGCAGACAAGACACAGGAAGACTCGTGAATGGAGACAAACTTATGTGGATTGCATGGGGGCGTCCAGCGTGAGGGGGGATGCTTGGCAGGAGACACGGGGTCTGGAGGTAGACATGGGAACAACAACCCATGCTCTATAGACCACTTTGAAGTGTACATGGTCTTTGGCACCTCTTGGCCTTTATCGCTCCCTGACAGCTCCACTTGCCAGCGCAAGTCCCCCGGTGCAAACTGCCTTTGATAGGGCGGGGGGTGGATTGGGGCGGTGGTCGTGCAGACAAGACTCGTTTGCCGCAGGGCCTCACCAAGGAGAGGCCATCTAACTGCATGTAAGAGGCAGGCTGCAGGATCTAGTACATGGAAGGCAGGGGGGTGAGTTTATAAATACCTCACCCTCCCAGGAGAATATATGGGTGCAGTTCACCCTGGAGACCCTGGATGCCTAGGCAGTTAGTCAGCAGCAGGCTGGCCTGTGGTGGCAAGGCGGCATGGGCCAGAGGGGGTCATCTCTGTACCCGGTGCCCAAAAGGATGATTTATTATGATCAACCATATTGATTATTTACCTATAACCATGTTTTGTATCAATAAAATCCAACAGCCTTTTATTGCCAACGCTTGAACAAATATATTAACAACCATTGTTAAAATATATGTTGGGTTTTATTTTAGATCTTAATTTCAATTGAACATAAATAATAAACATTACACATTATAAAGTTCCGGTTGCAGCACATCCAGGGAAAATCTGCGGTATTGTCCACTGTCGCTGGGGAAATGTTGTCTAATGGCAAGTACCACACAGGCAGGTATTACTCTCCGAACGCGGTGTCCGAGCCTCCAGTGAAGCCACCAAGTGAAGCAACGATAGGCCACCAGCCTGTACCACCTGTGAAAAAGAAAGATGCAAACTGTATTAAAATGAGAAAACTTTCTTATCAATGTCGATTCAGGTAAAAAATGTCATTCTGCTTTGAAAAAAATTCTATCTAGAAAATGCACAATATGGAACCAAGTGGCATCACTGACATCACAACCAGAGTATACTTACTCGTTACTCGGATTACGCAGACGAACAGTGCCGCGAAGTTCGTGCATAAGCACCATCATCATCCTCAACACGGTCCGTGAGAGGCAGGCTTCCCTGAACTCTGGCAGCTCGGTGATGCATTGCGGACTTGGCTCGCCTTCCGAAATGTAGGCCAAGCACCCGGAATTTTCACGGCAGCAGCAGTTCTCCTCCTCAGTTGGCATTAGCTCGCACCGATTGCACGTGCACCAGGTGGAGACGCCGTCCATGCGACATGGTCCAGGCTCTTCATCCGTTGACTGGTCCTCCCAACTGCCGTCCGAATCCCCATCGTTTTCGCGTGCTTGCCTTTCCAGTAGTTCCTCCTCGGTGTACTCGGGCTCGTACATATACGGCATTATTGTAGCCATTGTGTGGTAAAGAAAGTAAAATAATTTACAGAGATGGTACAGGTGTTCACAAGGCCTAGAAGCGGCGAAGGTAGCTGACCAGAGCACAGAAACGAGTCACAGAATACTCAAAGTAACACAGAGAGAGTAATGGAATCGAAAATCTGCTGCTGTGTGTTGTGAAACGGTGTGTTTATACTTATTGAGGAAAGAGGTGTCCTGCCATTTCCATGGCGACACTTCATTAGCTGAGGCGCAGCGATTGTTGACACGAGACGTGCTTTGGCGTTGGGAAATGGGCGGTACGAGTCTGCTGATGACAGGCTCAGGGGCGGGGGATTTGATTTAGTGCCGCAGAAGCAGGTCAGCCAGGTCAATGCGGCAAGTGATAGGATTATCACAAAATGGCGGCTGATTTCGAGTGCGTTAATGGACGAAAAGTCGGGTAAGGTCCATAGGAAAGTTTTCTACGATCTACCGATTTATGCTTAAAAACACATGGCCGAACTGTAGGAACAATAAAAAAAAAGTCCCGGAACATCCCTTTAAGTTTATTACATTTCTAATTTGTGCTGCAATCATTTTCCCCACCAACTGATCAACTATATGTTTCGTCAAAAAATGGATGTTGCTCACCATTTCATGTGATATGCAAATTTTGCTAATTGCGCACAAAAGTTTGAAGACCCCTTCTCTAGCTCTTTAATGGACTCCAATTGTGTATTAAAATCCCCCCATAACAACTATCTCATAGTGATACACGCCTTTCTATTCCCAGCTGCTTGCACATTCATCCAACTTTGCTAAAACATTATAGTGGGTTCTTTCCTTTGGCCTGTTGTAGATATGAAACAAAACATATGTCAATTCCCTGGCATACTAATAACCAACTGCTGCAGGTCAGGGGAACCTGTGTTTACCTGGCTAACCTCCCAATTCATGGTTGCCTTCGCCTAGATAGCGAATCCCCCAAACTGCCTTCCCTTCGGGCCCTTCTTAACTTTCGTAACAAATTAGGCTATTTCTTCTAGGGTCCACGTTTCTTGAAGGGCAATAACGTAAAAGTCCTCCATTGATTTTACCCATTCACTGGGCCTGATCACGACTTTGGCGGTAATGCCGGTGGTATTACCGCTGGCGGTATTAGCCCTACCGCCGAACTCCCCGGCGCTAATAGCGCCAGATCACGAGTTTGGCGGTAATGTAATTCCCCATTCCCCATTGAGCCCATTCAGGAATGCCCCATTCCCCATTGGGCTCAATGGGGAAAATGTGCGCTCTTACCGCCGGTGGATTTCCCGCCGGCAGTAATAGCGTGAATTTTCGCCGGATTTCCCCCCAGCTGGGGCGAAATCCACCAAAGTCCTTATTTGGCAGACCCTTAAATCCAGCGGTAATAGCGCCAAAGTCGTGATCAGGCCCACTGTCTTTAAGCTGTTTGGCAATCCCAGCAATTTTCCAAGATATCAAATTGATATTGGTCCACGCTACTCGAGCTGGAGACCCAGTTGTCGATGACAGTCAATATTTATCATCCAAGCCCTCGTGGACAACTGGGATTCAGTTGACAGCATCCCCTGTCCCTCAGGCAACATTGGTGCTTGGGAAATGGGTGTTGGGACATCTTATGGATTTTTTGGTCATGAATGGATTTGGTAGGGTAGACCCTGCCACAGGCGATGTTGTTACAACCTACTGGTGGTTATGATCTGGATTTGATCACAGTAGACCCTTGGGCCAACCAATCTTCTCTAAGTGCATTTTGACTAAAGTCATTCCCACTGTTAATGTTAATGTTAATGTTAAAAGTATTTGTACTGTGCACCAGTACCAACGGAATTGGTCCTCAGGCACTCAGGCGGATCTGCAAACAAGAAGGTGGGCAGTTAATTGGGTGAAGAAGCAGTAGAAAAGTGAGAAAAGTGATGTCCTGTTGGCAGCTTCAGTTCGGTTTTCACTGTGCGCTGAGCTTGGCTGTGAATAAAGGACCAATGTGAGTCATTGTGTGCTGTTTGTGCAAGTTATGTGTTGTTGCAGTGTGCTGATGTGCCTGCCTTTTTCCATGCGAGAGGGTGGTTGTGTGGATTTTTGTGTGAGTTCAGTATGCAGAAATGTGTGCTTTTGGGTTAGTGGGTTTTATGTCTCTTAGTCCTTATCATTCTTGTTCTGTTTATCCCGTTGTCCTATAGAATAGGCATATTCTTTCTCTTTTTCTTTCCTGTATGTCTAATTATTAGGAGTGATGGCGTGGGAAGTAGCCAGCTGTGTTATTTCTGACCTTTGTGTACCAGGTTGAGACGTGTATTGTCCCCCACTCTGGTATTGGTGCTGTATTATTTACAATCACCCGCTCCCTTCCTATCTACTTCCTGTTGGTGATCAATTGCTGCCTGCGTTTACTTTGTAGGCCAAGATGTTATTGACAAATCACCCTTACCCTTCCACAGTACGTTGATATGCCATAGATTGTTCTTCCCTTACTTCATTTGATGGGCGGTAGCTTAGGGAAATAGGGACAATCGGTTTCCTCCCTCAGCATTGTTTCAGCTGTGTATGTGCCCCCATAGGCACTCTTTCTAGTTATGGGGTAAAGGGCCAAGGATTTGAGGAGTTTTCTGAATAGGAGGTGATCTCTTGTGTTACGTATGTTCTTTGGTAACTCATTCCAGGTTTTTGGGGCCAGGTGAGAGAAAGAGGATCCTCCAAATTTTCTTTTGTTGTATTGTTTTGTTTCCAAACTGATGTCTCTGCAGGATCTGAGTGGCCTTGTTGGGTGGTGTATGTTTATTTTGTTCTCTTAGAAACTTTGCAGATTGGCCCTGGATTGCTCTGTCTGTTATGCACATTGATTTGAACTATTAGATGGATTGAATCTTTTGTAGCACACAATATCTTCTCAGATCATAGAGACACAGCCCCTTTTATGAAGTATTCTATGGGTGACTTTGTTAATGTTTGCCTTTTGACTCTCAAAGGCACCCCTTGTTAGCTTTGGGACATTGGTCGAACATACAAAGTGGTTGGTTTTCCCCTGTACAACCTCCCTCATTGGTATATGTGGTCTTACATTATTCAACGAAGCACCAGGATTTAAGTTGGTGCTATGAATGTCGACACATTTAGCTTGCAGGGGGAGAGATGGCCTAATGCTAAGTGGGCTCTTTCATCTACTGGGGCCTTTTCCAGCTTGATTCCTTATCACCTCTGTGAATGGGATAGCACATGTAGGACACTTATTCGGTTTACCAGGCAATGTATTAGAGTTCCTGCTGTGGTTAAGAGCTTGTTGGTATGTTATGGAAATGTGGTAGTCTATCTTTGGGGGCACAATTGGCATGTTTGCCAAGGTAGCTGACAATCCTATACACTGGCTCAACTGGTTTATGTGTCTTGGACCACCAACACTCTGGTTATTGAGATTCATTTTAAGCTCGCCCAACTCCCCCAAGATCCTTCTCACTAATTCCTTGATGTCAGCTATTTCTACCACCATCTGCACCATAGTGTTCTTCTTAGACAGGCCTGGTGGCCTACACTCATCCCCATTGTCAACAACTATCACGTTCGGTTTATACACTCCTCGCTGCTTGTGCACCACCTTCTGCACCTTTACAGGGACTGCCTTCGGCCCCGGTTCTGTCATTTCCTTCTTTCTCTTTCCCCCGTGGATCATATTAATTGGTGACTAAATACAATTCTAGGCTTGAGAACCCATTTGAAATTGGGACTGTAATTTCCACCACCTCGTCCCTGTTCGCAGTCACCGCACCAACCTGGACTGCCTCCAGGAGGCTTCCCTGGGGCTATGGGCGGTGGCAAGAGTAATAATTCTTCTTGGTGTCTGGCAGGTGTTTTTTTGCAATTATAAATTGGGGTGCCAATCCATCCAATGTCATTTTACTGACAAAGGGATCATGTGTACCCCCCACCTGCCCTTCTTTTTGCCACAATTCAAAGTCACATAGAGTTTCTTTTCGCATGCCCCCTATTTTCCCAAACGAAGGTCCACTACTTTAAGGGAGTGTGTTGTAGCCGGGGTTATCTCTTCCTATCACCTGTAAGACTCCGGCATCTCCCTCTCTCACACAGTTAGATTTTGCCCCTTCTTCCCACCACCCTCAGTGATCCACTCTATATCGCTGAGTAGGGCCTTCATTCTGTAATAAATACATTAAATTAACTTATTGCTTGGAACATTTTAAACAAGTATTGTGTCTTCTCTCGGGAGAAATTCCCCAGATGCCTTTCCTTTTAGACATCTTCAGCTTGCCTTACACCTATCATAAAACATTTTTCACAGTGACCCAACACAATTCAACAATAATTAAAAAGCAAAAGTAGTTGTTAATAATCATATCTAAAATCAACTCAAATACATAACTGCTAAACAATGTTCAAAAGATAAGAACGCTGAAACTTCACAGGCAACCGGTTAAAATAATCCACTGAAGACTCTATGTCATGCCCTGACGCTGTTTAAGTATCTAAGATGTTGCAAAGAATTACAATGCGTCAGAATATATAATGAAATAAAAAGTGCTCAAATGTTGTCAGCAACAGCCTAGATAGAACAAACAAGTCCACTCACAAACTTGTTGTGATCAAAGCAGTAGGAAGCGTTTGACTGCTTGGTAAAAAGTCCTTGTGTGCTCCACACAGCTGAGGTGTCTTCACAGACTGGCTTAAACTTTCCTCGAGATACTCAGACCAGCCGACAGGGCTAAAGATAAGACTGGCTGGCAATTAGGGCTGTAAACCCTGTCGTTGATCAAGATGGTTGGATATAACTGGAAAGGATACTAAATGTTCATTCCTAATTACTATGCAAAGTGGTGTTGGGTACTTTGTGTAGATTTGGGACCTAGCGTTATTTTCTTACTGCCAAAAACAAAATAATTTAGTAATAACCACTCCTTGTATTTAGATTGGGTTTGGTATTATATTGGTATAGTGGCTATGCATTATTTCAGTACACAGATACATTTGATTGGTATACATTTCGTTGTGGTATAGAGGTGAGCATAATTTCTTTGTTTTATTTGTGGCCCCAACGTACAAAACCCCTTTCTTTTGTTTAGACTGTTCTTGTGATCTCTAGAGGCCTCAGGCTTCTACATTATTCAGTAACACCACATTTTCATTTGGAGTGCCACTTATGGCTGTTATCACTGATTTATCTACACCAGTGAGCTATGCTTCCATAAAGTATTCACTATAACATGCGGTGTTATCACTAATTTATTTACATTAGTGAGACTATGTTTCCAGGGCCTCTCTCTGCTGATTCATATACGCCCAGCAGACTATTGTATTATATTCCACTCAGAAGACACACACATACATATACACTGAGTGGAACCACGCACACAGCTATTCATAATTGCTCATAACATTACTTTATCTACATAGGCATTCTGGCACATATATTACCTAATAACTTCCACTTTTATTATGTGATATGGGCTAAATGCACCAGAGAAAGACAGAAGCAAAAAAAACCTTTACACAGGTTGTGATTTATACCAGATTCATTTCAAAATCATACATTACCAGCTTTGCGAGGCAGTCTTTTCTAGAATAAACAGAAGAGAAACAATTGCAAAAATACAAGGCATTTCATTAAATTCTTTGCAACAATAAAAAGAACAGTACATCAATTGACTTGCATTTAGATGGCAACATTAGAATGTGGCATTTAAACACAGTGACTCCCCAATAGTGACTATCGCTACACTGCCTGCCTAATAATAAATCATTTGTCCGTCACAGCAAACTCACTCCATTCGTATATTTACCAGCTATTTGTAGCTCTCCCACACGTGATCTCCTGGCTTGTCGCCTCCGAGAAGTGGCCCAGGGTTTTCTTTTTAAAGCCCCCAGCGAGAACATGCAGTTCCAATCTGCAATCTTCTGTTCTCAAGTCAGTGCTAATTGACTGGGGAACCCCAGTCTCTGAGGGTCAGCAGCCCAGCCAGGCGACCTCAGCAGCTTCAGCCAAGTCCTCACTGCAGCACCGCCAAATGTCCACTAACTCTCCTTCTCCCCGAGCTGCTTCAAGAAACCTCTGCCACAACCCTTAAAATGACGTGTACCCAATCAAAATACACAATAATGTATCCTCCTTCTTCAACAATGGTTTGGCTTATTCAGTTTAGAAACTGAATATACTCATTTCCTGGCATGCAGATTTTGCATCCAGCTAACACAGTGAACAGAGAAAAAAAATGAATCCAAGTGCACATTTAAAATGACTTTCAGAGCCTGTCTTTTCAACCTCATTTTCACATGGAGGTCACATTATGATGTTATTTGATTAGTATTAGTGATTAGCATTTGTTAGTTAAGTTAATTAATCAAGTATCCAATGTGTCTCCTGTAATTGAGGCATTTTCAATTGAGAAAAAAATGGTGTTCTTTTAAACTAAGTATTGAAAAATGGAGAAAAGAAATTATGTTCATAGATAGCCTGTCTTCATATACCTGTCCATATGTTACCCTGGCAACACATGACTTGCTGTACCACCTTACAGTTATAATGTGATCCCATGCAGTGGTGCTGCTCTCCAAAACACGCTAAATTATGCTACATATACCCTCCTTTTTCTGAGAATTTGGCAGTGGTCCAAGCCACAATTGGAAGGAACTCAAACACGCTCCCTTTCTTCTTTTAAAATGTAGCAATCCAACAAAATAAATATTCATATGTGAAAAATGAAAATTGAAAAATGACTGTTCAATCATCATAATATCAAAATTCACCTCTGAGTCCATCAGTTCTTATAAAATATTTTACATATTTCTTCCCAATGAGTGTCCATAGACAAGTGTCTTACTTTTGTACTTGAAGTCAATCACAAAACAATAAAATAAAACAAATAGTTAAAATAAAGAATTGACATAACAGATTAAAATAATGAATTAAAATAATAAATACGTGGAACTCCATACTCCATGACACTTGTCTGCCTCTGACATGTCCCGACCAGCGATGTCACATCATTTGGTTCATTCGGGTCCTCTTCCATCTTGGCACTCTTGGATCCTTTTTCCATAGGAGTCATCTCTTTTTGGCAATCCGGTTACTTGTCTTCACCTCCACCCGGAGGCAGGCATCATTTGATCTTCATCCATGGGACTCCAGGACTCCATCATCTCCCATGTCCTCCGGTCCCGTAACCTCCAAGCCAAAATGTGTTAATATTCTAAATCAAATAGAAAAGAAACAAATTAAGTACTTAGCACAATACTAACTTCACCCTTTTTCCGAAAATAAAATTATATATATATCCATGCACTTCATAAATCATTTTGTCCTCTTCCTCTCGCTTTCTGAAATTAAGCACATGTTAAAGAGAAAACAAACATACATAAAATAGCATTCAACATTTAATACAATTTCATTTTGCAAACCAACTCCATTAATTTCAGCTTCCATTTTTTTTAATTATTATTATTATTTTTTTATAAATTTTTATATATATATATATATATATATATATATATACATATGTCACAGTGTTTGTGTTCCATTACAATAATCAATCACCCCTATTTTATTTCTCTGCTACTGCCTGTCCAATAGACTCATTTATTTTCTTTCATGTATTCAAGAGACTTTATCTGTTTCTACATGCTCAAGCCTTTTAACCTCATGTCTGGGGTGCCATGGTTTAATTTGATTTACATGAACAAACTGTTCTGTTGCTGCTTCACCTTCAGTTTTCAAAATTTTGTACACTACGGGAGATATCTTATCTATAATTCGAAATGGCCCCTGCCAGGCTGCCAAAAAATTGGAATTCTTCGGTTTACTTTTTCCAAAATGAAATTTGTATACCTGATCCCCCACACTCTTTCACTGATGTCTTTTTATCATAATATGCCTTTGCACTGTCAGCAGCTCTTTCTAGATTTCGCTGTACAACAGCAAAAGCATGTTGTAAATGCTTCCTCAGTTCATCAATGTATTCATGAACTGTAGATGCACTTACAAGTGTCTGATCATGTATAGTAGGTGTTGTGGTAATACCATTTTCCTACCTGTCAAAACCTCATGTGGACTAACAATTGTTGCTTTGGCAGAAGTTGACCTGATTGCCATCAAAACCAAAGGTAAACGTAAATCCCAGCTGGAATCTGCTTCTGCCACAAATGTCCTTAATATGTCCACAACAGACCTATTACAGCGTTCAACTCCCCCTGAAGAAGCCGCCTGATATGCAATATGTAATTTTCTTTTCACACCCAGTATTTGCCATACCTTACTCATTAGAACGCTTATGAAATGACTTCCTCTGTCTGATTCTATTCTTTGTGGTAACCCAAACCTTGAAAACACATGATTCACCAGTAATGTAGCTGCTGTTTGCACACTACAATCTGGTGCAGGAATACACTCAATCCACTTCGACATCAAACACACCACACTCAAAATATAACGGTTCCCCCTGCTCGACCTCTTTACAGGCCGTACATAGTCTATTTGCAAATCTGACCATGGAACAGTTAAGCCTCTTTTCATTAATGGAGCGCTATGCATTGGTGAAGCAGGTTTAAATTGGGCACATACTAGACATACTCTAATATATAATTCCACATCTTGGGACATATGTGGCCAGTAAGCATAATCTTTTAGTATTTCCAATGTTTTTTGTGAACCTCTGTGGCCTGCAATTATTGCATCATGTGCATGGTGTAGCATTAACCCTCTAAATGAAAGGGGTACCACCCACTGTATATGTCCTGTTATAGACTCTCTGATCATGAGTCCATCCTGTAGTCTAATTCATTTTTTATTCTTGAATAGCACCCTCAACTCTTCTTTTCCCATACAATCACTTTCTGTTAAAGGGTTTCGTTCAGGATCTATCAAATGATTATAATATATTCCCAAAATTAGATCAACCTTTTGTGCCTCAATCAGATCTTGGTCTGGTGTATCATAACTCCATTGTGCTACTGGTTGATCTACCTCCTTTGGTGCTTTAGAATGTGTTACTGCATAAATTTGTATTTCAGCAAGTAAATGTTCAATAGGTAGCAATTCTCCCATTACAGCCCCAATTTTAGCCAGGTGATCTGCCTTATCATTCAACCTCTCCTGGAGTTTTTAAATGCCCATGAATTTTCCTCCAGTATATTGTTAAATCATTCTCTGACACCAATTTGTCTATGGCTTGTATCATTTTTCCATGTTTAAGTGGCTTTTTGTTGTATGTAGTCATGCCTCTCGCTTTCCAGCCAGGTAAATATTCCACAAAGCTATTTCGTGCATAGTCAGAATCAGTCACCAGGACAATTTCACTGAATTTATTATCAACCGTAGTAGCAATTGCTTTATAAATGGCTGCCAATTCCGCTACTTGACTGCTCCTATCTCCAATTCTCATCCCTATACTAGGGACGACTTCACATGTCAACCAGAAATTTCCTATTGCTGACACTAAGGGGCCGATTCATGGAACAAACGTGCGCCGAAAATCTACACGCAAGCAGGCGCAAGCGGAAAAAAAGAGGCGCACGCGCACGCGTGCGATTCATGGAAGTCCCTGCGCGTGTCTTCCTCGGGATGTGCGCCAAACCCGTGCATGGCACACACGTCACTGCAACATCCCGAAAGACGTGCGCGACGCGCACAGTGAAAACGCACAACCTCTGCGCATACACTAGAAAGTGGGCGGAAGACGGGGCGTAACACGCGGAATGGGGAACAACTCGCGAAAACAAGGGCGTAACTGGGGATGTACTGCAGGGAAGCAGAGGGAACGCCCACACGCACCCGAACCACACGTATTCATGGAATCGAATAGGGCAAAGCCACGCACAGCGAAAGACACGCACAAGCCCAAACACGTCCGCCACACGAAGGCAGGCGGTAGCGTCCCTGTGCATTACAAAAGTGGCAACATACAGCAATAGTGCCTGTGCGAGCGGGGCACGTGTATTTCGGGGTTGCGTGGGAAGCTACACACGCGATTGAGTGGGGTACGTGTATTTCAGGGGTTCGCGGGAAGTTTCTCACGCGATCGGGCCTGGGGGAGCGTGCTACGTGCATTTCAGGGGTTTGCGTGAAGTTTCTCACGCGATCGGGCCTGGGGGAGCGGGCTACGTGTATTTCAGGGGTTCGCGTGAAGTTTCTCACGCGATCGGGCCTGGGGGAGCGGGCTACGTGCATTTCAGGGGTTCGCGTGAAGTTTCTCACGCGATCGGGCCTGGGGGAGCGGGTTACGTGTATTTCAGGGGTTCGCGTGAAGTTTCTCACGCGATCGGGCCTGGGGGAGCGTGCTACGTGTATTTCAGGGGTTCGCGTGAAGTTTCTCACGCGATCGGGCCTGGGGGAGCGGGCTACGTGCATTTCAGGGGTTCGCGTGAAGTTTCTCACGCGATCGGGCCTGGGGGAGCGGGGTACCACTCACCGTCTGCCTTGCGTGTAGTAGAACGCGTAGCCAACACCCGCTGTGAAGTAATAGCGTGTGAACCCCAACGGATGGAAAACACACGCACCGCACGAAAAGCACGTACAGATCATAAAGGCACGCGGGATCTCCAAGCCCTGCCAGGGCAACGCCCGTGCGCAAAACGTCACAGACGCGCTTACGCTGTAAGGGCCTTTGGTCCAAAGAAATCGCGTACGCGTGCTGACGCGCTTACGCGCTAAGGGCCTTTCCTCGAATTACACGCTGACGTGCAGATTTTTCACGTGCCAAATCACTCCGTATTAAGCTGGCCACGCGAAAACACACGGAAGACCACGCTCCTGCCCAGAAGGCCGAATCACTGCCCCCCAGTGCCCCGAGCAGCCTCCCACGTGCCATCTGCTGCTGCCTGCCTGCCTGCCTGCCTGCTGCCACCGTGCCCTGCCATTTGGTGCCTGCACATCAGCCACCTGCAGGGGTCCAGTTGCTGTGTCCACCCCTGCTGGTACAGAAGACTCCCGACTCGAATAGCATCGCTCCACAGCCCAGCCCCAGGACCCAGTTGCCCACCCACTCCTGCCCCTGGGGTTGCCATGTCGGGCACATCCACATCTGACCCCAGTGGCAACCCCCGGCCAGAGGGGCAGAGGGGCACCAGCTTCACTGCCACCGAAGTTGGTGTCCTGGTAGAGCAAGTCCTGGGGCAGTATGATGCCCTCTTCGGATCGTCCCGCGCCAACAGGGAAGGACGGGATAGGATCTGGGCCGACTGTGTGGTTGCCATCAACGCGGTGGGGGTGGCAACCCGCACCATCCAGAAGGTCAAGAAGCGCTGGGAGGACTTGAGGTCCAGGACCCTCATGAAGGCCAGGCGCCTCGTGGAGGGGGGCCGGGGCCGCATGAGTTCCATCCAGTTGAGGGTCCTGGAACGCGCACACCCAGCGCTCTACGCCCAGGTCCTTGAGAGGGAGACCCGTCTGGAGTTGAGCGGTAAGTGGCCAAGCATTGCTGTGTGAGACAGGGCATGTTGCAGTGTGCTGGTTGTCTGATACTTGCCTGCATGTGTGACATAGGCCATGTACGCATGTATGTGTGCAGGGACATCATGCGAATGCATGTGCGACCTGTAATGTGTGAACCGCACGGTTGTTGCATGTGTTTGAATGTGACATGGGGAGCCCTGTGCAGATTGCACACATGAGAGTATGGCAGTCTCTGTTCCTGGACATGGGTGGGGGCGAGGGATGGGTGCTGATGCCAGATACATATGTGGTATCCATGTCTGCAGCGGAAGGGGTGGGTGAGCCCCCACAGGGGCCTGCTACGGCGGTAGACGGCGAGGAGCCATCCAGGTTGGTGGTTTCCACAGAGGAGGAGGAGGCCGCCACTGAGGCGCACATGGGGCCTGGTGGGGGCATCCCTGCTGGTGCAAGTGGTGCAGTCCAGGGGCAGGGGCAGGAGACAGCACAGGTCACCGTGGAGTGGCCTGTGCATGTCGCTGTCCCTGAACCTGTGGGTGCACCACTTTGCACCAGCAGGGATGCCCCGTCCCAGGCCCGTCCGCAGGTAGAGGGGATGTCCATGTCATCTGACTCCCCTCCACCTGCGGACGAGGGGACCCCTGATTGGGGTCGCGATGCGCACGGCTGTGATTAGTGATGCCGTGCGTGCTTCCCAGGAGGAGCACGCACGTCATCACGAAGAGCACCGTGCCGACGTGGCCCAATTGGGATCGGCCATGTTCGGGGGTTTCCTGCATGTGTCGGCCAATCTGGCGGCCCTCTCCTCCTCTGTGGAGACTATACGCCAGTCGTTCTCCTTGCCGTCTTCCGGACCAGATGCCACCAGGGCCCCCTGTGGACCTGCCCTGACCAATGCAGCCAGCTCGGTGGGGATCCCATCCCTGCCACAGTCGGGAGTCAGAGGTCCAGCAGGGGTGGATAACACAGCAACTGGACCCCAGCAGATGGAGGATGTGACGGCATCATCGGGCAGGGCACGTGCACGACGGCGTCGGTGGTTTCCATCATCCTGGATGCCGTCGTGCTGGCAGAGGCAGTGGCGTCGGAGGCAGCAGCAGGCTCGACGTGTGAGGCATCATGGCTCGGGGCCATCAAGATCAGAGGGGCAGGCATCGGCCGGAGGGCAGGAGAACCCTGGGATGGTAGTGTCTTCCGTGTGGGAGCAGTTGGTCCAGCGGATAGGTGCGGAGCGGCAGCGGGCGGAAGAGGAGCGGCTCACCATGGTCAGGGCGGAGTTCTCCATGCGTCGGGCGTTGAGGCGGGCTGAGTGCCTCGAGGAAGCTCGCAGGGAGTTTGAGGTGAACATGGGGTTATCCCTGCGAGACCTCAGGGCCAGGACAGAGTCCCGCCTCCAGGACATCGACATGGAGTTCGATGATGCCCTGGCCGGCAACATCACAGAGTGAGCCGCAGGACTTGCCCGCTGCCATTGTATATAGTTATATAGTTAGTGGTAGGTTTCCTTTAAATTATTTTTTTTTTATTTGGTTGCGATTGGACAATGCGCCACTTTTTTGTATATAGTTCAGTTTTTAGTTAGTTGACATAGTTAGGTTTCATTTGGTTGTGCTCATGGACCCGGGATTGTCTTGTATATAGTTCTTCTATGGATTTTTGGATTTTTTGGATTTTTTTCATGGACATTCATCTTCTTTTTGTTGTTTTGCTTTGTGGTTTTTCTAATTTCATTTCCATTCTTGTTGATTTTCAATACATTTTTATTTTCATCCTTCAATGTGTCGTATCATCTCATTACTTTCATGCATGTCATGTTGGGTGTTTTAACATTCACTTGCAGCCATTGTGTGTGACAGACATGTGTTCATTTGCATTATTTACATTGGGTGTGTAACATGTAATTGCCTTTGATATGTGGGTGGATGTGATAGTTGGTTGGGCCTTTTGGCAGGGGAGGATGGCCATTACGGACATGATTGGGGATTGTTGGGACCCAGGTGCAGGGGGGCATGGATGGGACATGGGTGGGGGCCTGCTGGCAGGTGCCCCACAGTGCTGGGGGGTGGGGGTGGTGGGGGCATGGATGGGACATGGGCGAGGGCCTGGTGGAGGGTGCCCCGCAATGCTGGGGGGTGGGGGTGGTGGGGGACATGAGTTGGACATGGGTGGGGGCCTGCTGGCAGGTGCCCCACAGTGCTGGGGGGTGGGGGTGGTGGGGGACATGAGTTGGACATGGGTGGGGGCCTGCTGGCAGGTGCCCCACAGTGCTGGGGGGTGTGGGGGGTGGGGGACATGAGTTGGACATGGGTGGGGGCCTGCTGGCAGGTGCCCCACAGTGCTGGGGGGTGGGGGTGGTGGGGGACATGAGTTGGACATGGGTGGGGGCCTGCTGGCAGGTGCCCCACAGTGCTGGGGGTGGGGGTGGTGGGGGCATGGATGGGACATGGGCGAGGGCCTGGTGGAGGGTGCCCCGCAATGCTGGGGGGTGGGGGTGGTGGGGGACATGAGTTGGACATGGGTGGGGGCCTATTGGCAGGTGCCCCACAGTGCTTGGGGGTGAGGGTGGTGGGGGGCATGAGTTGGACATGGGTGGGGGCCTGCTGGCAGGTGCCCCACAGTGCTGGGGGGTGGGGGTGGTGGGAGACATGGGTGGGGGCCTGGTGGAGGCTGCCCCTGGTGACTGGGGGGGTGGGGGTGCTGGGAGACATGGGTGGGGGCCTGGTGGAGGCTGCCCCTGGTGACTGGGGGGGGTGGGGGTGCTGGGAGACATGGGTGGGGGCCTGGTGGAGGCTGCCCCTGGTGACTGGGAGGGTGGGGGTGCTGGGAGACATGGGTGGGGGCCTGGTGGTGGGTGCCCCTGCACTGCTGGGGGGTGGGGGTGGTGGGGGACATGGGTGGGGGCCTGGTGGAGGCTGCCCCTGGTGACTGGGGGGGTGGGGGTGCTGGGAGACTTGGGTGGGGGCCTGGTGGAGGCTGCCCCTGGTGACTGGGGGGGTGGGGGTGCTGGGAGACATGGGTGGGGGCCTGCTGGCAGGTGCCCCGCAATGCTGGGGGTGGGGGTGCAAGGGGACATGAGTTGGTGATCATTGGCGCAAGGAGACATGTGCCTTTGCTGGGGGGCATGCCCATGTTGGGTGGGCTGCCTGCGGGACATGACCAGGGATGCAGGGTAGTCCCCTGTGGTGTGGGCTGCCTGCAGGGGCCGTGGAGGGTGTACAGGGAACACCTGGGAGGACCCACACTGGCAAATCACATGTAGGACTCCCCGGCACCCCTGAAATACACGTACCCTGCTGAAATCGCGTGTAAAACTTTGTGTGCACCCCTGTAATACCCGCACGCAGCCCAATCGCGTGTGGAACTTCCCGCGCACCCCTGAAATACACTCGCCCAGGCCAATCGCGTGTGGAACTTCCCACGCACCCCTGAAATACACGCGGCCAGGACAATCGCGTGTGGAACTTCCCGCGCACCCCTGAAATACACGCGCCCAGGACAATCGCGTGTGGAACTTCCCGCGCACCCCTGAAATACACGCGCCCAGGACAATCGCGTGTGGAACTTCCCACGCAACCCTGAAATACACGCGGCCAGGCCAATCGCGTGTGGAACTTCTCACGCACCCCTGAAATACACGTAGCCCGCTCCCCCAGGCCCGATCGCGTGAGAAACTTCACGCGAACCCCTGAAATACACGTAGCCCGCTCCCCCAGGCCCGATCGCGTGAGAAACTTCACGCGAACCCCTGAAATACACGTAGCCCGCTCCCCCAGGCCCGATCGCGTGAGAAAGTTCACGCGAACCCCTGAAATACACGTAGCCCGCTCCCACAGGCCTGATCGCGTGAGAAACTTCACGCGAACCCCTGAAATACACGTAGCACGCTCCCCCAGGCCCGATCGCGTGAAAAAGTTCACGCGAACCCCTGAAATACACGTAGCCCGCTCCCCCAGGCCCAATCGCGTGAGAAACTTCACGTGAACCCCTGAAATACACGTAGCCCGCTTGCCGTGCTGGTACAGGGTTAGCTCAGCCCTTTGCGCTGTATTGGGGATTTTGATGGCTTTTCCCTGCGCGGAAGGCGTTCTTGGGGGCGTAACTGGCGCTGCTGCAAGGTCGCTGCGCCACTGTGCGCCACGGCTGGTTTTGGTGGCTGGAATCCATGAATACGCTGTGCGCGGAAATGGGTTTTGGCGCACGCGGCTGGCGCAGGGATTCGCACGCGCACAATGTGCGCCAGCCGCGTGCGCCACTTGTGCGCTGAATTCTATGAATTACCCCCTAATTGCTTATTACTGTCATTTTCAATGTGAAAAGCACAACCATCAACATATACAGTTGGCAAGTCCTTGCATGTCTTTTCATCAAAAGCTTTGTGTGGTGATTGTTCAAATTCCTGTAAATTAGGTTCCACTTCCATTTCTTTTGATAATTGTTCAGCAGCACAGTCATGTAAATCTGCTAAACCTTTGGCAAATGGGCTTTTTTATTTTGGCCATATCTCACTTCTACAGGAAAACCCTGTAATGCCAGCATCCATGAAGTGATTCTGGACTGTGCTAGATTACCTGACCTAATTCTTTTACTCTCTAAAAACTGCAACGGTTGATGATTTGTCTCAATAATCACCTTTTCTCCCTGAACAATGGGGCGGAAATGTTGTAGTGCCCACACAGTGGGTAATAGGGCCTTTTCACATTCATTGAATTTTATTTCAACTTGGGAAAATGCCTTACTTGCATAGGCAATGGTTTTGTGATTCAAATCATGTTTTTGTTATAACACTGCTGACATACAATGTTCAGAGAAACCTATTTCTATAAAGAAATCCCTGCCCTTTATGGGATATGCTAAGCATGGTGCCTCTACAAGACATTCCTTTAATTTAGCCACTGCCTCAGACTGCTCTTTTTCCCATTTCCAGGGTGTATTCAGTTTAAGCAGTTTAGTCAATGGTTGAGTGATTTCAGCATAATTTTCAATGAACTTTCTGTTATTGCCTGTCATTCCTAATAAACTTTTTACCCCTTTCACATTTTAGGGTCTTTTAGTTTTTGTATGGCCTCTATTTTTTTCTTTTGTGGATTTAGTCCATGTTCAGTCACTTCATGGCCTAGAAAGTTCACTTTTTTCTTGCACCATTGTGCTTTTTGTAAAGATACTTTGGCGCCTGCTTTCTGCAATTGGCCAAGCACATGTCTTATTTCATCAAAATGGCTTTTCAAGCTTTCATTTTTTATCAGCACATCATCCACATAAACCATGGTTCCTCTTTCTGCTGCATCAGGCATAGCTTTTCTCCAAAATATGCCAAATTCACTCCCACTATTGATGTACCCGAATGGAGTTCTAACCCATGCGTATTGAGTCTTATCAAATGAAAAGGAAAATAAATTCTGTACCTCCTCTGCCAATGGCACGCACCAATATCCAGAGGTGAGATCTAATGTGGTAAATACTTTTGAACCATGTACCTGAGCTAATCCCTGATCAATGAATGGCAGTGGCCATCTGGATACTGGCACTCTTTTATTTAACTCCCTCAAATCTGCACACAGTCGCCATTGACCATTTGGCTTTAACACACCTAAAATAGGTGTATTGGATGTGCTATGAATGGTCCTGGTGATTCCCCGTGACTCCAAATTTTTAATAATCTCTGCCAATGACTCTAAACATGCCAGTGGTAATCTATACTGACGCACAAATATTGGACTTCTGTTACACCCTTCCGGTAGCGTGGCCACATGTAAATCAGTTAGCTCGCAATCATAAGCATCTTTTGCAAATACATCTTTAAACTCCATAAATATCTTTTTCAGTTCATTTCTATCCTCATCATTGTCACATGCATCCGCTAATAAAATCTGCTCCTCTACCATTTTGGAGAATTCTGGAAAATGTTCTGGCAGGGAATCTCAGCGCTTTCCTCTGATTGTGTATCTGTGTCTCTTTGTAAAACTGCCACTTTTAAATGTTTTGGCATATCAGCTTCCACTTCAATGGGCTGATTTTCTATTTCATTTTCATTCAAGTTAAATGTTATGCAATCCTCTTGATGACAGCACACTGTCTCGCGTGAATCATAAGGGTACACAGAATGAATTTAAAATATCCCTTTGGGCTGAGAGACCAGGTATTCTGGCAATTCACCCTTAGCATCTACATACTTTTCAGGGGTATTTCCAATCACCATGTTATTTAGATCTGCTGTGTAATGTGATTTTTGTATAGCCATTCCTAATTGGGAGTTTTCCTCTAAATGAATATCTTGACAACCTTTATTATTCTCCATAATTTTTACAGATCCTTCACCCACATCTACCAATGGAATGTATTCATATTCCAGGCCTTGCTGTTTTATGGATTCATTCAGACACACAAATGCATCAGAATCTTTCACCTGCTGTCCATTTTTGCATTTCAGTGTTATTGCAAACTGCTTTGTGAATGCAGGGATAATAGTATCTTTCCTCATTTGTAATTCAATTGCATAAGGGACCAGCTGCGCGCAATGATAAGCCCTTCTTTTGTCTTCAAATTCAGGTGCCGGCCCACCTA